>NW_028317887.1:6633333-6966666 GCF_062004578.1 Staurois parvus
CTGGACTGCCTGTGATGTTCCTCAGGATATCTGTGACTGTTTAGCTTTGTCCGTGAGGATGCATTTATTTGTTTGATTCTCCATTATCTCCTGCATAATTTGTTGTCCAATGCTAGCAGCCTTTCCTGACTGTTAGTTTACATAATGCTGATCAATGTTTATTGATTCATTTTTTTTTTTGCTTTGGAAGATTAGCAATTTTATTTTCCCAAAACTAAATGCACTTTGAGCCTTTCATAGACAATGGACCATGTTATCAATTTTTTGTTTCTGCTGTCAGTGGTTTATGCTCCATGTTCTGTAAATGTTAACCCTTGGTCAACATCTGTCAACATCTTCAAGGCCACCTTGTAGTAGGTTGCATCAAGAACTGCTCTTTTTGCTTCTGTTTCTTGCTATAGCCCATTATATACTAACATATACTGTAATGTGGAAGAATAAGATCTGGAGTCTCTATATGCCCTTAAAGGGAAAGCACATTTGACTGCCTGTTGGTGCAGGAGTCAATCTCTAAAGGTGAGTGGCCAATTCTTCTGGTGGAGGTGGTTTTTCACATGTTGGTGATTACGAGGACTGTGAGGAATCATGAATCGGTGATTGGGCAGTTGTTCATATCACATGGATTTGATGGACATTTATCTATTTTCAAAAGTATTACACATATGTTTTGATTATGATTATCTTATTTATAATTTAATTTTGCACATTTGGTTGCGCTGCACTAATTTTGATTTGGAATATGTATTGGGTTATGCGAAATACCTATTGGTGTTCAGATTTTGCAAGAAGTGCAGAAATCAATGATGAAGGGTATGGTTTCCTAGCAGCCAATCAGATTTGAGTTACTGAAGGCAGATTAATAAAAGTTTAATTTTGAGCTCTTGCTATGGCTTACTGGACTTTGTACATTACTTTACACCCAACAGAGTAAGCTCATTTATGATTCTTTCCCAAAAATGAATTCCCTATTTAAAAAGCAAATGCAAAATGCATTGGCTTTGAATAAAGTTCAGTAGTCTACATGAACCAGCCAGGACTTACTTTTAAATGTGCTGACTACAATTAGATGAAATGTTATTGACTAGCATTTCCTGCTGCTTTATGTATATATCTCCACATCTGGAAAGTCTTTATTAAATCAGATGCAGAGTATGATGATGCATGAATTGCAGTATAAAATAACAATCAGTACACTACCATTCATTGCTCTTTGTATTAAAATGGCTTAGAGACCCATGTTTTTTCTTTCAGTTTCATACTGTTTGTATCCTCAGTTACCAGAGAAAATGCGTCTGTAAAATAATACCATATACCTTTAGTAGCATGCTTGTTGACTTTAATTTATAGGTTGTATTTTTTGAGCTCATAAGGCTGGTACACCGACCTTGTAAACATCAACACATATCTTTATATATTGCTCTCGATAGGCTTTTAATATAAAAAGTAACATAATACAAAAGTATAGTGATGGGCTGAACACCTCCTTGTTCGGTTCGTGGTCGAACATTCGAACCTAATGAATGTTTGACCGCAAACTTCGAACTTAATGCAAGTCTATGGGACTCATTTCAAAAGTGCCCATTTTGAAGGCTTATATGCAAGTTATTGGCCATAAGAGGGGTATGGGGACTTGGGTAGTGCCCTGAGGGACATGAATCAATGAACAAACAAATTTCAAAAAGTACAATTTTTAAAATGCATTCATTTTTCATTGCTTACAGTAAAAAAAATTAAAATAAATAATTATTTTAAATATCATATCAATAAAAGGGAGCAGCGCTAAAGCATAATGTGCAACATAATACGTAATAAATACAAAGATAAAAGGGTTCCTTGATGTGTATCACCATCTGGGGTCACCTTTAAAGCAGGCTCATATATTATTCAGGATGGCCACCAGCGTTGGCACTTAATGATAGGGGGCTGAAGTAAGGTAAACCTCCTGCCTTGACCACCACTTTAAGCATTTCCACACCACCCTATAGCAGAAATACTCGAACGGCGTTTAAATTCTCCGCCATGTTGCGCGGGCATGTTGCCCTGAGCACCCAATTCAGATGGGACCAGAAGGTGTATAGGAACCTGGCCTGACCTGAGAGCAGATGACCTGAGTACTACCTGATGAGATAGGCTATATCTCAAATGCGTGTATTTATGCACTTCTGGTGAGTGCGCAATTTACTTAATCAGATTTATCATCTGCCACCCCAGATCAGTTTTCCACACACATGTATTTTGATCGTACAAGATCCTCACGTTGGCTGTTTTATTTGGGACATTTACTCACTAAGTTCACCACATGGTGACATCTTATTTTGCACTCAATTATTTTGCACCTTATGTTGTTAAGGTTTTATTCATTTACTATCTGTTTTATCTTTTTATTTATTACTTATTATGTTGCACATTATGCTTTAGCGCTGCACCCTTTTATTGATATACTGTTTGGAAGGTTTTTTTTGGTTGCCTTTTTGGTGTTCCAGCGGCTGTTCTTCTTAGGTAGCGCTCACTTGATACTCTTTATTTTAAATATCATGCCTGGGGGGTCCCATTTAACAGCATGGGGGTCCCCCCACTAATCCATAACAGACCCTTTTATGTCTAGTAGGTAAGCTAGGAGGGACCCCACAGTAAAAAAATGTTTTTAAAGTACGTGAGGTTCCTCCTAAAAGTCATACCAGGACTTTTAGGCCTGGTAGAACTTTTAGGGGGAACCCTACCTCCCAAAAATGGGGGAAAAGTGTGTGAGATTCACCCTAAAAGCCATACCAGGCTCTTTAGGCCTGGTAGGACTTTTAAGGGAATCCCACCCCAAACAATCACTTGGGGAAAAAAGAAACATGGGGCCCCCCCTAAATTCCTACCAGACCCTTGATCCGAGCACAGGCTTGGCAGAGCAGGAAAGGGGGGTAGAACAAATGAGCCCCCCCCCCTGCGGATTACCAGGCCACATGCCCTTGGCATTGAGATGGTGTCCCCATGCTGATAGGGACAAGGGCCTCTTCCCCATAACCTTGGCCCAGTGGTTGTGGGGGTCTGTGGGCAGTGGAGCTCATTACCATCAGGGAACCCCTATAAATAAAGGGGCACCCTGATGCTGCCTCCTCCTTTTTAATGAGTAAGGGGTACTTGTACCCCTAACCATTCACTAAAGGGTTAAATTTAGTGAAAAATAAAAAGACCAGTCTTTTTAAAAATTCCTTTATTTAACAATAAAAAAAAGAAAAAAAAAAGCTAAAAACCTAACTCACTGAAATTTAAAAAAATCCAGACACCCGCAGACCCGTTCGCACCCACCGAGCACTCGCCACAATCTGACATTTACCAGTCAGATGTAAACAATTGGGCAGAGCTAGCAGTGGCATCACTGCTAGCTCCGCCTAGTTGTGCTGTGAGTGGCCAAAGCATTGCACCTGACCTGTGGTCAATCACAATCACAATGCACTGTGAGAGCGCAGTGCATTGTGGGGTGCAGCATGCGAAAACACAAATGGCGGATGTTCGAGACAAACATGTTCACCTCAAACATCTATCCCATCACTACCAAAGTATAAGAAGTTCTCCATGAACAAGTGTTTGTTACTATGCAGTTGTATCCTTGGAGTGCAGTCTTGTTGAAAAAATGCATCTTTACCTAAGCAGCCTGAATGTATTCCTTGGCTAGAATTGCACATACACTTGCTCAACAGAATTAAAGCTTTCAAAAGCTAAAATTTTGGGGGGGATACAGCATCATACACATAAGTTATGTGTGATGCTTTGTATCCCATTATTCTGCTAAAAGCTGCAGCTGCTGCTACAAAGAAAAGATGTGCTACTCACCCACCCCCTTCTGCCTTCCCCACCATTCACATATCTCTTATTTTAGATTTTTTTTATAATATCTTTATTATTTTTTTCCATACAAATCAATTTTAAACCAACAACATACAATATAAAAAAATCAATGTTTAATTACAGTCTCCATCCCCATTATACCCTTCCCACACCCCCCCCTTTGTCTTCTTAATCCTTCCATTTACTTCTTGTTCTTTATTTGTTGATCTATTTTGCTGTTTCCCCTCCTTTTCTTTTTACTCTATCATTCCTTTCATTTCCAAATTTGTATTTATTTTCCTTATCCACCAACCACTTCTAGGAATCTTTTTGATTTTTTTAAATTGTACCATCCCTCCCAGATCTTCTTACATTTTTCCATTTTATCCTCATCTAAATGATACAGTTCTTCCATTCTATGTATATAATCAACTCTGTCTATCCAATCTTTTATTTTTGGGGGTTCTGATGTTCCAATATTTGGAATAAGGCTTTTAGGTGCATTTAGGAGGTGGAACAAGATTGTATTTTTATATTGCTTCATCGAGAGCTTTGATTTTTAAAATAGGCATGCCCACGGATCAATCAGTATACTAATCTTCTGAATCTCTTGTATATATTGCATTATCTCCCTCCAAAACTCCTGTATTTTGGGACAATCCCACCAGATATGTGCCATTGTGCCCCTACTCCCGCATCCCCTCAAACACTGGGATGAAATCTCTGGCCTTAGTTTATGCATCACATTTGGTGTAATATACCATCTTACTAGGCACTTATAATTCGTTTCAACTATATTCATATTTTCCATCCCGTGTGTTAAACTAAACATTTTCATTTTTTGTCGCTCTTTCAACTTTGTTCCAAGTTCCATTTCCCACTTCTCAAAAATTTTTTCGGGTACTAGACCCTCTATTTCAGTAAATATCCTATATATCCTTGAGGTAATTTTATTTCTGTATTCTATTTGTACTTAACAGTTGCTCTAAAGGATACATTTCATCCTTGTTAGTGGTTGTGGGAGCTTTGCAACAAAGTGTCTTATTTGACAATACCGCCACTCATTCAGTGTAGAAAATATTTCCTTTTTATTCTTCAACTCATGAAAAGAACATAATACTCCTCTATCTTTGAAACGTGCATTTTTATCTATTATCCATTTCCCTGAAATATTATCATTCACGGGAGGGAAAATCCTAGTTCCCCCCCAACGGATTTGACAGTGAATTAAATTTCCAATCCATCTGTTTTTTTATTTCATCCCAAATCCTAAATACATTCTGTGTCAAAGTGCTTGTATCCTCATCCCAAGTGCAAAACTCCTGTGGTATCCAAATAAACTTTCCTAGCAGTGCCTCACTAAGTGAACTTTCCATTCTTACCCAACTTCTCCCCTGTGTATTGTGTATTCAATCCACAATTCGTGATAGTAACACCGAATTATTTATAACATCTCCTAAAATCTGGCATATTTAATCCCCCTTTTGTTTTTATTGCTGCACAAAACTTCATACTTAACTCTTGGTTTTTTATTAGTCCACACATATCTAAGTATAATTTTTTTTGGAAGCCTAAAGAAAGACCCTGGGAGATATATTGGAAGCATATTAAATTTATATAACACTTTTGGTACAATAATTATCCTAATTATATTTATCTGCCCTAGCCAAGATAGTTTTCCCGTAGCAGCTTTCCTCAGTTCATCTTTTATCTCATTTATTAATGGGATATAATTTGTCTGATATAGGTTTTTTTATAGGCAATGTTAGTTTTATTCCCAGATACTTCAATTATTTTTCTCTACATTTAAAAGGGAACTTTTTTTGTAGAATTTGTTTCTCTGCCTTTGCAACGTTTATATTCAACATCTCACTTTTCGAGGGATTGATTTTCAAATTTGTTAGCTCTCCATATTCTTTCAATTTTCTCATTAAATTTGGTAATGTTAATTTAGGGTTTTCTAATATAAAATAGCATATCATCTGCATATGCTGTCACTTTATGTTCGGTGTCCACTATCCACATTCCCTTGACATCTACGCTGTTTCTAACAGTTGCCAGTAGCGGCTCCAAAGAGATCACAAACAGCAACGGGGACAGGGGACATCCCTGTCTTGTTCCATTATACATCCTAAAAATTTTTTATAAAATAATAAACCAGGAGTCCTTCACTACAGCTGAAGGACTGCTGTATAACTCTTTTATCCACTGTATCATTTTAGGGCCCATTCCTAATGTTCTCAGTGTATCAAACATAAATCCCCAATCTACTCTATCAAAAGCCTTTTCAAGGTCAAGAATAATTGTGGTTCCTCTGCTCTTTATTTTTTTTGCAGGATAAGAAATATCCTTAACCACTTGCCTACTGGGCACTTTTACCCCCTTCCTGCCTAGGCCAATTTTTAGCTTTCAGAGCTGTCACACTTTGAATAACACATGCAACACTGCACCCATATGAAATTTTTATAATTTTTTTTCGCAAAAATAGAGCTTTCTTTTGGTGGTATTTACTCGCTGCTGGGTGTTTTATTTTTTGTGCTATAAACAAAAAAAGTTTTTTCTTTGTATATATTATAACATTTTGCAAACAGGTAATTTTTCTCCTTCACTGATGTGCGTTCATGAGGCTGCACTGATAGGCAGCACTGATGGGCATGACTAGGCAGCATTAATGGCACGGATAGGCAGCACTGATGAGCACTGATGAGGTGGCATGGATAGGCAGCACTGATGGGCACTGATAGGAGGCACTGATAGGCGGTACTGATGATGCTGCACTAATGGACGGCACTGATGGGTGGCACTGATGGGCACAGGTGGGTGACACTGAGTGGCCCAGGTGGGTGGTACTGATGGGCACAGGTGGGTGCCACTGCTGAGTGGCACATGTGGGTGGCACTGATGGGCACAGGTGGGTGGTACTGATGGAGGGCGGTGGCACTGATGGGCACAGGTGAGTGGCACTGATGAGTACAGGTGGGTGGCACTGCTGAGCACTGATCATCAGTGGCGATCCCTTTGCTGACAATCGCCAGTTCTCAGCAGTACTTTCCTCACGCTGTGACAGCGTGAGGAAAGTGCAGCTGATAATCAACAACTGTATTTACCCGGTGATCGCTGTGTCATTGGACACAGCTGATCACGTGGTAAAAAGCCGCCATGATTTTCCGTTTACCGTACCAGATGATCAGCTGTGTTGGTAGGACACAGTGAACACTGGCGGGGCCAGGTGTGCACTGCTGGGGAGTGTGTCCTGGAATAACGTCCATGGACGTCGTCCCAGGATTACACAACCACGCTGTAGCCGTCCTTCGGCTATAGCATGGTTGGGAACCAGTTATCCTTTCTCTCTCTCCCCAGAATGAATCCCACTTGGTCTAAGTGTATCTAGTCAGCCATCAGTTCTTTCATCCTGATGGCTAATACCTTCGCATACAATTTTGTGTCAGTATTCAACAATGATATGGGTCTATAACTGGTACACTAAGAGCAATCTTTCCCCTCCTTGGGTATTACTGTGATATATGCCTGTAACGATTCCTCCTTCATCTTTGTCTCCCCTCCTAGTGCATTCATATATGAAGCCGTACTCTTTATTGCTAAGTTGACTTCTATTATTGATATGGGGTTGTCTAAAGCTGCTAGTCTGGTTTTATCCAATCTAGGTAGGCCGGCCTCCTCCAGATAGATCTGCCTCTTCTTCTTCCTCTCCTCCTCTGGTTCTTTCCCTTCTACTTCATATAAACCCTTATAGTACTTCTGGAATGTGTTAGCGATATCAGTAGTTGAATAAACCATTTCCCCTTCTTCATTTTATCTATAAAGTTCCTTGATTTCTTTTCCTTCAACTTCTTCATCAGATATTTCCCTGGTTTATATCCCCACCAGTATCTTTCCTTCGACCCTATTAAAAATCTTCCTAGTTTCTTGTTCCAAAAGGTCCTTTAGCTCCTCTCTTTATAATATTATCTCTTGTTGTAACTCTATAGTTATTTTCTTTTGTGTAATTGTTCCAACTGATGAAGTTCTTAATATCCTAATTCTTTTGCCCCGTTCTTTCTTTATCTCTGCTCCTATTGTAATCAATATACTTCTAATATAGGCTTTATGTGCTTCCCAGAACGTGGCGATAGAAACCTCCTCGGACTCATTTAACTTAAAATACCAATCTAATTCCTGCTTCACTCTTATTTCTACATTTGGGGTTTTGTAGTATAGGCTCATTTAATTGGCAAATTTATTTTATTCTGTTCCCTTCCAAACTGTAGTCTCATTGTGACAGGGGCATGGTCCAATAAAGATATTACTTCAATATTAGTTTTCATCAAAGACTCCAAGGGGTTTATTTACTAAAGCTGGAGAGTCCAAAATCAGACTCCCTTCTGCCTAGAAACCAATCAGCTTCTAACCTAAGCTTGTTCAATGAAGCTTTGGCAATGAAACCTGGAAGCTGATTGGTTTCTATGCAGAAGGGAGTCTGATTTTGGATTCTCCAGCTTTAGTAAATAAACCCCCAAGAGTCTATGTTCAATCAGTATATAATCCAATCTTGAATACAGCCTATGTGCCGCCAAGAAGAAGGAATAGTCTCTTTCCTTTGGGTGTTTAACCCTCCAAGCATCCATCAGCTGGCATTGATGTAACTTTTTTTTTATGTTCTTTAGACTCCTATCTCCTTCTCTGCGGACACACAATGAAGCATCCATCCCTGGATCCATGCAAAAATTTAAATCACCTACTACAGTCAAACTACCCCTTTTGAAGTCCATAAGTTTTGTTAATATTACATCCAAATATATCATCTGGTTCTTATTAGGGCAATAAATGTTTGCTAGTGTACACTCTCTTCCCTGCAATGTTCCTCTCAAGAATATCAGCCTTCTGGGTCCACCAGCTTTTCATCCAGAGTGAATTTTATATTTTTCCCGAACCGAATCGGCACTCCCTTTGCCTGTCTTATTGGGAAATCCGCATAATACCAGGTTGGTAAATATATAGAGTTTAACTTAACTTTTGAGTTCTGGGATATATGTGTCTCTTGAAGAAACATCACTGCAATAGATTGTTGATTTATTTCCCTTAGAACCTTATGTCTTTTTTTTTTGGAGTATTTAATCATTTTACATTATATGTCATAAAATTAACCATATTCCTCCATCCTGTTTATCAGCTCTCCTCTTAATATCCTTTGTAGGGGTAAAAACAAACTAATTTTTAGAACAAGAAGACCTACCCTTTTTTCCCCTCTTCCCACCCCCATCCAGCTCTCCCCATCCCCTCCCTCTCCCCCCTTCAAAGTCCCCTCAGACATTTTATTGGTCCATGAATCAACTGTAGCCCATAGTGCCAGTTGATTCCTTCTTCTAGGTAAGACTCTAAGCATGTACACCCCTTCAGACCCCGATCTCTCATATTTGGTGTGAAGATGGCAGCATGTCCAGCCTCCCTACTACCCGCCATGATGCTCCATCCCCCCACCTACCTTGTCTTATTTGTTATAGTCCTCTATCCTATCTAAAGCACATTTACCTTAAACTAAGAGCTCCCTTTGGACCATCTTTAAAGGAAAGGGATTTTATCCCTAATACATTGAGGAACATTGAAGGAGCGGGGCGCGGGTGCATGAGAGGGCTTGGGGGGAGAGGAAGGAGAGAGAAGGAAAAAAAACAAAAACAAAAAACACTTCTTCTCTCTCACCTCCCTCCCGCCTTTGCCCCCCCCCCCCAACCCACCCACATTCTTTCTAGAGACTATTTGCCAGTTCTCCTCATCTAATCCACTTATCTCTTTTCTTCCCACAGACCACCCCTCAATATTTACCATCTGTAAGTCTAATTTTCCAAAAAAGTCATTCAGATCTTCTGGGAATCTCAACTTCGCCGATTTCCCGTCCTCCCACCCGATCATGCATGCTGAAAACCCCTATTAATATGGATATTTTTACTCCTCATCTGATCTAGCAATGGTCTCAAGGATCTTCTTCTAGCAAGTGTCTCCTGTGCTATGTGTGTGAAAATTTGCACTTTCGTCTCTCCATACTTTATATCTGACATCCCACGTAGCTTTTTCTAGATAATTTCTCTATCTTCATTGTGGTGGAACCTTACTATCACATCTCTGAGAATGTCTGCTGTAATTTTTTTGGCTCTTCTTATCCTGTGCACTCTATCTATTTTCAGCTGATCTGTCTCTTTCCTTCCCATTATTGGGTTAAACAGTCTTCTTATAGTATCACTTAGATCTTCTCCTTGAGACATTTCTGGTAGACCTCTGATCCTTAAGTTATTTCTTCTCTCTCTGTTTTCCTGATCTTCTGATGTGTAGGATATCAGTCTCTGTTCTCTTTTCATTGCCTCTACTTGCTCTTCTAATTTCTTAATTACTTGCATTTGTTTCTCCAGTTTCCCCTCTGTTTCCCCTACTCATGATAGAACTTGTCCCATTTCACGGTGTAAAACCACCATTTCACTTTTTATGGAGTTTTCTAATTTTATGAACACATCTGCAATTTCTGCTTTTGTGGGCATTTGTAGCCTTACTTCTTGCTCCTCCTTCGAAAGACAATCTTCCTTGACCTTCAGTATAAATTTCCTCTCCAGTCTTACTTGGGTTAGTTTCTCTGGGCTTTTCTCCTGTAAAGGCATGTACTTTTTTATTGTACTTGTATTTAAGTTTGTCTGTGGGGTTATCGCTCCCCCTCCCTTAACAGGTCTACTCGTCATCATTCTCAAAGTGAACTGGGGTTTTGATACTTAAAGCAGGTTCCCTTTTCAACTTCAGTCCTGAGTACACTGTCCCATTCACTTCTTCTGGAGCCCCCAAACACTTCGATACCCCCAGCTTCCGCTAAAACATACAGGTCATGAAACTTTCAGTATTGGGGATTTACCACCTCCCGCGGCCACTCAACCTACCCTGTATGTTGTTCACCTTGTCTATTCATTGGTTGTAGGATCTGCCTGTGTGAGGGGGATCCCAGGGCTGACAGTCTCCTCCTCGGGTCTTCACCTCAAGTCCTGTGACGAGTTCTGTAGTGCACTTCCCTGTGCAACATACTGCCCTAGGCAACACAAAAATCGGGCGCCTCCTCCCCCCCCCCAATAAGAAAAAAAAAGAGAGAGAGAAAAAGCAGCCAGCTGTCCCCAGAGCCACAGACAGAGAGATGCATTCTTCCAGCACTCACCTGCACTTCTCCAGAATTAAAGCATCCAGCCATCCCTAGTGTCGCCCTTATACTGGAAGGAGAGTCGGTCTGTACCTACACCCTCCAAACCTACAGCCTCTCTCGGATCCCATGGTGGAACTCAGGCTATGCCTCACCTGGTCCCAATCTGCTGTCACCTGCCACATGAGTCCCTTCTTCAGGGGTGCGGCGCTGCCCTCCTGAAAAATGCCACCCCAAGGCAAACGCCTTGTTTACTTCACGGTAAATATGCCCCTGTGTGGGAGGTGATAATATAACAATAATGATTATAATTTGCCACCTTGCTCTTCTTTGTGATGGTGACCTGCAGTGCATGTCTGGGCCTGGAGCAAGAAAGGCAACACTACACTGAGGTACAGGGCAAAGAGAAGGAAATGGTGCTATGTGCTTTTGACCCAGAGCAAAGTAAACTTAAGTGCTATTAAACCATCCCAATTTTAGCATAATCTGGCCACATCCTACACTTGGTGTAGCATGCTTCACAAGCACTATTATCCCAGCCCCTGCTCTGTACCTGACCCACCCCAATAAAAGTGGTCATGGTCAGTAGGGTGTTCCCAGATTTCATTTTAAAAATATGGTCACCTTATTAGATAACATAGGTACACTAGTAACTGCAACAGTTATCATTTTCGGCGTGCCTTGAATATAACTTCTGGGAAATAATTACATTGGTGGGTTTAGTTCCTCTTTAAGAGCTGAGTGCATTTCTGGCAGATCAACTGTACTTGTGGGGTCTTTATAGGGGAAAATATTGTGAAATATTATATATGGATTGCAGAGATGTGACACAAATTTTTTTTTAAACTGACCTTGAAGTACTCTTTAATGTTATCTAAAAACAATTTCACTACTCTGTATCAGATCTGCCAGAAGAACTGGAAAAATTACTTTAGTATATCACTTTTCAAGGCTTACAATGGCTAGGTATTATTTTTTTTATTTTTAGCTGCTTTTGGCATGCATTTTCCCCTGCAAAATATTTGTATCATAATAGCTATAGGAGTGCAGAAAACAAACTTTTTCTAGACTACACTATCTTGCAAGACTTCAAATACAAATATTAGCGACTATAGCTTTGGATGACAGCCTGCTAGCATTTTATGATATGCAGTGCACATGATTTGTTCAGAACATTGCTGCAGTCTTTTTCGGTTAAATATTAAAGGATTTTGAAGGGTCAGATTGAGGTTTGTCCAGCATTAATGCATTGAAGGGAAATGTGATTTGAAAGAGAAAGCAGACTTTAAAAAGTTTTTTCCCATACTGGGCAACTAGTCAGAAGTTTGAGTACAAACACTTTATTTCTAGGACCCAGGGGCGGACTGACCATTTGGAAACCCGGGCACTGCCTGAGGGCCCGGGGTCAGTAGGGGGCCCCATGAGATCCCCCTGGTACCTTTTTCATAGGCTTTTTTGAGTTTGGGCATGGACACAGGGGCTCCATGATCCCCTATTGCCCGGGGGCCCCATGAGTTGTCAGTCCGCCCCTGCTAGGACCACAGAAAAAAATTATTTGGCCATTTACATAAGGATACTGAATCGCATTGAAAGGTATACTAAGACATGTAGAGCTTGATATTGCTGACCAGCTTCTAAAAATGCTCATGGACTGGCTGTCTTTGGTTTTGATATTTTTCCAGTCCCTGACACAGGACAGGTATGCGAAAAGTCATAACTCCAAATCAGGGTTAATTATTCAGAAAGTATTGTGGTCATTGTTGGCAACATAATAACCACATAATTAGCAATTTTAAAAGAAATCAGCAATGGCAGGGCATACATTTATAAATATTTAATATAAGTTATTAATAAACACTGTTCAGATGTGGACACAGAGGGGCTGATTTACTAAAACTGGAGAGTGCAAAATATGGTGCAGCTCTGAATAGAAACCAATCATCTTCCAGTTTTTTTTGTCAAAACTTAATTGAATAAGCTCAAGTTAGAAGCTGATTGGCTACCATGCACAGCTGCACCAGATTTTGCACTCTCCAGCTTTAGTAAATCAACCCCAGAGATACAATGTAACTTTTATTGTTTGTATCAAAATGGTGCAGTGCTATTGTAAATACAATTACCCAAACAGATAAATCAAAATACAGTACATCAATACACAGAATTTACACACAGTGTTTTATAAGGTGCCACATGCAATAACAAAAAAAATATTCAAATACATATATCATGTGCCAAATAAAGTGTCACATGCAATATTATAAGAAAATGTCCTCTACATGCATGCACTGATAACTGCATGAAAGGTGCCACGTGCAATCCTATATAAAATAGTCCTCCAGGTGACAATCTGATCAAGAATGAAGGTGAGGAAATTCCAAAACTAACTAAGTCCAAAAGGTGTTACTCCTCCATGCAAAATCCTCCAACATATTGCACTCACCAGAAAACTTGCTGGTCTATAGCCTATAATACAGCAATCGGAAGCTCCATTTCTCTTTGAACCAACTGACGATGTTCCCGGAGCCTAAGAAGAATTGCTCACATCACAGAGCCCAGTGACCTTCTATAGTGTAGTATTTAATTAATTAAAATATTGCTACATAGAATAAAATACAAAAAACTCTTCCACGTGGAATATTAAAACAAACAAATGCGGCCAGACATATCAAGATGGCCACCGATCTGGAACTCGGGACACAGCAGCATGATGTCAGCACGTAGGCTCCACCCAAAGCATTTCGTGCAGATGCACATCCTCAGGGATACGCTCAATGCAGATGTCAGGTGAGTACCGTTTAAATAGCCTGCGAGCGTGCCATTTAGGCACCATTTTACCGTTGTCTGTTGAGGTGACAATATGTATAAAAGCCCAAAAACACTGGACTCCATATTTTGATGGACCAAAAAACATATGAACAATACCTATAGGCACATGCATCAAATTTATGAGATAAAAAAGACTACTGTCCTGACCCACAAACCAACATCAATAACCAATTAAAGGTAATAACGGTGCAACCCACCCATATGACATAAAAAAATACGTCAATATTGTGTCTGACCACAATATAGCCAGATGTTATACAATCTGATCTAAATGTAATCACAAATCTTAAAAGAGTATTAACCCAACTCAAAATAGAAATTAGCAGGCAGGCTATTTCGACAGACCCACAATACAAATAATGATAACAAACAAACAAAAACCCTACAACATATTCTTCAACTATTATCTAGAAAACAATTGATATCAATGTCAACATTCAAACCTAAGGGTACCAATGCGCGTATCTCATATATCCATTTGGTTTCTAACTTGGATACCTCTCTACGCTTATTACATCCTCTCCAGTGTGGATGGATAATATCTATCTCCATGAATTTAATCCCTTTAGGATTCCTGTGAGGACAGTCCCTAAAATGTTTAGAAAGAAATTGTTCCTTATATCCCTTCTTAATGTTGTGTAAATGTTCTCTCATACAATCTCTTAACCTCCTTGTAGTTCTCAAAAATCCCCTTGCTGGAACACAACAACTCTGCAGTAGGGATTTCCACGTCAACACTGACTGTTGTTAATGCGGGAATCAAGTGATTTTCTTTCCTGCAACCTGTGGTTGCGGGAAAGAAATTCGCTCCGTCTATGGCCTGCTTTAGCTGGAGCTTGGCTTTAATTTGTTAGTCAAGTTCATCTAAATCTGCTAGTGCATCTAACACTACCCTACCACCAGATTCACAATACTGCTGTCCAAAGGTGTCTCCATTGCTTCTCCATCCCTAAAACATCCTAAGACAGGAAGGGGTAGATTTACTAAAGGCAAATAGACTGTGCACTTTGGAAGTGCAAGTGTACTCATTTTCTCCAAAATTTAGTAAATTCAGTTAAGTGCTGCTGATTTTCATCATCCAATCATGTGCAAGCAAAAATTCTGTTTTTTATTTTACTTGCACCTGATTGGGTATTTCTTACAAAGTGAAATTTCACTACATTTAACCTCCTTGGCGGTATTCCCGAGTGTAGCTCGGGGTAACATTTCAGTACCAAAAGCGGTAACCCCGAGCTACACTCGGGAATACCATGCGGCGCTGCTCCGGCATGTGTTCTTCACTTACCTTACCCTGCGCTCCCACGATGTGTCCCCTGCAGCGTCCCCGGCCATCTCCTCCGGCCGATGCCGGCATCCGGCTTCTGTGTCCTGTCCCTGTGACGTCGGGACGTACGGGCGCCGCCGCCGGCGGCGGGAAATTTAAACATTTTAAAAAATGTCATTTTTTTTTTTTTTTCATTTTACACAGTAAAACATTGCTGTTTCAACCTATTTCACATACATATTGTCCCTAGTGCTTTGTCCTGCGCCCTGCCTGCATTTTGTCTGTTCTTTCTGCCTTGAAACTGAGAAATGTCCATGGCGTCCAAAAAGTGTCCCTTTAGGTCAAAATCGGTTTTAGACCAGCTAGAGAACAGCGATAGTAAATCAGAACCACTTACAGAATTGAGTGATAATGATTCGTGGGGGAAATTCGTCATCAGACACTGAAAACGATTTTGCGATTGAGCTCAGCAATGTGCGAACTTGGCGCTCTATTTCACATTTCAGTATTTTTGGTTTGATTATATTATTGAATTAAATTTTTTATTATTTTTATATTATTTTTATGATTATTTATTAAATTATAATTTATGATTTTGTGTTTCAAATTTTATCATACCCGGGATGTTTACTAGACTCTTGTTCGGACAGATTTCAGTGAGTTTTTCCTAAAAATTACAGCCTACAATAAAAAAAATACATATTTCCATGCAAAAAAATGGTACCGCTTTCAGCACCAAAAATCTGAAATAATCATACCGCCAGGGAGGTTAATAAGCTCTGGCAAAAATAAGTGTGACTACACTTGCAAAGTACACAGTATATTTGCTTTTAGCAAATCCACCCTTCGAATTGTGTTACCGTCCGAATAACCAGGTGAAAATAAAAGGAACAAAAAACTAAAAAAAAGAAAATTAATGCAGGATTGGGAAAATGCACTAGATTATATTTTTGGTTTTGGTTTTAAAGCTGTAGTAAACTCTACTTTTTTATTTTTACCTACAGGTAAGCCTATAATAAATCTGACCTGTAGGTACAGTAAATATCTACTAAACCTGCACAGTTTAGGAGATATTTACTTTAGTAGCAGCCGGTGCCACCCATTGAGAGAACTGTGCCATGGACAATTCGGGGGAGTGACGTCATCGCGGCTCGACCATTCAAATGGCTGGAGCCTGCAAACCCGGAATGAAGACCAGGTGAAGATGGAAGCCCTGTCAGTGGTCACAGCGCCCCAATGGAAGGCTTAGGTTTATGCTAAGTCAGTCAGAATGTGCTAATATGCAATTCGTACTAGCACATTAAGACATTATCCTGCATGGATTCATCTTTTTTTTTTTTTTGCGGTTTACTACTGCTTTCATACTGCTGTAAAGTTGAAGTCTGTCCAGGAAATCCCCCCCCACACACACACACACACTAATTAATAGCCCAAAATATATACCTCAGTTCATGATCAAGTAACATGCTGGGTTCTGAGTCTTCTCTCTTCTGAACTGCACATTGGGAGAGTCCTTCAGATTCCCACATCACTGCCTGATGACATAGACACTTCCCATTGGGTCCATCAGCAAGGTCCTGTCAGGTCATGAAGACTGGGGTTGTGAAAAAATTAGTCTGCAAGGGGGCCTGAACTGGAACAGTAGATCACCATTTTTTAATCACAGAAGAGGCACCTCGGAGGATGATATGAATTCAGAATTTGAAAGTTGCTTAGGACGGATATTACTTCTTTTCATGAGAACGGATAGGAGCAGAGTTGGTGGGAGGAATGAGTTACACTTTTGCCTAGTAATGGGGAAAAATACCCATCAAAAACTTTCAGCCTGTTCAATCAACTCCCATCTTGCTAAACTATTTGGGGGCCATGGGGGTGTGGGGACAATCTTTACTGACAGTTGCAGTATTTTAAACTGATCATAGCCGTTCTTGAGTTTATGCCAGGTAATCTAGTCATTAGATCCCTAGATCCATATGGAAAGTTCAGCAACATCTGCAAATCATACCAATAGTGGAGAAAGAACAAGTGTCATCTAGAATGCCACTCTTTTTTGCATTCCACTATATTGGAAATCATGGGTGGAGGTCTTCTAATTAAAACTTTATGACTAATTTGCTGTCTCCAACCATTTATCATTTTTTTGACTGCTTTGTTCAGTCAAACGTCTACCATAGGCTTGTTTCAGCAGGAGCCACATTTTGGGTCTATCATGCAACATCAGATGATTAGATTGTAAGCTCCAAGAAGCAGGGCCCTCCTAACCCTCTTGTATTGAACTGTATTGTTGCTGTATTGTCTCCCTTTTTTTGCAAAGCGCTGAGCAAACTGTTGGTGCTATATAAATCCTGTATAATAATAATAATAATCAAACTAGACACTTTTTTGAGTGTATATATGGCCTAAACTTTGTTTTTCATTTTGGAAAGAGTGGGGAACCCCCAATAGGGTTTTACTGTTTCTATGGCAATGGAGACAGAACAGAAAATTATAGGCAGTCACACTGATGTAAGAGGAATTTCTGGCTTATTCACATGTGTGGTGCCCTCTAAAGTGCTATCAGCCTTGGAATGTTTTTCAGAAGGCATTTTACAGGAGCTGATATATCGCCCAATTTAGCCCTTTAAATGCTAAACTACTGTGCCTCAATCAGGTGCATTGTTGGCCATTTGCAGCACAATCCCATAGACTTGCATTAGAAGTGTTTGCTAATAGTTACACACTGTCAAATTTTTGCAGCAGCCGCAAAGCACAGTATCACGGTTGTGGCATGTATACACTCATGAGTGGTTGCATGTCAGCATTCAGGTGGGTGGTTGGGGGTGGTAAAACCATGGCTAAACCACCTGGTTTCACCACCCAGTGGTTGCACGCGTAAACAAGCCCCTTTACAGTTGCCACCTGAACACGTGTCCCGATTGAATACATTTCCTTCAATTCCACAGGTCTGCGACTAAAAAGCTGTTTGATTATTTTCTTCTAATTTCCATGTATTTTGGTGTGCTGAAAACAAATAAAATAATGAAAAAACTCCAAGACGTCATGATTTGCCACAAAATGCAAAATTGTCTTCAAATTTATCAAATTGTTTACATTTTTGGTATTTTTTTTATATTATGGGTTTTTAACCAAATTTAAAGTCCAAATTACTATTAATTAATTTACATAAGTGCATTTAGGATATAAAATGCCAAAAAAACCTTAAAGGGGTTGTCTGAGTTATGTAAAAAAAAATATAGCACTGTAAATCTGAAGGTCAGCAATATATACATAAGCTAAGCAAGTTTAAGGGGAAAAAAATCTATTTCCTCATTTCCCCAGTTCTCTTCTGTCCCTTTTTTGTTATTTGCAGGTAAACAATCTCTGCCCCTCCCCCCCCTGCAAAGGGAGTGAATACAAGTGCTGCTCTGAGTGACATGTCTGACTACTGGGATACTCAGCAGCATGCTGTATTTGTAAGCCTCAGCCCTGAGTCTGTGCTTCTAATGGTAGAAGGGGTTAATCTTTCCTGAAGAGTCCAGTGGGTGGGATACCAAATACCCTTGTTTTCTGTGTCTATGGGACAGTTGAGACCGACAAAATCACTGGATCAAGAAGAGTCGGCAGCCGAGGGTGCTAACAGTCGGTGAAAAAAATGTCCTCCGAGAAACTTTGGTACCTTCCCATAAAGTTCTTCTACCACCTCTCCACAAAAAATTGGGATTGATGAAGCAATTCATAAAATCACTTCCAAGAGTTGGAGAATGCTTCAAATACTTGGTCACCAAGTTTCTAGGCCTGTCGGAGGCAAAGTTGAAGGAAGGTGTGTTCGTCGGACCAGACATTAGAAGGCTTATAGTTGATCAAAAGTTTGTCAATACAATGACGGATCCTCAAAAAGAAGGGTGGATTGCATTTTAAAGAAGTCGTACAGAAATTTTTAGGCAATAACAAAGATCCTCACTACAAAAAGATCGTCGGACGAATGCTGAAAGCATTTCAAGCTTTAGGTTGCCTGATGAGTTTGAAAGTGCATTTCCTCCAGTCCACCTTGACTACTTTCCTGAAAATTTGGGAGCTGTGAGTGAGGCACAAGATGAACGATTCCACCAAGACATTAAAGAGATGGAAAGGAGATACCAGGGAAAATTGAGCATTACAATGATGGCAGACTACTGTTGGATGCTTCAGAGAGACATTCCAGATGCTACTCACAAGCATTAATGCACCAAGAGGAGCCTCACAGGGAAGAAGAATCGAGTTTAGTGTGTGTAGGTGAGCTTATTTCAGTTCAAAAAAGGATTTTCATGAAAAAATTGTAATAAAACTTTAATTTTATAAGTCTATTTCCATTTATTTTGAGGTATTGCCTTATTTAACAGTTACCTAAATTGTCAGGAAACATGATGTTCTATGACAAAATGGAGGTCATTTTCGGATTCAGCGCACCACAAAACATAAAGATTACGTGGAATAACCAAAACAGCTCTTGAAAAAATTTTTTTTGCAGACCTGTGTTCTTTCTCTCATGAGAGCACTAAAAATGTTGGATTTTCCTTCAAATAGAATAGATGAGTGCAATAAAAATCTAACCCTTCTACGCTATCAAAAACAAAAAAGTTTTGCCTTTACAAATACCGCACTTTAGCAATTCTGTAGTATTCCATTGCACTTCTGCCATCTCACTTGACTGTTGTTTGAATGCTTTTTCTGTGAATCATATTAGGTTGTTGTGAACATAAACAGTCACTGAAGTGCTTATCTTATGTCTGTATGTATGAAAAAAGATGTCTGAAAAAATGTCATTTGTACATTGGCATGCAGATACACTTGATGCGTGCACAATCACTACATTTCTGGCACTTAATGTTTACATTTTAAAATCAGTATTTTTTGCTAGAAAATGTCTTAGAACCCCCAAACATTGTATATTTTTTAAAGCAGAAGCCTTAGAGAATAAATTGGTGGTTTTTGCATTTTTTTAATGTCATACGGTATTTGCGCAGTGGTTTCTCAAACTTCATTTTTGGAAAAAATAAACTTTTTTGAATTTTATTGCAAAAACACAGTACATAATCCAATTGTTTTGTATAAAAGATATGCTAAGTAAATAGATAGCAAACATGTCATGATTTAAAATTGCACGTGCCCGTGCAACAGCAACAAACATAGTAAATTTTACAGTTCATAGGGGACGCTTTAAAAACTTTTACAGGTTATCACTTTTTGTTTACAGAGGAGGTCTAGTGCCAGAATTACTGCCCATGTTATCATGGCGATACCTCAAATGTGTTTGCGTGTGTGCATGCAGACTGATACTATTTTTTAATTAGCAATTTTAATTCATGTAAACATCCCCTGTGACAGCAATAGACATGTGACAGGTATTTTTTATGGAGGGATCTGGGGTCTATAAGACCCCACATTTCTCCTCTGCATTTGAAAGCATTCAAAACATCAAGATCTGTGTTTTTCAATGCTTTCATATTTTTAAAAATGGCACGGAAAGTTTCCAAGTAAACCGGAAGTGATGTCAGGTCATCACTTCTGGTTTACAGTAAAGGAGAGCCGAACAAAGCTGAAAAGTTTTGCTGATTTACTACAGCAGGAATTGCATAAAGCTACCACTAAGTTAGCCTCTGACCTGAAATAGGACTTTTGGTAATTTTGAGATCACCTCAAGAAGATTGGATCTAAAGTTGATGATACAGTTCACAGAGTGACCCAAAATTCTAGCAGACCACTTGGATGAGACATACAATAAAATAGATGATCTCGAGAATCGTGCTAGGAAATGCAATTTTCGAATTAGAGGGCTGCCGGAAATGGTAAAAGATATTACGTCTATTGCCCGTTCCCTTATCCTGGCTGCAGTATCAACGATTGATGAAATTCATCTGGAAATTGATCATATCCACAAGGCTTTGGTCCCTTTTCAGCCGGATGGCCCACCTCAGGATTTAATATTGAAGCCTCACTTTTTCAGGGTTAAAGAGTCGGTGATGCGTTACGCTAGCGAACATCCAGATTTGGAGGTCGATGAATACCAGATTCAAGTCTTCGCGGACATCTCTCAAGCTACCATCCAAAAGAGGAGGGCCTTTAAACCGCTACTCTCGCCATTAATTCAGAGGGATATCCACTACCGATACAACTATCCATTTTGTCTGCAGTTTCTTTATAACGACAAATCCTACTCTTTTTCTACATTTCTTGAGGGGGACAGTCTCTTGTGAACTTGGGCTTTTTCCCCCTTAGCCCCTCCTCCTGGAACCAGCCCCCCTCCAACTCTCACCTCTATGGTATCCCGCTTCCAGGAAGAAATCCACAGCTGCAACACCACAGCGGGTGTCTTGAAGACTGTTTGCTGCTGGTTAAAAATTTCTATCGGATGCCTCTCAATGGTCCCATTCTGGGGCATTGGCCTCTGTATGTTTGTTCTGATTTGCAGTTTTGATTGTCACTTTTTGGTACAATAATTTGGTGGCTTTAAAAGTCTTATATATGTTTCATGTGGAGTCTATGTGTTCTCCCTATTTAAAAGACTCTCCCCATTGTTTGACTTTGTGGAGAATCTTTCGGTCCTTGATCTAGTGTCTAGGATATTGGTATTTTGTTATCTTACGTTGCATACTACTGTTTAACCTGTAGTTGGATGCGGGCCATTCTTTGGCCTTGGCGTCTTTGGTTTCTCCCTATCCTTTTCTTACTTTAACTTTTTCCATTTTTCTTGTTTGAGGGTCAACCCAGGAATCTTGATGTTCCACACGGATGGGTGAGTTTGTCTGCTAATAGCTATGCCACTTGTTTTCCATGTCTACCTTAAAACAACACACTGCCATGATCCACTTGCTTTCCCATAATGTTCAAGGTTTAGGCTCCCTTTCTAAGCGACTCAAAATATTTTCTCATTATAAGTCTCTTGGAGCCGACATCGTGGCTTTACAGGAAACACATTTTGCCCCTTCTTTTACTCCCAGATATATTCATAGGGATTTTCCAATTGGTTTTTTTACCAGCGCCTCTGAAAAAAAGAAAGGGGTTGTGCTTTTTTTTTCTAAATGGCTATCGTTCACTGAAACTAAAGTTTTAAGGGATAGGGAGGGATGATATCTTCTGGTTAAAGGTCATTTGGAAGGAAATGTGATGTCTTTTCTTATTTACTATGCCCCTAATACAAACCAGGTTGCCTTCTTCCATTCCCTTTTTAAATCTCTGTCTAAAGAACTGGAAGGAGATGTGATTTTGGCGGGGGACTCAAATCTGGCTTTAGACCATGTACTCGACAAATCCCACGTAATCAAACTTAAGTCACCACTTTGGTTGTAATATGCATTTTGCTTTAAATGTCATTTGTTTGTGGCACACTTCTTTGTTATCAGAGTCTATTTGTATGTATGAATGTATGATGGTACACTGTTTATTCATACTACCTGTTTGTGTAAAACTACTCAATAAAAAAACCATTGGAAACTAAATAGGCCACTAGGAACCAAGGGCACAAGCTAATTAGTGTGTGAAACGTGAGCATGATGAACTAGAATAGTATGTCTGATATTTTCTCTTCTCTTAAAAGTATGAGCATGTGTGCAATGTGCATGTACACAAATATGATCATGAGCCACACTGGTTTTCTGGTGCTGGGAATCCGGTTTACCTTAGACCCCGTTCACACTTGAGTATTTTTCAACTCAAAGCTCGATGCTCAGAAATGCACAAAGTAACATCCCATTATTTCCAATGGCTCCTGTTCACACTTGAGCGTTCTGTCACCTGTAGCAAAACATCTGTCCCTCAAAAAAGTACTTGCGCTACTCTTCTGGCAGATCTGAGCATTTTCCTCCATAGACTTAAATGTAAAAATGCCTGAACAGCGGGAATTAGTGTTTTTTCAGGCATTTTTGGCTCAAACAGCAGCTATTTCTATTTTTTTCAGCCACAGCAAATATGCCTAAATGAAAAACGCCTGCAATATTTGCAAATCTGCTCAAAAAAATGCTCAAAAACACCTGAAAAAAAATTTGAAAAAATGCTCAGCTCAATGTGAATATAGCCTTACAGTCAGCTCATAGCTTTAAATTTTAAAAGCTTAAAGTGATTGTAAAGACTAATTTTTTTAAATAAATACAGAATTATACTAACTTGATCTATGTGATGGTTTTGCACAGAGCAGCCCAATCTTCTTCATGGGACCCCTGCCAGTGCTCTTGGCTCCTTCTATTCGTGGTGTGCCACCATAGGAAGCTGTTCCTATGGTGGCACACCTGTGAGCTCAATCCTGAACACTACCTGTGTCTATAGATACAGAAAGCAAGGCTTGGCCCTGCCCCCACTCTCTCCTCACAAGCTGTGACTGACAGGAGCCAATGGTCCGTAATATATATATATATATATATATATATACTGTATATATATATATATATATATATATATATATATATATATAGTGTTAGACTGCATGTGTACCTCATCCCTAATATATATTGCAAAGAGAAAAAACAAAACCTGATGGACTTTACTGGTACAAAAAGCGGACAACCTCATGTTGTACATTAAACATTTATTGAAATGCATCTTCCAAACACATGATATAAAATCAATGCTTGGATAGGCCCAAGAGATCACAGTATCATGTTCCATGGCATAAATATCCTCCTCCTAGCCTGTTAGCTTCTTCAGGACCCCAAACTGGAGGCAAGGAGATCAAATGCCTTAGCTGGAAGATGCATATACATATCAGCCATTAATAATACAAATACAATATCGCAAAAACCCTCCAAAAACATCATTCTCCACAGACTCACATGCCAACAGACAGTAATGCAGGGTGACAGATCCAAGTGATAATAAGAAAATACTGTGCTCCTAAACTTGCAGTTAACTAATTCTAATCCAAAAACTGAATTCATAAAATTCCTTTGTATTAATATATTTAGTGTACAAGTTCACTTTGCCATATATAATATATTAAAAAAATATATATATATAAACTTTGTAATAAATAATAATATATACATTTTTAATCTATTATGATCCACTGTGCCTTAATTGATTATATGCAATACTACCGTGAACACTGAAAGTGTATAAATATATAAAGTGCCAACAAAATTATTAAATATATAATTGTCCCAATATAATTAAATTATTCCATGAGTTGTTTCAATCTGTGCTTCAAAATCAACATTCATATGTGCTCACCTCCATATTAGCCTAATTAAAGGCAGACATAACTTTATATTCAAGTTAAAGATGATATGCTGGATTTTATGGTCAAATCCTACATATGTCTCATATGTGTCAGTGCACAAGATCTTCTAAATGTGACTCCTGCAATCATATAACACATAACCATACTTAGTAATCCCTCAATGCTGCTGTATCTATTGAACAAAATCAAACACCATATCTCATACCTTTCAGGCCACTATGTTGCGTCAAACTGCCCACTGTATGTGTCTCCTCAATGGCGCCAACAACTGTGTTTGGCGGGGCGCTTAAATTATGTCATCAATCAGGAACCGCAAATCCGCCTAGGTAGTACATATGGTGGAAGCACACCACCCCTCCCAGCGGTAATCGTGCATGTGCAAAAACGTCACTTCCGCCCAAACAAACCAGTGGGTGGAAGTGCAACCATCCACAACATCTAGTGCATGCACGCCCTCCTCGATAGGTCATGCAGCCCCACCAAACCAATGCCTGCAAAAAATAACAGCAGACAGCACATAACCAGCGATAAACAAGGGCCGATTGGAGCCAAAACCTGGCATTCACCACCTCAGCTCCACCACCACAGGAAATCCTAAACTCAAACCATTCAGTCTCCCAGATGTCATCCATAGCCAGAGGCTCCTATAGTACATATAGACTATCAATACAGTAAACCAAAAAATAATTAATGAATCAATGCTCGATAATTGCATTCCTCATATGCCCAGAAGTGTTCTATCCCCAAAGGAGATGGTGAAGTAGGCAGAGGACATGAGCCCCCAACCAACCCAGGCCATAAATGAGTTCCACAGCACCCCCAGCACCATAATATGACATTTGTCACACTAATGCAGAGAACCCTTATGTACAAGTATAGAAGAATAAAAACATATGTAAATGAATATAAATACAGCCCCATCTAGACTACTCATATTAGACATATAACATTGACATACTGTATATATATATATATATATATATACACACACACACACACACACACACACACCCTGGAAAAATAACACTGAGAGCAGAAAGCCCACATAACTGTACAAAGAGAAAGATATTGTGAAACCACGCTCTTTATGGTACTATAATTACTGCAAAATTCACTAATGGTACAGTCACTTACATTTTTATTAAGTAAGACTTTGTTATCTTTGTGGTTTACATAAATAACTGCATTGATTCAAGGTTTTGTAGGACTCATATGGTCCATAAATTATGGATGATAAGTACATATAACCAGGTGTTTCATTGTGTGAAAAAAAAGAATCACTAAATATTGTAACATGGGCAGTAACATAACCTTTCATAATAACCAGAACTCATGGTTTTGTGTTTGGATTTTTATAGTTAAAGTCACTTTATTAATGACAGGCTCTCTTGATAGCTTAACCTCCCCCCCACATACCAATTTACTCCTTCCCCACGCTTCCCATAACACCCTGTTTACTGAGAGAGCACTAAGTCTTTTCCGTAAGTAAACTCCAGGCTTTGTTGTTCTAAACCCTACTGGAGGCAAATTTTGATGAGCCATTCAATCTCAATCCAAAGGCAGAAAGCACGGGAAGTAATCTGCTCACAAGATTCCTGACTGGATGAACAACTTTTTTTTTTCTTTTTGCTTACTTTTTGCTTACTTGTTAAGCACATATATTTAAACACTTTCTATGGTAAATTTAATAGACTACAAAGAAAGCAAATAAGAAAAATATGTTGTTAGAGTGTACATACCGTACATCTTAATTTTATCTACCAAAGCTTTAATTGTGCACACACATTTAGCCATGCAACATGTACTTCAAATGTCAGAGGTTTGTAGTTACCACTTAAAGGGTTATAGGACTAAGGAGTCATCTTCTGCTACTCTCCAAAGCGGTCTGTGCTTACATAGCGGCGACAGGGTAGAAATGAGGTGCCACCAATGACCTTGCAGAATCTTATTTTTTTTTAAAAAAAAGAGCAAATGATATATAATACAAACTCATGCACACATGGCTACTAATTAAACATAATCTATAAACATAAATGACCAGAGTAAACTGAAATATAATTAGTGGCTAAGAAGTTATAGCCATTTGCATTGCTTTTGTTAACGGAACTATGTGAATGGATCAGTACAGTGAGGAGAAGCGCACACCGCTCGGAACTAACCCCTGGAGTCAAGCATGTTGAGTATGTGTGAAGTGGCATCAGCACTGCGCTAGTCATGCCCTCTGACGCATTTCGCCATGCCCAACAGAGGTGTTTGTGACCAAGCCCCTATAGGCGGGATGAAAAGTGTCAGAGGAGGTGCGTGACTACCGTGGTGCTGAGGCCACTCCACCCATACTCAACATGCTTGACTCCAGGGGTTGGTTCCAAGGGGCATCCACTCTCTCTCACCTCACTGAAGATACTGGAATGAACCTAGGATGCTGCTCCCTTCATTCCTCTGCCGGTGGGGCGATTCCTCTTTCAATCTGGCTTCAGGCCACTCCACCCATACTCAACATGCTTGACCCCAGGGGTTGGTTCCAAGGGGCATCCACTCCCTCTCACCTCACTGAAGATACTGGAATGAACCTAGGATGCTGCTCCCTTCATTCCTCTGTCGGTGGGGTGATTCCTCTTTTTCATTCTGGCTTCAGGCCACTCCACCCATACTCAACACGCTTGACCCCAGGGGTTGGTTCCAAGGGGCATCCATGCCCTCTCACCTCACTGAAGATACTGGAATGAACCTTGGACGCTGCTACCTTCATTCCTCTGTCGGTGGGGCGATTCCTCTCTTTCAATCTGGCTTCAGAGCTGCACCACTAAACCTCACACAATGGATCAGTACGGTTGTAGCCCTTTCAGTTTCCAAGTATAGTCAGATTACATTCTCTCTGAATGGTTTTATAAATTTATACACCCCCTGAAAAAAAATCCTCATATCTTTTCATGTATAGAGTGATCCGCTATCAAACAATATCCAGGATAGCGAAAAATGAAGAATATTTGTATGTGTATTTTTAGCTGGATGACATTCTTTTCAATGTCTGGTTTTAAAAATAGTCATGCCACACTTAGTACATGCTTGCAAGGTAGTAGTAAATGAAGGAGTTAAAAAAAAAAAGTGTTCTGCTATTCTACAGTGAAAGTTGGTGATTCAGACCCAGTTGCCTTGGAAACTGTGACATAGGGAGTAGGAAAAAGGAAAAGAATGAAAGTCTTTTTTGCACCTCCATTACATGTGCTTCCAGTCGCCTTGTTACGATGTGAATACATTATATATTGTATGTGTAAAGGAAGCATGACAGCTTAGCACCTGGAATAATGTGCTGCCACATGTTCTGTCTGAAGACAAATTACTATTGATCCTGTCCCCTTGCAGGAGCAATTACGTGATTAAGTGAACCTGTAAATAAAGCTATTTCAGCAGTCAGGACCTTGTAGATTTGTATTTCACTCATAATAAACCAACTTTCTTCCTCTAATGTATAAGAAATAGGTCACATTTCTTTTAATGCATCATTTCAATTTTTAATGCGGCAATGTCTTTTTCATTCAGTATTCACATCACTGATCTATGAAGGTGCAGTTGATGTGCAATATAAGGCAGCTCATACAAAGCTGTATGTACAAAAATAGATGTGAACTTTACTATATATGTACAAAAACCTTAAAGTGATTGTAAATGCTGTCTTTTTAAATACCAAACAGGTTTATACTTAACTACTCTGTGAAATGGAATTGCACAGAGCAGCCCCAATCTTTTTCTCGATCCCCCCAACAGTGCCCCTGGTTCCCCCTCTTCATGTGTGCCACCATAGGAATTCACTTCCTATCATGGCATAACAGTGGACTTGATCCCAAGTCTCGCTGCCTGTGTCCATAGACACAGATAGTGCAGCTTGACCCTGCCTCTCATTCCCTCATTACAGGATTTGACCAACAACAGCAGGAGCCAGTGGTTCCACTAATCTCAGCAAAGCCTGTGAGATCTAGGAGAAGAGAGAGAGCCGCTACAGATGGGCACATCTCTGGAAGGAGAGAGGGCTCAGGTAAGTATTGGGGTGAGGGGGCACACTGCTACCTAAATATTCTCTCTTGATTGATATTATAGATATTTTATTAATTCAGAACTCCAGATATGATTTTAATTGTATTTACATCAGTCCATTGGTATACTTAAAGTATACATTTGTGGGACAGCTGTGAAAGCAGAGAATCACTGTAGGAGTCAGTGATGCTAGTGGTCTTCTGGATCCTGTGCTGAGTAGCTGCTCTTCGGAATAGTGAACAGACGGGGTTGCCAGCTTGGCATGGCCACCATTCACAGAACACCTTATATATTTTTCAATGAATACAAGACAATCCCTGATTGGATGAGGTGAAGAGGCAGGTCAACCAAGTTAAAATCTTCATGCAATCAAAGGACACTTTGTATTCATCAGAAAAAATACAAGGTGTTCTGTAAATGGTGGCTGTTCTGAGCAAGCAACCTCCTGTGATTACTATGCAGAGGTAAAGCTGCTTAGCACAGAATCAGAGAGACTGCAGTGATCATTGTAGTAGCTATTACAGTGAGGTCCCACAGGTTTAAAGGAGTAGACAGATGTCCACAACTTGAATTTGAATAGACAACTTGGGCCTGGACATAAAAAGAACTAACAACCAGCTACTAACAACCCCCTTGCAGGTCCTGTAGGCTTGGCTGCAGATAAGAGTGTACAACTTTGGACCTGTGGGCTGCAAAACCCAGCTACAGAGAAGAGGTCTGTACATGTGGATACTCTAAACGATCTACGATTGTCATTTTTTAGGATCGGAGGGGATATTTTTATTCTCTATAGCAAGGTGCTTGGCTAGAGACAGAGATTGATTTAGAACTCTGTACTACAGTGCTTTCTGTTCTCCCAATGGAATTCAAACTGAATGGGTTAACACTATCTTGCTTCTTGAAGGAGCTCAAGAGTATTGAAGGTTGGCAGCATTAAACTATGGGAGTTGTAGTTGGGAAATAAACTCTGCTATAACAGTTAATGGACTATTGGACTAAAATTCCCAAGAAGAGTCAGGTATTAGGAGGAGAGAGCGAGCTATAATTTCCCAGGTTGCATACCGAGTGACTCTGTTGTTGCGAGGGGGACTGGAGTGTGCACATTGATTCTTCTGAGTGCATGCCAACCTCTCACAAGCCTGCCACCTGAGCCCGAAATCACAGTGCCATTAACCAGTGTGGTAAGGACCAGAGTCGTTCCAGGAAAGTGAGGAGACATCTGAACAGCGAGACCACTGTTGCTGCCTAGCTGGGAGTGCTAAATGGGCATTGGTGGCTTCAAATCTAAGGCTGCTATCAGAGACTTAGTACTTAGGGGATGGCCATCTACATAGCAGCCTTACCGACTAAATGCAGATTTTACCATGATTTTACTTATGTGCGACTAAAGACTAGGCCCCAACATTAGCTGACTGAAGAACTAGGGCTTAGGTCTGCTTATTTAGATAGCTGCTTCACAAGACCTATGCCTGGTGTCAATAATAGAAGATACCTCTTTAGGGTGTCCTACATTTGACTTCAGCCATTCACACGAAGTGCACTCTAAAGTTGATATACAGTAGCCTACAGGTTACAAAGACGTTATTTCAGCATTCACTGGCTGATGCACCGATGTCAGAAATCCTGACCTTGATCCAGCCATCAGAACCGGCTGGTCCATATAACCCATGACTACTGAGGAAGGCCAGAACCTCTCAGCAAGTGAGGTAATACCTCCAAAGGTGATTGGCCAAAGGGAATAGATCCATTCCACATATCAAATATGTAGCCTCAAAACTGAACATTGTATTAGTCTGTATTAGTTAGAGTGTATTCTAAGGCACATTCTCCCTCAAAGAGGAGAAAACAATACTGCCCAACATTAAAGTGATTGTAAACCCTCACCTTGTAAAACAACCCATCCAGTTTAAAATAGAAATGAAAGGTAAAACATTTGTGTAGAGATGAAAGAAAAAACATTTTAAATACCTTTTTTTGCTTTTTAATAAGTGCTCACATAACCTCTGTTCTCATCTGCATAAGGAGCTTAGAGAGCTGGGGGAGCAGAAACAGCAGTACACTGATCTTCTCAGTAAATGGTTGTGTGGGGCAGGGGGGCCATGTTAGGACAAGTCTGATCATTGGAAGAGAGCAGGCTGAGTTCTCAGCACAGCTAGTGTACTGACTACGCTGTGCTCTCCTGCTTAGTGTGATCAATTTAAAGCAGTAGTAAACCGCAAAGAAAATTCTAAAAGAGAGCATAATGTGCTAGTATACGTTGCATACTAGCACATTGTGAAAGACTTACCTGAAAATAGACAATTGCAGTTCGTTTCATTCCAAATTCAAATTCGGACCAATTTTTCGTTATTCGGAAATTCTGATGTCTCAGAATTTCTGAATTACATAAGTATCTAATCCAAAAAATTTGGAAGATTCAAATTCAAATTGAATTTGAATATGAAAAGAATAGAATAGAACATAAAAGAACACATAAAAGAACAGAATAGAATAAACAATAGAATAGAGTATAAAAGAATAGAAGAGAATAGAACATAAAAGAATAGAATAGAAAAACAATAGAACAGAATAGATTACAATATAAAAGAATATAATAGATAAGAATAGAAAGGAATAGAAAACACAATAGAATAGAATAAAAGAATATAACTGTCTTCCCAAATTTAAATTTCTAGTAGAATAAATTCAAATAGAATAGATTTGAATAGAATAGGAAAATACAAAGGAATAGAATAAAATAGAAAGAATATAACTGTCTTCTGAAATGTTAATTTTGAATTGAATAAATTTGAATTCAAATAGATTATATAAGAGTAGAACAGAAAAGAAGAGACTAGAATGGAATAGAAAATAATAGAAGAAAAATAGGATAGAATAGAACAAAATAGAAAGAATATTACTGTCTTTTGAAATTCAAATTTAAAATAGAATGAATTCGAATAGAAAAAAAAAAAAGAATATAACTGTCTTCAGAAATTCGATAGAAAAAATTTGAATAGATTAAAAAAAGAGTAAAATAGAATAGAACATTGGAGAAGAGAATATAAAAGAATAGTAAAGAACAGAATAGAAAAAACAATAGAACAGAATAAAAGAGAAAGAATACAACTGTTTACCAAAATTCGAATTTCAAATAGAATTTGAAAATCCAAATTTTGAATAGAAGAAATTAAAATTTTAATAAATAAGAATAGCATAGAAAAAAATAGACTAGAAAAGAATAGAACATGAAAAAAACAATATAATAAAATAAAATAGAATAGAACCATCTTCCGAAATTCGAATTTCTAATAGAATAAATTAGAATTCGATTACCAATTTGAAATCGAATTTGGTCGAATTGAATTTGAATCGAATTTGAATTGAAACGAAAACTAAACAAAATTCTGAAAACGAATTAAACAATTTTAACGAAACTAAATTATTTAAATAACGAATTGAAACAAAACAGAACAGATTTTTTTGTTCTGTACATGTCTACCTGAAAATGAAGCCCTCCATCGGAGCACTGTCATGGCTCCCTGAGGCTTCCATCTTCACCCGGTTTGCAAGCTTCGGCCATCTGATTGGCAAGCCATGATGTCGTCACTCCGCATGCACACGCAGTTCATTGAGAGAGCAGTACGCATGCGCCGGTGACATCACCACTGCTTCTGCAGTAAATTTACATTACCTGTAGGTAAAAGGCACAAAATAGAGTTTACTTCCACTTCAATAGGAAAGCACATGGACTTGCAGGAACACCAGATATTTCACACAAAAGCAATACAGAGAGAACAGGATACTTTTTTTAATACCAGTACATGGTACAGCAGGCAAATATGAGGAATATGAAATGTTGGCTTTACATATTCTTTAACCTCCCTGGCGGTATGATTATTTCAGATTTTTGGTGCTGAAAGCGGTACCATTTTTTTGCATGGAAATATGTATTTTTTTTATTGTAGGCTGTAATTTTTAGGAAAAACTCACTGAAATCTGTCCGAACAAGAGTCTAGTAAACATCCCGGGTATGATAAAATTTGAAACACAAAATCATAAATTATAATTTAATAAATAATCATAAAAATAATATAAAAATAATAAAAAATTTAATTCAATAATATAATCAAACCAAAAACACTGAAATGTGAAATAGAGCGCCAAGTTCGCACATCGCTGAGCTCAGTCGCAAAATCGTTTTCAGTGTCTGATGACGAATTTCCCCCACGAATCATTATCACTCAATTCTGCAAGTGGTTCTGATTTACTATCGCTGTTCTCTAGATGGTCTAAACCGCTTTTGACCTAAAGGGACACTTTTTGGACACCATGGACATTTCTCAGTTTCCAGGCAGAAAGAACAGACAAAATGCAGGCAGGGCGCAGGACAAAGCATTAGGGACAATATGTATGTGAAATTGGTTGAGACAGCAATGTTTTACTATGTAAAATGTAAAAAAAAAAAAATGACATTTTTTAAAATGTTTAAATTTCCCGCCGCCGCCGGCGGCGGCGCCCGTACGTCCCGACGTCACAGGGACAGGACACAGAAGCCGGATGCCGGCATCGGCCGGAGGAGATGGCCGGGGACGCTGCAGGGGACACATCGTGGGAGCGCAGGGTAAGGTAAGTGAAGAACACATGCCGGAGCAGCGCCGCATGGTATTCCCGAGTGTAGCTCGGGGTTACCACTTTTGGTACTGAAATGTTACCCCGAGCTACACTCGGGAATACCGCCAGGGAGGTTAAACTTTATATCTGCTTTTCTTTATTTTTATTTCATATCAAACACACATTTTTGTCAAAGCAAAAACACAAATGTCAAATCTTTATGAAATTGCATTGGGTGGCTATTGATTGCATGCAGATTAGTGTCACTTTGTGAAAATTAGCAGAGTGTGTGTGTGCGCGCTTTTTGTTGCCTAGCAGACCAATGAGCTGACAAGCTGCAGGTGGTGACAAACTACCCTAAAGCCGGCCATACATGGGATGAATACCGAAAAATGTTTTTTTCAGATTTGCACCATTAATAGGCCACAGCAACGGCCGATTTTCAAGTGACCATCAAATTTGACTGATCGGACATGTTGGAAATTTTTCTAAAAACAATTGAATGTCTAATCAATGATGGGAGAATCATGCGATAAATATAATCGAAAAAAAAAATGAGCACGAGCTGTGACCTGGAAAGAAAAGAAAATTCTTGGCCATGAAAATTCTTTTCCGTAGCAACATGAGGTGAAATTGAAGGCTTGGTTGGTCGAATTTCAAAACAAATGGTGACACCATCGGATTACAAAATGCAAGAAATTTCAGATTTTCTAAAGAAAATTTGTTCAGAATTCGATTCATGTATGGCCAGCATTAGCTGTGTGTGACAGTGGGAAAAGTGATAACACAAGGATTCTTGCTCACAGGATAGCTTGAGGAATCTCAGAAGTGTGTGGTCATTACTTGACTGATCTACATCCCCTAACCGCTTCCCGACAGCCCTATAGCAGATATACTGCTACAAGGCGGAATGGGTGCGCAAAATCAGGTATATTCGCTGGGTCCCGGCCGGTGATTACTCGCCGGTGCCCTGTGATTGCCGAGCATCTCCGATGGGGAGGAGAACTGTTTGTAAACAAAACAGTTCTCCCTGTCAGCTTGTGCACACTGCTATGGATGGGTGTGCACAGCACAGCCATCCAAAGCAGTGTGATTACAGTGAAACACAAACACACCACCCCCTAGTAAAACACACCTAGCACACAGTTAACCCTTTGATCGCCCCTCATGTTAACCCCTTCCTGCCCAGTGCTATTAGTACAGCGTCAGTGATTTTTTAGCACTGATCACTGTATTGGTGTCACTGGGGATGTTAGTCAGTTTCCCCCCAGTGTCACAATGCCCGTCGCAGTCCCGCTAAAGTTGCTGATTGCCACCATTACTAGTAAAAAAAAAAAAATTCCAGTATCTATACCGCCATTTGTAAACGCTATAATGTTCACATAAACCAATTAATTTACACATATTGGGATTTCTTTTAGCAAAGACATGCAGCAGAATACATTTTGGCCTAAATTTATGAAGACATTTGCTTTTTAATTTTCTTTACTGGACATGTTTAATACCAAAAAGTCAAAAATATATTTTTTTTCTTAAAATTGTCGATCTTTTTTTTATAGCGCAAAAAAAAACAAAACAAAAAAAGACCGCACAGGCGATCAAATACCACCGAAAGAAAGCTCAATTCGTGGGAAAAAAGGACGTAAATTTCATTTGGGTGCAGCGTTGCATGACCGTGTAATTGTCAGTTAAAGTAACACAGCTCTGTAACGCAAAAAATGGCCTGGTCAGGAAGGGGGATAAATCCTCTGAAGGGCAAGTGGTTAAAGTTCGCCAGATTGTATGCACGCTTTGTAAGTGCCTCTTGTGTACAGCCAGCTCGATTGTTTGGTGAATCCCTCTGACAGTGGCCAGTGTTATTGAAGGCTGTGATAACTATCACATCTGGTTTCTACCTTTCCAAAGTCTTACCTTATTTCTCCTCCACCAAACAGGGAGCTCCCTGCAGTTAAGGTGTCACCATGAGCATGCGTCCTTGACTTTTAGTGGCAATGGTGAAAGATTTTAGTGTGCTTGTTGTTTTATGGTTGTTACTTGTGTCAGGAATGGGGAATTCAGGGCTCTTGAGAAAATTGGCCAGCACACTGGTCAATGCCTAAGAAGGCACAACAGAGAAACTTTGCTTATCAATCAAGCTCCATCATTGGTGTATCTTAGGTAGATGAAATAGCTAAATGGCGTGTACTAAAAACAATCGCAGGTGACTACTTAAAACATTGAGCTTGTTGAAGATTAAAATGATACTGACTGTACCAAAGTATTAACAGTTTAAATCTTAAAAGCTGATTTCCAGTTGAATAAAAAAAAATAAAAATCAGCAGCTACAAAAACTGTAGCTGCTGACTTTTAAATTACAGCCACTCCTTGGATTTTGTCATTGAATGTTACAGTTTATTATTCCTTGTTGCCTGTCCTATACTCTCCCCCTTCCCCTACCCTCATTCTATATTTTTTTGTTTTTATATCCTACTAATGTTATTGTTTATGTGAATGCCCCTTCTTTTCTGTACTCTTTACAAAACTTTAGTAAACTCAGATTGATCATAAAATACAGCCACTTACATGTCCTTCGGTCCAGCTGTGTCCTCAACACCGCTGGTTTCACCGACCGTCTTCTCTCCCTGGTGCCGGCATCTTCAGTGTGGGCACCCGGCTGTGACAGCTTGTGGCTTCACAGCCGGGTGTCCACTGCGCATGCACGAGAAGCGCTGTGCTTTGTGAATGTCCCCGTAGTCTTCTGGGACATGTGACAGGTTACGGGGAGGGAGGAGGGGAGGACAACATCTGCTTCTGATCGCCTTAGGCAATTGCAGCGGAAGTGGGAAGCTATCAAATTTGGGTACCCGCTCCCCAAAAGTGCCAATCGTTAACGAGGAGTGGGGGACAAAGGCTTAAAGCGGAACTTCCCCTTTTGGGTGGAGCTCCGCTTTAACTGCAGCTTTTAATTCAGTTTTGCACAGTTTTCTAGGCTCCGTTCCTTTCTTACTTCCCTTATTCATCCCAGTGGGAACCCAAACAGAAAGAAACCGTCTTTAAAATAGATAGCCAGCACACTAGAAATAAACCTCAAAACTTTAAAGATGTAATGAGTGTAGCCTGGTGTGCTGCCGGTGGGTTAGGCAGGCTGCTTGCTCCTGTATGTGCTTTCCTTCACCCCACCCGCCTGCTGTGCTGAGGACTCCTGCGAGATCTGCTGGCTGACCAATCCTCTTGCCTGCTCTCCCCCCCCCTTGCTGCGACTCTGTGTGCTGCTTCAGCCACTACCTCTTACCTCTCCTTTCTCTGGAGCTGACTTCAAACAGGGGGAGGAGAACTGATGATACAGCTACTCATTCCCACCCCCTTGGATGATTCCATTAACCCGAGATCATTGAACATATAGTTTGAAGCGCTGTATATGGCAAGGGAATGTGTTGGGCCTGAACACCCTGAAGCATAAGGGGGGAGAGTGGACATTTTCCAAGTCAATTGACTGGAGGTCTGGGCAAGGCAGTGCAGGGAACTAGAGAGTAGGGGAACGTTGCCTGTGGTGTCTGTGCTTAGCACCAGGGAGACTAAGCCACACATTATGCACTCCAGAGGCTTTCTACTCCTTCCTGTGTCTTCTTTCTTCTCTCAATGCATTTCCTCTCTTGGTGAGCACAATCTGCTTGGTTTCCTTGTTTTCCCTCATCTAAGATGGTGGCCACACTTCCAGGTCACGTCTGAGTATGTGTGAGCTGTGCAGCTTGTGATGACATCACCAGAAGAACTGAGTAGGCCTAGGATACTGTTTCAAATATAGATGGCAGAGGAAAGTGTTCCAACTGGGTCGGGCACTCTGCTATGCTGTCCATCCTTCCCAGCACTCTGCTACAATTTCTGCATCTGTTCTTTTTGGGATGGGTAAGAGCACTATTCATGTACATGTCACAGGAATTTTTTTCTATATTGATACTTACTCTGGTATTTGTCTTGTTTAGCCCTTCATCTTCTGTCTTCTGTCCTGTGTTCCTGCCTTTTTCCGAGCCATAAGTGAAGTTGCTAACACAGACAGTTGTTATAAAGTAAGGGTAAGGTATGTAATGAACATTATACTTCTGTAGAAAAAAAAATAGAGCACTGATGACCCATCTCTGCATTTGTTTACAGACAGTACTGCAAGCAATGAGAGGAGACAGTCATCTCACTGCAAGAAACATTCCAGGGATCATGGTGAAAGACACTCCCAAGATCATGGTGGATCTGCCTCAAGACGCTAATATCTACAGAGCTACTTTTTCTGGGTCAGGGCTATGTAGCGCAAGACTACAACACTCCTCCTTGGATCAGCAGGAGGAATCAAGCAATAACTCCAAAGTAGAAGAAGGGAGGCTTTCGTCTGGGAAGCTCAATTCAAAAAAGAAGTTACATTTCCATATATTGAAGAGGTAGCAGAACTGAGAGTGGATGAGTAGCAGAAACAGAAAAGAAACCAGGCCTTAATGACAGGCTAAGCAAGTTGTACCCTCTAAGAGTCAAAAGCAAATCCTCTTGTTTCGGCTTCTCATTGATGCCTCCCTTGCAAGACATCGAATGCTACCCATTTAAGAAGCAGCTACATTCCTCAATGACCTAGACAGAAAAGAAAATCTGGATCTGGAGAAAACCAGCCGATTCATATCACAGCACCTGTGAGGGATTCTTTTTTGTGGTGGACCTGAAATGAAATATCTGCCTATCAGTGTCCACCTAAAATATAGTTACATTTGACTCCAGTTAAAGTAAGGGACCCGCTTTCAAGTTATACAGCACAAGGTCATTGAACCTTCCAAACTAAGGGCCTGGTGTCAAACAGCACTTCTAACATTTTGCGCCACTGATCTATGGGTCCAGAGTGTTGTTGCACATGGACAACTGGATCACAGTGGCCAATTTCTAAAAACAGGAAAGCACATGAAGTTGAACTTTGATGTTGGAAGTTCAGCCAATTATATTATAGGCAAGGTGACATCTCCTTAACCCCATGGTAATCTATTTTCTTGCGTCCCAGAATCAGATGGTGTCAAGAGTCAATCCCTTTTGTCTTCTAGCGGAGGGAGTAGACTTTCTCCACTGCTTTTGGAATTTCCGTTTGGGATGCATATTTCCTATAACTCCTTTGATCACCAGGTTCCTTCCAAGTTAAGGTTGCAAGAGGTTACAGTGATAACAGATGCACAAGGAAAGCTGCATACAATTTTCTGCTATACAATATATACTCCCACTGATGGACAAATAAACTACATCCTCCGATGTGCCATACACTTTCTCAAAGCACATAGAGTTAAGATTAAAAAGGTTATTAAGGTTAGTACAGACCTGAAAAGATATTGCAGTGACTCTCCAGTAAACAAGAGCCCCAGCTGCTGGATGGTAAAAGATCAATTTCAGTACTCAGCATGTGTCCTGGAAGCTGGAGTTGGGTGCATCTTTCCTTCCACTACCCAGAAATCATTGTTACACACTGCTCAGCACAGCCCTTATCACGGATATGGGGTTTGTTGTAGGAAATGTCATAAAAGCTGGAAAAATTAATAAGCAATATACCGTATATACTTGAGTATAAGCCGACCCGAATATAAGCCGAGGTACCTAATTTTACCACAAAAAACTGGGAAAAACTATTGACTCGAGTATAAACCGAGGGTGGGAACACCAGTGGGAAGAATCGTGCCTCATCATTGGTGTCAGTGGGAGGAATAGTGCCCCATCATTGGTGTCAGTGGGAGGAATAGTGCCCCATCATTGGTATCAGTGGGAGGAATAGTGCCCCATCATTGGTATCAGTGGGAGGAATAGTGCCCCATCATTGGTATCAGTGGGAGGAATAGTGCCCCATCATTGGTGTCAGTGGGAGGAATAGTGCCCCATCATTGGTGTCAGTGGGAGGAATAGCGCCCCATCATTGGTGTCAGTGGGAGGAATAGTGCCCCATCATTGGTATCAGTGGCAGGAATAGTGCCCCATCATTAGTATCAGTGGGGGGAATAGCACCCCATTATTGGTGTCAGTGGAATAGTGCCCCATCTTTGGTGTCAGTGGGAGGAATAGTGTCCCATCATTGGTGTCAGTGGGAGGAATAGTGTCCCAACATTGGTGTCAGTGGGAGGAATAGTATCCCATCATTGGTGTCAGTGGGGGGGGTGGAGGAATAGTGCCCCATCGTTGGTGTCAGTGGGGGGGAGGAAAAGTGCCCCATCGTTGGTGTCAGTGGGGGGGAGGAATAGTATCCCATGATTGGTGTCAGTGGGGGGTGGAATAGTGCTCCTTCATTGGTGTCAGTGGGGGGGGAGGAATAGTGCCCAATCGTTGGTGTCAGTGGGGGGGAGGAAAAGTGCTCCATCGTTGGTGTCAGTGGGAGGAATAATGCCCCATCATTGGTATCAGTGACACCAACGATGGGGCACTATTCCTCCCACTGACACTTGCTGACCCCTGTTCCAGTACGGTGCTGCTGCAGCCAGCATATGTGGTTGCAGCAGCACCTAAGCACGGCACACTTACCTACATCTCCTTCACTCGATTTTCGTGGGGCCGCTCAGCTCCGCCTCCTCGCCGGTGATTGGCCGCCTGTGTGCCTTTCCTGAGCTACAGTTCTGGCGGCCAATCACCGGTGAGAAGGCGGAGCCGAGCAGCCGCGCAAACATCCAGTGGACGAACCGAATGAAGGAGCAGCCGCGCTTCCTGGACCGGATCGTCGTGGGACCGGAGCCAGGTAAGAGACAGCAGCCCCCTGCCCACCCCTGTACTTACCGTAGTTTCCCTTCTGTTGGAAGGGGGGGGAGCCATTTGCAGATGTTGACTCGAGTATAAGCCGAGGGGGCGTTTTTCAGCACAAAAAATGTGCTGAAAAACTCGGCTTATACTCGAGTATCACCGGTGTCAGTGGGAGGAATAGTGCCCCATCATTGGTTTTAGTGGGAGGAATAGTGCCCCATCATTGGTTTTAGTGGGAGGAATAGTACACCATTTCTGGTGTCATTGGGAGGAATAGTGTCCCATCATGCTGTCAGTGGGAAAAATAATGCCCCATTGTTGGTTTCAGTGGCAGGAATATTGCCTCAAGAGCCAGATAAATGCAAGCAAAGGGCCGCATGTGGCCCCCGGACTGCAGTTTGGAGACCACTGATCTAGAGCAAAAATATCAAGTATGGTTTCCTTTGCAGGGAAGCAAACTGTTTGTGTTTCCTCCATAACTAATTGGTGGGATCCAATCAATCATCATACCCCTGAGGTAACTGCTTTATCAGAGTTGAGAGTCTTCTGCAAATGATGACTCTCAAGGGTTGCACTGATGTCACTTCTATGTTACCAAAAGCAACAAAGGGACCTCTTGTATTTCCAATAGAAATGAGTGAGAATTGACTCTTTAGCATAAACAAATATATATATATATATATATATATACACACATATATATATATATATATATATATATATTGTGGGGGTTAGCTCAGGTGGGGGATCACTTTCCCTCAGAAAAAGGTAATCCAAATGGCAGGTCTTTCTTAAAAATCTGACTTGTAGTCAGTTTTATTTAAAAGGTTGCAAGCATCATAAACAATTCAGAACAGAAAATAAATCCTTGCCATCCAGGCACTAACTAAACAGAAGAGATTCCTATCTCACAGATGAAGGGTTTCTCCCTGTCATCAACAGAACAAAACGGTGTGCAAACCTTTTCCTTTCTTGTACAAAGTAAACTCTTTCATCCACAGCTCTCTCAGGTATGGCTCCCTGAGTCCCAGGCCAAGAGCAACTTATTTTCTCAGTCCTGCTTGACTTATACCACCTGCTGGTGGTCATCAGTGGACAACAAAAACCAGTCCGGAACCAACTCTGCCACTGTGGTCTGGAAAACCCGGACTGGACTACACGTTAATCTCCTAGATATGACCGCATAGCTCCCATCAATCACCTCGCCTTTCATACTGTCACATATTCCCCTCCACTACTTAAGCCACTGCAGCTGAGCAACTGTCCCAACCAAGCAATGGACACAGGAAAGGGCATCTACATTATTCTGAAGTTTCCCAGCTCTGTGTTACACTGTGAATTTAAATGCTTGTAGCGCAAGAAACCACCTTGTCACTCAACTATTTTTCTCCTTGTTATCGGACATCCACTTGAGAGGGGCATGATCAGTAACCAATTTGAATTGTCTCCCCAACAGATAATATTTCAGGGCCTCCAAGGCCCATTTGATAGCCAAACATTCCTTCTCAACAATTGCATAGTTTTTCTCATGTTTATTATTATTCTGTTCAGGAAGACCATGGGGTGCTCCTCCCCATCTCTGATTTGGGACAGTACCGAGTCCAACATCAGTGGCGTCAAACTGTACCACACTTTTTTTGTGAAATCTGCTGTCATGAGCACAGGTTGGGCACAGAGAGCTTGCTTTAACATTTGAAATGCAGTCTTCGCCTCAGGATTCTACTCAATCATAACCGACCCCCTACCTTTTGTCAGACCTGTCAGTGGGGCTGCTATGGTGGCAAAATTGGGTATAAAACGTTTATAGTAGCCTGTGATCCCAAGAAATACCCGGATTTGCTTTTTATATATAGTTTAGGGCCACTTTTGAATTGCTTTAATTTTATTGATCTGAGGCCTAATCAGTCTTTGACCATTAATGTAGCCAAGGGATTTTGCCTTCTCCAAGCCTATGGCACACGTTTTGCGGTTTAGCAGTAAGACCTGCTATCCTAAGCGAATTTACTAGTGATTGAAACTGGGGCAAATGAGACTCCCAATCTGGGCTGTGGATGACTACATCGTCCAAATAGGCTGCTGTGTATTGGCAATCTGGTCTTAACATTCTGTCCATCATTCTCTGGAATGAGGCAGGAGCACCATGCAAACCAAACGGCATCCACTTAAATTGGAAGGACCCCTCGGGGGTAACGAATGCTGTCTTTCCTTTTGCAGACTCCGTTAGGGGTATCTGCCAATAGTCTTTAGTCAGATCTAAGGAAGTTATGTATCGGGCCGTCAATGAGCTCATCCACCCAAGGCATCGGGTAAGCATCGAACTTAGACACACTGTTCAATTTTCTGAAATAATAACAAAATCTGATTGTTCCATCTGGCTTTGGGACCAACACTATGGAACTTGAGCAATCACTGTGAGATTCCTTGATCACTCCCAACTCTAACATGTTCTTTATTTCATTTGCCACTGCTTCCCACCTGGCCTTGGGTATTGTATAGGGCTTTACATTTACACAGACACCCGGATGTGTAGCTATGTCATTATTATTTTTTTATTATTATTATACAGGATTTATATAGCGCCAACAGTTTCCTCAGCTCTTTACAATAGAACGGGAGACAATACAGCAACAATACAGTTCAATACAAGAGGGATAGAAGGGCCCTGCTCCTTGGAGCCTACAATCTAGGATGGAGGAGCTAGTGGTACAAAAGGTAGTAACTGTGGGGGATGGACTGATAGGAAGAGTAGAAGATTCCATTATTAGCTGAGGGCAGGATAGGCTTCCCTGAAGAGATAGGTTTTCAGAGATCGCCTAAAAGTGAGCAGAGTAGGCGATAGTCTGATAAATTGGGGTAGAGAGTTCCAGAGGATGGGGGAAGCTCTGGAAAAGTCCTGGAGATGTGCATGGGAGGAGGAGACAAGGGAGCTAGAGAGCAGGAGGTCTTGCAAGGAGCGGAGAGGACGGTTTGGGTGATATTTGGAGAAAAGATCGTTGATGCAATTTGCGGTAGAGTTATAAATGGCTTTATACGTTATTGTTAATGTTTTTAATTTTTTCCGTTGGGCAATGGGAAGTTAGTGGAGGGATTGGCAGAGAGGGGTGGCAGATACAGAACGGTTAGTAAGGTGGATAAGTCTGGCAGCAGCATTCATGATAGACTGAAGAGGGGATAGCCTGCGATGAGGTAGGCCAATGAGGAGGGAGTTGCAATAGTCAAGGCGAGCTATAACAAGGGAGTGAATAAGTTGCTTAGTAGTTTCCGAGGTTAGGAACGGCGTATCATGGAGATGTTGCGGAGGTGAAGTCTACAGGATTTGGACAGTGATTGGATTTGGGGGTGAAAGGACAGATGGGAGTCTAGGATTACACCTAGTACCCTGGCATGAGGGGAGGGACTGATGATTGTGTTATTGATCTTGATGGAGAAGTCAGGGGAGGGGGCATGGGCTGGGGGGATTACTAGGAACAGTTTTGGAAAAATTGAGTTTGAGGAAATGGAGTGACATCCATGCCGATATGTCACTTAGTAGGTTAGTAATGTGAGAGGAGACTGAAGGGGTGAGATGAGGGGTAGAAAGATAGATTTGTGTGTCATCAGCATAGAGATGGTACTTAAAGCCATGGGAGTTTAAGAAGTGACCAAGGGAGGAGGTGTAGATGGAGAAGAGAAGGGGTCCAAGGACAAAACCTTGAGGGAATCCTACAGAAAGAGGGAATGCAGAGGAGGAGGCAGCGTTATAGGTAACGCTGAAGGAACACTGCGATAGGTAGGAGGAGAACCAGGAGAGAGCAGAGTCTCTGAGACCAAGAGAGTGGAGTTTTTGAGGAGGAGGGGATGGTCAACCGTATCAAAAGCCACAGAGAGGTCAAGTAGTAAGAGTACGGAGTAGTGGCCATTGGTTTTAGCTGTTAGTAGATCATTAGTGAGTTTTAGCAGGGCAGTTTCAGTGGAGTGTAGTGAGCGAAAGCCAGACTGTAAAGGGTCAAGAAGGTTGTTGTCGGTGAGGTGGGAGCTCAGGCGATTGTAGACTAAGCATTCTAGGAGTTTAGAGGTAAATGGCAGCAGGGAGATGGGTCTTAAGTTGTTCAGGTTGGTGGGGTCCAGGGAGGGCTTTTTAAGTATGTGAGTGATGTGCGCATGCTTTAGAGGGGAGGGGAGGGGAAGTTACCAGTAGAGAGGGAAAGATTGAAGATGTGAGTGAGGGAGCATAGGATGGAAGAAGAGGGTGACCGTAGTAGTTGTGAGGGGACAGGATCCAGGGGGCAGGTAGTGAGACGGGCTTCTGAGAAAACCTTAGTGACCTGTGCGGTAGTAGCAAGGTCAAAATTGGAAAGTGTTGAGGGAGGTTTAGTATAAGGTATGCTAAGTGGGATGGATGTCTGTGCAGTGGTGATGCCCCTACGAATTGCATCAATCGTGTTTTTGAAATGATTTGCAATCTCATGAGCTACTGGGTGGAGGTGGAGGTGGAGAAAGTAGAGAGTTAAAAGTAGAGAAGAGACAATGAAGACTGGATGACAAGGTATTAATAAGAGTGACAAAGTAGGCTTGTTTGGCAGCATGAAGGGAGTAATTGTATGTTAAGAAAGCAGATTTATGTCGGGTAAATGCTTGCTGGGATTTGATTTTACCCCACAATCGCTCCAGCACACGACTATGTCGTTTAACGTTTCCGGTGTCATCAGTCTGCCAGGTCGGGGCCTGATGCTTCGTGTTGTTAGAGGAGCAAGCGAGTCTAATGCGGATGAAAGCGAACTGTTGTAGACAGCAGTGGCCAGGTCAGGGCAGGACAGGGGAGAGATTCTGTCATAGAGCTGGTCAGAGTGGAAAGGAACAGGGTTCAAGTTGTGAAGGTTTCTGCTGGTAATTGTTTGCTGCTTGGAGGGATAGGTGTTTGAAGATGAGGAGACTGTGAAGGTGATGAGATTGTGATCAGAGAGAGGAAAGGGGGTGCTTTTGAGGTTGTAGGGAGTGCAAAGGTGGGAGAAAACAAGTTCTAATGTATTCCCATCAGAGTGAGTGGAGGACTGTATACACTGTGCTAATGCAAAAGATGAGGTTAGGTTGAAGAGTTGTGATGTAGCTGGGTTGTTGATATTAATAGGGATGGTAAAATCTCCAAAATTATAGTGGGTAGTTCAGAGGAGAGAAAGTAGGGTAGCCAGGTGGAGAAATCATCAAGAAAGTGGGAAACCGGTCCAGGAGGTCGATAGATCACTGCAATCCTCAGAGAAATGGGAGAAAACAGCCGGATGCAGTGAGTCTCAAAAAAAGAGAAGGATAGAGAGGGAGGGTTAGGGAGGGCTTGAAAGGTGCTCAGTGGGGATAGAAGCAAACCAACCCCACCACCTTTCCGACCACTGGGTCTGGGTGAGTGGATCCAGATGAGGCCTCCATAGGAAAGTGCGGCGGGGGAAGCAGAATCTGCTGCTTGGAGCCAGGTTTCTGTAATTGCTAGTAGGTTAAGGGAGCGGGAGACAAAAAGGTCATGGACAGAGGTGAGCTTATTACAGACAGAGAGGGCATTTCAGAGCGTACATGAAAAAGGGAGAGTGGTTTTTGGAAGCACGGGGACTGATATTAAATCGAGGGAATTGCGGCTGTTCCCGGATGAAAGAGGATGCCTGGTGTGTTATTTCAACAGATACTTCTTTCCATTATTCAATATTTATTTTTATGGTGTGGGGGTGAAATACTGGAGGACTAGGGTTTGGGGAAATATCCCCAGAGGTTAGGAGAAGAAGGGTGAGGAAAGTAACATGGGAGCGGGATGTACACGAGTGCACATGCCTTCCAGTCCTGGTGTTTGGGTCAACAGGAGAGTGAAGTATCAGCAGGAGGTGATGAGAGCAGTAGTAGGGAGATGGTAGCAGTGAGGGTAAGATGTACAAGTTTTGGGGTGGAGCAGAGAGATAAAGAAGTGAGATTTTGGGAACGCAGGAAAGTAATATGAAAAGGAGGAGTAGAGGGGACATATTAAAAGGTACACGGAGTGGGACTCAGACTTGTAAGAGATGTTTCATGCTGTATTATTGTGGTCAGTCCGGGTAGGTGAGAGAAAAAGTCTCCATTCTTTCTCACAAACTCAAGATCATTCTGTTGAGCCACTGACAAGGTTTCAGTTATAGGTACCTGAGGTGTCATGGGGGCCATGTCCTTTTGGGGTGTTGGTACTGCCAGTAAAGTCTCTCTGTCCTTCCAAGGTTTTAAGAGATTAAAGTGATAGATTTGCTCAGATTTCCTTTTCCCTGGCTGTTAAACTAAACTTTTCCCTGGCTGTTAAATCTATGGTAAAAATAGATTGATAAGGAATTACGAGTGTAATTTATGATAAATATTCAGGATTAAGTCTGTCTCCACCCCCTCCCTTTTTTTTCCCCTTTTATAATAATAATAATAATAACAAAAAAAAGCCTTTATATAAAGAATGAGTACATTATAGGGATTGATATTATAGTGAAAATAAAGTGCAAAGTCAATCTGAGATATAGAGAGAGAAAAAAAAATGATCAGCAGAACAGTCAAGTGCAGCATATAAAAATCAAATATAAAAAATGTTCAATAAATCATTCAATAAATATGAAACAGTAAAGTGCAGCATAAAAGTGAGAATATATAAAGTACATAAAATATCAGTGGAATAAGCTATAAATTGTCCATAGGGATATAAATACAGCAATCATGGTGAAATATTGTGAAGTGATCCAATAGGGAATCCACCACCTCTGTCAGATATACACTCACCAGACTCACAGCATGTAAGCACATCTCATCTGGGTGCAGGTAACAGCGATGAAGCCTCTGCAAGGAATGCTCAGCCAAGGGCAAAAAACGCAGGTTGACCCTCTCCTATGAGGAATAGCTCACCACAGGAGCCAAAAGTAGTATATAGTGTAGTATTTTTAATTAAATAATGAATAAAAGACAATCCACATGGAAACAAGTAAAAATGAAGGTAAAATGGAGTACCAAGATGGCCACAGTTCCGTCCTTCGGCAACGGCGGCATGACGTCAGCGTTTCGAGCGCATGCATGTCTTCAGGGGTACGCTCACCTCATGTGAGCGTACCCCTGAAGATGTGCATGTGCACGAAATGCGTCCGGTGGAGCCGCACTTGCTGACCTCACGCAGGCTACTGGACATTGGAACTTGAAGGCTGGGAGTTGTAGTGCGCTAGATGGGTTTGTGATTTGTTTCTCATATAGCAAACATGAGGTATGGTAACAAAAAATCCCAATTTCTCCCATCTTTGTCCACCACCTTTTTTAACATATTCTTGAGCGTCTTGTTAAATCTCTCCACAAGACATTCGGTTTTGGGGTGGTAGATCGAGGTACGGAGATGGGAGATTTTGAACAACTTATATAATTATTTTGTGACTCTGGACATAAAGGGTATGCCCTGATCCGTTAATATTTCTTTTGGAATACCCACATGACCAAATACCTGGACAAGCTCTCTGGCAATAGTCTTAGCAGAGGTATTACGCAAGGGAATGGCTTCAGGATATTGTGCGGCATAGTCCAGTATAACCAGTATGTGCTGATGGTCTCGGGCAGACTTTATGACTGGTCCCACAAGATCCATTCCCACTCTTTCAAAAGGCACTTCAATTATCGGTAAAGGTACCAGTGGACTGCGAAAATGGGGTGAAGGTGCATAATACTGACACTCTGGGCATGACTTACAATATTCTTTGACATCTGCATGTAAACTAGGCCAAAATAATCTCCGGGTTATTCTCTCCTTAGTTTTCTCTATACCCAGGTGTCCACCCATTATATGACCATGAGCTAAATCTAGTACCATTCGGTGATAGGGTTTGGGGAACACTAGCTGCTCCACCACCTCCTCTCCTTGCTTTACCACTTGATACAGCAAGCTATTTTTAAGAGCCATGTAGGGAAAAGACACCCCCTACATCAGTTCCCCATTAATCATTTTAACATTTTCTCGGGGTCTATTAAGTGTGGAGTCTTTCAGTTGATCCATACAAAAATCCTCTTTTCTGACCTCTAGGTCAAGCAGCACATTCTGTCCACTCTCATTAGAGCCAGAGATAATCTCTTATTCAGTGTTCTCAACCTCTGGGTTGGAATCCAGCTCCTCCTGCTCCCCAGTCATTACAGTGAAAGGAAAATGATCTACCCCTTCTTTGGGCACACCAACAGTTTCCCCTTCAACTTTGCAGTCAAAAGGGTCAGGGAGCTGGGTCCCCCAGACTCCTCTTCTTTTCCCACAACCTCCAGAAATGTGGAAAATCTCTCCCCACTGTGGCTTCATGAAGTAGTGAGGATACCACTCCCACTGAATGTGTCACAGAGCCCCAGGGAGTATCAATCTCAACCATAGCAGTATGGTGGTCACATGTATTACCATGTATACAAATAACTCCAATATTGCTGGGGTGTAACCTTGCAGGGTTTACAAAATCACCTTTGACTAAGGTCACAATACTACCAGAGTCTAGCACAGCAGTTACTGGCTTTTCATCAATTAAAATCACACATTTGCTTTTCCATGCGTTCCTGACATGCTGCAGTACATACCACCTGTGCAAAAAGGGACAGGCGTTTTTCTAAACAAGCATTATCACATTGCATCGGATCATCATTTAGGGGACAGTTTGCAGCAATATGACCTAATGCATAGCAATGATAACACTTTAAAGGTTCTGCACCCAGACCTCTAAAAGGACTTTTCTGACCTATTTGGCCAGTCTCCAGGTCCTGAGCCCACAGTCTTATTATCTGAAGCAACAGTTCTGTAATTTTTCCCTGAGACCTTGAACCCTGGAACAGTCTTACTGGATCCTCTGGGTGGTTTTTCATCCCTAGCAACACAGGGGTGGGGCACGGATGAGTGCAACAAGTCCTCAGCGGCCGTACATCTCTCCACCAGGTCCACCAGCTGGTTTGCAGTTTTAGGGTCTCCATGGCTGACCCACAACCCACTTCCTCAAAGTGGCAGGGAGCGCACATAGATACCGGTCCATGACCACACACTCCACAACCTAAGGGACTGAAAACGTCTCTGGCTGGAGCCACTTTCTGGTGAGATGTATTAAGTCAAATATCTGGGAGCGGGGTGGCTTGTCAGTACTGTATGGCCACTGATGCACCCTTTGAGCCCGGACTCCAATGGTGACACCCAGGCGTGCAAGGGCCTCAGCCTTCAGCTTCCCATAATCCTGGGTAGCATCTGGTTCCAGGTCATAATAGGCCTTTTGGGGTTCACCTGTCAGAAATTGTGCAAGCAGTCCCGCCTATTGCTCTTTTTGCCATCCTTCCCGGACAGCAACTCTCTCAAAATTTGTGAGGTAGGCTTCCACATCATCTGCAGGCGTCATCTTTTGCAGGTAATAGCTGGCCCATACCATTTTCTGTTCCACTGGCAGCGGACCTGCAGACCAGGTGTTGGGCCACCTCCTTAAGGAGCTCTCGGTCTTCTTCTTAGGCCATTCGCCTCCTGCTGTGCTGTAGTGGCCTCTGGGAACTGGCGATTGGTTTTCTGCTGGGTTGCCGTGGCCTGCAGCAAGGCTCTTATCACCTAATCCATCTTCCCACTTGCTCAGGAAGTCACCTGCCAAATCCACCACATGTGGGGGTTAGCTCAGATGATAGATCACCTTCCCTGGGAAAAAGGTAGTCCAAATGGCAGGTCTTTCTTAAAAATCTGACTTGTAGCCAGTTTTATTTAGGTATGGCTCCCTTAGTCCCAGGCCAAGAGCAACTTCTTCCTCCAGTCCTGCTATTTATACCACCTGCTGGTGGTCATCAGTGGACCGCAAAATGCAGTCCGGAACAACACTGCCAAAGTGGCCTGGAAACCCGGACTGGACCCCGCCTTAGTCTCCAAGATATGAACACATGCAAGGTGAAACATAGCATCCATCAATCATCTCGCCTTTCACAATGTCACAATATACTGTATATATATATATATATATATATATGTATATACGCTTGCTTATATGTGTGGACATGGCTATCACCTTGAATAGAGAACCAGCATGGCCCCAAAATGCCAGCGAATATGCTTTTTATTTGCAGTTCTTTGTGCACTTTATGCCAATGCACATTTCAGTTGAACTTCAATAAACTTTCCAAACTTTGAGGTTTATTTCTGGAGTTCTGTCTTTCTATTCTCATGCGCTATAGTAGGATATCACTGTTAGCCAAGCACCCCTGAATAGAGTGGAGAGGGTATGGTGCTGGGTAGATTAGACTGATATAATAATAAAAACCTGACATAGGTTCTATTTCTTCCTGGAAAGGTTTTCTACCCTTATAGAGACAGCAATAGTTTTTTTCTGGAGCCAATTACACATGCAAATCAAGCCTTCTTTCTCACTGAGTGCAGAGTGAGGTCTGTGACATCATCACGCACAGGGAGATGAGAAATCCAGCTGCTATGCGTGGAGTTTGATCACTGCTTGTAATTTCCTATCATTGTAAGTGCAATTAATATTTTATTCAAATTTTTTTTTAGCATTATAGCACTATGAGGCTTCTCCTTTTTAATATGTGATATGCAGTGCCTTGAAAAAATATTCATACACCTTGAAATTTGTCACATTCTGTCATGTTACAACCAAAAACATAAATGTATTTTATTGGGATTTTATGTGATAGACAAACACAAAGTGGCACATAATTCTAAAGTGGGAGGAAAATGATAAATGGTTTTCAAAAATTTTTACAAATAAATATCCGAAAAGTGTGGCATGTATTTGTATTCAGCCCCCTTTGCTCTGATACCCCCAACTAAAATTGTCTTCAGAAGTCACCTAGTTAGTAAATAGAGTCCACCTGTGTGAAATTTAAGTGCAGTATAAATACAGCTGTTCTGTGAAGCCCTTAGTGAACAAACAGAATCATGAAGGCAAAGGAACATACCAGACAGGTCAGGGATAAAGTTGTGGAGACGTTTAAAGCAGGGGTAAGTTATAAAAAAATATCCCAAGCTTTGAACATATCACGGAGCACTGTTCAATCCCTCATGCAAAAATGGAAAGAGTATGGCACAACTGCAAGCCTACCAAGACATGGTTGTCCACCTAAACTGACAGGCCGAGCAAGGAGAGCATTAATCAGAGAAGCAGCCAAGAGGCCCATGGTAACTCTGGAGGAGCTGAAGAGATCCAAAGCTCAGGTGGGAGAATCTGTCCACAGGACAACTATTAGTCGTGCACTCCACAAAGCTGGCCTTTATAGAAGAGTGGAAAGAAGAAAACGATTGCTGAAAAAAAGCCATAAGAAGTTCCGTTTGCAGTTTGTGAGAAGCCATGTGGGGGACACAGCAAACATGTGGAAGAAGGTGCTCTGGCCAGATGACACCAAAATTTAACTTTTTTGGCCTGAAAGCAAAAAGCTATGTGTGGCAGATAACTAACACTGCACATCACCCTGAACACACCATCCCCACCATGAAACATGGTGGTGGCAGTATCATGTTGTGGGGATGCTTTTCTTCAGCTGGGACAGGGAAGCTGGTCAGAGATGATGGGTACATGGATGGAGCCAAATACAGGGCAATTTTAGAAGAAAACCTGTTAGAGTCTACAAAAGACTTGAGATAGTTGGAGGTTCCCCTTCCAACAGGACAACAACCCCAAACATACAGCCAGAGCTACAATGGAATGGTTTAGATCAAAGCATATTAATGCATTAGAATAGCTCAGTCATGACAAAATGTGTAAAATTTCAAGAGGTATGAATACTTTTTCAAGGCACTGTATACCTTTTGCTGGAGCACATTGGTAGAGTACAGGCTGCCATGAGATCTTATGGTGAGAGCGTCGACTCTCTATTGTAAGATAAACAAAGCACAAGTGATCTCTGTTTCTTGAAATCAATCCTGTCTTGTAAAAGCCTTCACTGTTTGAGAAAGAACGTTAGCACTGGAGCACTTTATTGCATATCATAGCACTGGGCACTTTTTATAGCACTTGGATGGACTTTATATATTTTGAAAATAAGAGTGGCTTATGAACTGTTGCTTTCTTGATTTAAACTTCCGCATTAGATTTTTGCACTTCATTTTGATTTTGCACGAACATTAATTTGCTATGTTTGTTTGCTTAAATTATGGATATGTGATTTATTATGTATTATTTTTTATCATTTATTAATTTTTCCTGAAGATTTGATGATATTTAAAGAGACAGTGCACATATTTCACATAAAAATTCTCCTTTAACCTCCTTAGCGGTGTTCCCGAGTAGCTCGGGGTAAAATTTCTATACCAAAAGCGGTAACCCCCGAGCTACACTCGGGCTTACCATGCGGCGCTGCTCTGGGGGTCCCTGCAGCACTTACCTTGTCCTTCGCTCCCACGATGTGTCCCCTCCAGCGTCCCCGGCCATCTCCTCCGGCCGATGCCGGCATCCGGCTTCTGTGTTCCTGTCCCTGTGACGTCGGGACGTACGGGCGCCAGAACCGGCGGGAAATTTGAATTTTTTAAAAAATGTCATTGCTATTTCAATGCATTTCACATACATTTTGTCCCTACTGCTTTGTCCTGTGCCCTGCCTGCATTTTGACTGTTCTTTCTGCCTGGAAACTTAGAAAAGTCCATGGCATCCAAAAAGCGTCCCTTTACGTCAAAAGCGGTTTTAGAACAGCGATAGTAAATCAGAACCACTTGCAGAATTGAGTGATAATGATTTGTGGGGAAATTCGTCATCAGACACTGAAAACAATTTTGCGACTTTGCTCAGTGATGTGCGAATTTGCCTCTGTATTTCAAATTTCAGTGTTTTTGGTTTGATTATATTATTGAATTAAATTTATTATTATTTTTTATGATTATTTATTAAATTATAATTTATGATTTCGTGTTTCAAATTTTATCATATCAGGAATGTTTAATAGACTCTTGTTCGGACAGATTTCAGTGAGTTATTCCTAAAAATTACAGCCTACAATAAAAAACTACATATTTCCATGCAAAAAAATGGTACCGCTTTCAGCACAAAAAATCGGAAAGAATCATACCGCCAAGGAGGTAAAACTGCCTATGGATTCTGCCAAGTCAGGAAGTGGAAATACTGTCTAGCAGACTAATTCTACAGAGCTATGCCATTGTCTATATTGGTTTTTGGAGCAGAACATGGAATAACTACCTTTTACAAAGCCTTTTTTGATGCTTTTAGCAGCTTCAAACAGCTTCCTTGTTAGCAGTCCTCCCAGTAAGATCTGTGTTTACCATTCTAAATCTGAAGCTGAACCTAAGGGTTCAAGAAAACACTGCAAGCTTGCTGAAAGCTTTAAAAATGTTTAGCATGTGGTACATGGTGCTTTTACACAACCTAAATACCAAAACTAAAAGAATTGGCCTTCTGGCAACACTGCATATTGTTTCTGATTGTATAGGGCAATGTTTCCCATTTGACTGTGTAATCCTGTATAACAACTAGCACTTAGTAAATACCATGTGGAATTAGGGTTGCCACCTCATCCCTTTAAGCCTGAACACATATTAATTACACAGGTTCTGAGGCTAATGTCATGCAGATAAGACAAAATGTGAGTTAAATTACCACCTTAATCAGCCACAGTGTAATTAATATGTGTTCAGTTTTAAAGGAATAAGGTGGCAACTCTACCTGGAATAGTTCACCATATTTCAAGTACTCTTTGGAATGTGCATGTTTATTACCAGTACCTCCTAAAAATGTATATGTGTTTCCCAAACCATTATTTTGGTTTATACATGATATATAATTTCCTAAAGATTCCCTTCAACATAAATTCACATCAAGTTGAAATACCCTGTGAGAACGTATGGGAAAATGACAGCTGTAATTAAACGTGCCTCATAGGAATGCATAGCGAGAGGAATATTTAGATTGTCTTTTCTTTTGAAAATGGTGTCTTACTGCTTGGAACAATTGTGCACTATAAAAGTCTACATTTACAGTGATATAGTTTACAAATTTTTGGCACTTAGGTTGCCATAGTACTGTTGATCCCATCTTTTCAGAGGCTTGGGTCTCACCCTATAAACAGTTGTAATCCAACTCACAAGAAGAAAATCCAATTTGGTTGCACTTTCAGCTTGTAATACTATTGCGACATATTAAAAGCTACATTAATTTGAAAGTATCAATCCATCCACCATTTCTTGTACAAACTGTTGCAAGTTTTCATAGAGTGTACAGACCTTGACAAAGGCCACATCCTGTTAAGATGCTTTAAGCCTTGGGTACATTGCAGTAAAGAATGTTGCAAGCCGAGAGTACCCCCAGATCATATCTTCTTCTTGTGAGCTGACTTTACAGTGACTTGATATGCTACATTCTTGCACTGGGTCAGACAATCAAAAAATATTGAAACCAAATGATTAGAATTTTCAGAAAGAGGTCAACAATGGCAGTTGACATATTTCTCTAAGTACAGGTTTCTGATAAAGATAAGTGATTAAACTTATTAGAAATTGACTTTCTACCACATATTGAATTACAGTATTTACTAAGTAAACTAAAATACATTCTGACTAGAGATGAGCGAATCGAACATGGCGAAGTGGAATTCGTTTCGAATATTGGGAAATATTCGATTCGCGCCGAATCCGAAAATTAGCCAACTTCGGATGCACGAATCGAATTTTCCCAAAAATGGCGGCGACATGTGTGGCGACGGAGCGGGGATCTCTGGGAAGGCGCGCAGACAAGGCGCGCTGACCCATAATGCATTCATTCATGACATGTGATCGCATTAGCCAATCAGCAGCCAGCCAGCACTGTGTAATGGTGGAGCTATAAATTGCGGCCATCTTACAATTCTCCATTAGCCTCCGGTCATTCAAGAGAGTCTGTATTAGGGACAGAGTTAGGGCCAGAGAGACTTTAGGGCCACAGAATCGTTACTTAGGGACACAGAATCGTTACTTAGGGACACAGAATCGTTACTCAGGGACACAGAATTGTTACTCAGGGACACAGAATTGTTACTCAGGGACAGACACAGAATTGTTACTCAGGGACACAGAATTGTTACTGAGGGACACAGAATCGTTACTGAGGGACACAGAATTGTTACTCAGGGACACAGAATTGTTACTCAGGGACAGACACAGAATTGTTACTCAGGGACACAGAATTGTTACTCAGGGACACAGAATTGTTACTCAGGGACACAGAATTGTTACTCAGGGACAGACACAGAATTGTTACTCAGGGACACAGAATTGTTACTCAGGGACACAGAATTGTTACTGAGGGACACAGAATCGTTACTCAGGGACACAGAATTGTTACTCAGGGACACAGAATTGTTACTCAGGGACAGACACAGAATTGTTACTCAGGGACACAGAATTGTTACTCAGGGACACAGAATCGTTACTGAGGGACACAGAATCGTTACTGAGGGACACAGAATCGTTACTCAGGGACACAGAATTGTTACTCAGGGACACAGAATTGTTACTGAGGGACACAGAATCGTTACTGAGGGACACAGAATTGTTACTCAGGGACACAGAATTGTTACTCAGGGACAGACACAGAATTGTTACTCAGGGACACAGAATTGTTACTCAGGGACACAGAATTGTTACTGAGGGACACAGAATTGTTACTCAGGGACACAGAATTGTTACTCAGGGACAGACACAGAATTGTTACTCAGGGACACAGAATTGTTACTCAGGGACACAGAATTGTTACTGAGGGACACAGAATCGTTACTCAGGGACACAGAATTGTTACTCAGGGACACAGAATTGTTACTCAGGGACAGACACAGAATTGTTACTCAGGGACACAGAATTGTTACTCAGGGACACAGAATCGTTACTGAGGGACACAGAATCGTTACTGAGGGACACAGAATCGTTACTCAGGGACACAGAATTGTTACTCAGGGACACAGAATTGTTACTGAGGGACACAGAATCGTTACTGAGGGACACAGAATTGTTACTCAGGGACACAGAATTGTTACTCAGGGACAGACACAGAATTGTTACTCAGGGACACAGAATTGTTACTCAGGGACACAGAATTGTTACTGAGGGACACAGAATTGTTACTCAGGGACACAGAATTGTTACTCAGGGACAGACACAGAATTGTTACTCAGGGACACAGAATTGTTACTCAGGGACACAGAATTGTTACTGAGGGACACAGAATCGTTACTCAGGGACACAGAATTGTTACTCAGGGACACAGAATTGTTACTCAGGGACACAGAATTGTTACTCAGGGACAGACACAGAATTGTTACTCAGGGACACAGAATTGTTACTCAGGGACAGACACAGAATTGTTACTCAGGGACACAGAATTGTTACTCAGGGACACAGAATTGTTACTGAGGGACACAGAATCGTTACTCAGGGACACAGAATTGTTACTCAGGGACACAGAATTGTTACTGAGGGACACAGAATCGTTACTCAGGGACACAGAATCGTTACTCAGGGACACAGAATCGTTACTCAGGGACACAGAATTGTTACTCAGGGACACAGAATTGTTACTGAGGGACACAGAATCGTTACTGAGGGACACAGAATTGTTACTCAGGGACACAGAATTGTTACTCAGGGACACAGAATCGTTACTCAGGGACACAGAATTGTTACTCAGGGACACAGAATCGTTACTGAGGGACACAGAATCGTTGAATTAAAGACTATGTCAGACAACACGCAGAGGAGTGGCAGAGGAGGCAATGTTTCAGGAGCGAGCAGACGTAGGCAGCAGAGGAAGGGGTCGAGGCAGCACTAGTCGCAGCCAGAGGCCAGTGCTCCCGGTGTCATCCAGCGGTCGTGTCTCCACCGACAACCCTGCCGTCATCGATTGGTTAACTCGGTCGTCTTCCTCTTCCCAGGTCACCTCTGACACCTACAGCCAACGGTCGGTGGGTACGTCAGACACAACCGTTAGTTGGCATGGCCCGGGAGCAAGCCCACTGAAATCACGTGTCCTCTACCTGCCCCTGTCCTTTGGTGTTCCCTCACCAAGCGAAGTATCGCATGCTGTGGGCTCAGCCCCACTGTACAGTGAGGAAGAGCTAACAGAGGGTGGTCAGGAACGGGGGGAGACATCCGCCTCTTCAGCAGCCAGGCGAAGAAGTACTGGCGAGGAGAGTGGCTCGGTAGCCGGTCTAGAGACAGGTCTGTCTCCTGACCCACACGCAGCCGAGGGGGCTAGTAGTGAGGCGGAGACCCTAATTGATGATGATGAGGCTGATCGCACTTGGCAGCCTCGTCGTCATCTGCCAGGCCCGTAATCTGCCATGGGCCCCCGTACCGACTCCTCATGCTGCTGCCAGGCCCGTAATCTGTCATGGGCCCCTGTACCGCCTCCTCATGCTGCTGCCAGGTCCAGAGTGTGTCATGGGTCCCTGTACGGCCTCCCATTGCTGCTGTCTCCATCGCCACACTCTGCCATGTGCCACTTTCAGGTCTCCTCACACTGCTGGTGGGTTCCATTTTTTCATAGGGTGCTGTATGGCCTCCCATTGCTGCTGCCTCCACCGCCACACTGTGGCTCCACACTCTGGTTTTGGCCCCGTGACTGCCCAAATGAGTGAAGTGTGCGGTGATTCTAAGATCGACGGCACTCATCTGCATGTCATACTGACTGACAGTATTATTTCTCTTCCCCAGCAGACTCCAAGAGCATTTAAATTAAAGGTACAGTGTTCTGCACTAATATAAAGGCTCTCTGAAGCCTAGAAACACCCTTTTTATAAGTTAAATTCGCAGCGAATATATTCGACTCGAATCAAATTTATTCCGCGAATTCGCTGAATCAGCCGAATCGAATTTTTGAATACTTCGCTCATCTCTAATTCTGACATCAATCTGTTGATGAGAGTCCTAATTTGTCTGTGCAGTATATATCACCATGCCCCTCTGCCCTGGAGGCTGGAATAGGCTATAGTCACCATTGTCGCTGTTATCAGACTCCTTTATATCTCTTAGACCTACAGCTGTATGGCGCATTAATAACAAAGCACAACAAATAAAAAGCACTTAAGATTTAAAGCTCATTCCAAAAATTGTTAGGGTAACAGGTAATCCTCATTTAATTTCTCTTCTTGCAACATGGGTCCATGTACTAAACATTTCCAAAAGACCTTTGTCATTTTTAACACTTTTTTTTTTAGTTTATATATTGAATGGCATAACTGAATTTAGTGTTTTGTTTTGTTTTTTTTTGCTACAACTCTTCCAGAAACATGGAATCTTCACCATTAGGGCATCTGACAATTACATACACTTTTCAGTCGCTGCATTTCAAGGTCAGGTTTAATCCTAAAGGCACTGCTTTTCTTTTCATAAATCCATGTTAATGGAATTGATCCATGCCCCCCAGCCTATAATGACTTCCTGGATGAACACCAATAAGCTGGACTGTCCACTACACAACAGTGAAATTAATTTTCTCAATGAAATGTACTCACTGGTGAGGAAGGAAATTCTAAATGGAATGCTCTGAAAGAAAACAGCTTTAGTAAGTGGATTATGGTGTTTGCCTAGCAACATATAGTTTTTATAAAGTAGTATTTAAATGTTATAATCTGTTTAATACCCTGAAGCATTTTTGTTTAATTTAAAATAAATCACAGGCTTAAGTGAGAAAGACTTCATTTATGCAATCATCACTAATAAAAACCTATAAAAGAAATACCAGCAATGCTTGTTTTAGGCAGAGGGGTCCTAGATACATAAAAGAAAGATTCTTGGCAGTCATTTCACCTGCATCTTAAATACTCTAGTGGTAGGGAAAGCAGCTGAAATATTGGACAAATGTGGACAGAAGCTTATATATTATACAATCTTTTGGATGTTGTGGATGCTTGGGTTGATGCAGATGCGTTCTTTCTGGTTCAAAAATTACATTAAAAACAGGATTTTGTTGCATACATTTGTAAAATATGTGGAAGACACACACAGCACAGTGGCAAGTGAAGACCTCCAGTGTGTCTCTGCAGCAAATCCAGCAGGCAAAACAAAAAAGGTAATCACTCCAATCAATTTGATACTAGCTTTTTAAATGTAGCACTCACCCCCAAAGTACGTATGAAAATGACCCAGGTCTCCCTTACCTGTTCAGAGGCTGTTGGGTCCAGACACCAGTTCCAAGCACACCAACAAAAACACAGGCTCAGTCTAGGCAGGGGTGTCTTTTTGTATTATTATTATTATACAGTATTTATATAGCGCCAAAGGGTATGCTCAGCACTGTACAATAGCAAGGGGGACAGAACATGAGACAAGACAGTAACAATACAATACACGAGGGGTTCGAGGGCCCTGCTCTTTCGAGCTTACAATCTAGGAGGGAGGGGAAGTTGGTACAGGAGGAAATGGCTGTGGGGGATGGAGTGGTGGGAGGAGTGGAGGAGGTTAGTTGTTAGGTGAGGTCAGGTGTTAGGTGAGGTTGGGGTAGGCTTCCCTGAAGAGGAGGGTTTTCAGGGTGCGCCTGAAGGTGAGGAGGGTAGGTGACAGTCTGATGGATTGGGGTAGGGAGTTCCAGAGGATGGGGGAAGTCCTAGAGAAGTCCTGCAATCGGGCGTGGGAGGAGGAGACCAGGGAGCTAGAGATCAGGAGGTCCTGTGAGGAGCGGAGGGCACGGGTAGGGTAGTATTTGGGTATCAGGTTGGTTATGTAGTTTGGGGCAGCGTTGTGAATAGCTTTGTAGGTCAGAGTTAGCAGTTTGAATTTGATGCGTTGGGCAATCGGGAGCCAATGAAGGGATTGGCAGAGGGGGGAGGCAGATGTGGACCGGGTGGTGAGGTGGATGAGTCTAGCCGCTGAGTTTAGGATCGACTGGAGTGGGGATAGCGTTCGTTTGGGTAGGCCAGTGAGAAGGGAATTGCAATAGTCCAGGTGTGAGATGATGAGGGAGTGTACGAGTTGTTTGGTGGTGTCTGGGGTGAGGAATGTGCGTATCTTGGAGATATTGCAGAGGTGGAGCCTGCAAAATCTAGATAGCAGTTGGATGTGGGGTAGATGGGGTTTTTGTAGATGTAATGCAGTATTGTGCAGGATACTCAAAATGCAAAACAGATACAGGCAGACAGGTTTTTCAGCAAAAATCTTTTAATAGCAGCCTTGAATGTTTCTAGAGGTAGAGGGGATAGCCAGCTCATCTGCCATTCTGTATGAGCAGTTGCAGTCCTTACAGCAACCTCTGGCATCAATCCCCAAAGCACATGCACACCTGTAGTCCTAGGCAAAGGTTCTGCTTTTAATGTCCCAAGATAGCTGTATTCAACCCAGCTTCCATGCAACACTCTTCATTGATGAAGGTGTCCATCTCCAGCCCAGCAACCCAAAGTAGTGCCCTTCAGTGAATGTATTCCTAGTAGTCAGTAGTCATTAGGAAGAAAAAAATGGCAGGTGTCAATGACGGTAGTAGAATGAATGACCTTGTATCAGCGAGGTGTGGTGAAGGGCATTAGTGCTTAGTAGCAAATCAGGAAACAACAATGACACTGAAGGGGATGGGCACTGGTACTCACCAGGAGTGGGAGGAACAATTATGCTGATCAGGCAATGAGGGGAACAATTGTGCCCAGGGAACAGGGGGTTGTGGGGGACAATAGGACTTAGCGAGAGGAACAATATTGTCCAGTTGGATGTGGGGGAATAATAATGTCTAGCAGGGATTGTGGGGGACAGCAGTGCTGGGAAGGGGAGCAACAATTGTGCCAGTGCAAGTGGGAGAACAATAGCACCGAGTGAGGGGGTAGGGGGGAACAACAGTGTCCAAAAGGAGATGAAGGAAACTATAGTGCCCAGAGAAGGGTGAGGAGAACAATAGTGTCCAGCAGGGTGGAGGGGGGATTAGTACCCAGCTGGGTGTGGCTCAGTGGCGGGTATAGGGGAAAACAAACATGCCCAGTTGCAGGTAGGTGAATAGGGACAACAGCGCCCAGTGGGAGTAGGGGTAAACATTGATTTCAGTGGAAAACATTTACATAGCAGTCAATGTCCCATGCTGCTGATCTTTCACTCCTACTCCTACTGCTGGGACTATGCGAATTCTGGTGGGTAGGACATGACTTCACTGCACAGAGCTTGCAAAAAGCTGGAGCTGGGTGCTGAAACTCCAGTACTTGGCTCTAGGGAGACTGGGATTGTGCTAAAAATCCGGGAACATTCAGCAGAATCCAGGGAGGTTGGGAGTGTAAGACATACAGTGGGGATCGAAAGTTTGGGCACCCCAGCTAAAAATTTGTATTAATGTGCATAAAGAAGCCAAGGAAAGATGGAAAATTCTCCAAAAGGCATCAAATTACAGACTAGACATTCTTATAATACGTCAACAAAAGTTAGATTTTATTTCCATCATTTACACTTTCAAAATAACAGAAAACAAAAAAATGGCGTATGCAAAAGTTTGGGCACCCTGCAGAATTTATAGCATGCACTGCCCCCTTTGCAAAGCTGAGACCTGCCAGTGTCATGGATTGTTCTCAATCATCGTCTGGGAAGACCAGGTTATGTCAACCTCAAAGGTTTTAAATGCCCAGACTCATCTGACCTTTCCCCAACAAACAGCACCATGGGTTCTTCTAAGCAGTTGTCTAGAAAACTGAAACTGAAAATAGTTGACGCTCACAAAGCTGGAGAAGGCTATAAGAAGATAGCAAAGCGTTTTCAGATGTCAATATCCTCTGTTCGGAATGTCATTAAGAAATGGCAGTCATCCGGAACAGTGGAAGTTAAAGCAAGATCTGGAAGACCAAGAAAAATATCAGACAGAACAGCTCGCAGGATTGTGAGAAAAACAATTCAAAACCCACGTTTGACTGCACGATCCCTCCAGAAAGATCTGGCAGACACTGGAGTTGTGGTACACTATTCCACTATAAAGAGATACTTGTACAAATATGGTCTTCATGGAAAACCTCTTCTACGTCCTCACCACAAAAATCATCGTTTGAGCTTTGCAAATGAACATATAGACAAGCCTGATGCATTTTGGAAACAAGTTCTGTGGACCGATGAGGTTAAAATTGAACTTTTTGGCAGGAATGAGCAAAGGTACGTTTGGAGAAGAAGGGGCACAGAATTTAATGAAAAGAATCTCTGTCCAACTGTTAAGCATGGGGTTGGATCAATCATGCTTTGGGGTTGTGTTGCAGCCAGTGGCACAGGGAACATCTCACGAGTAGAAGGAAAAATGGATTTAATAAAATTTCAGCAAATTTTGGATGGTAACTTGATGCCATCTGTGAAAAAGCTGAAGTGAAAGAGAGGATGGCTTCTACAAATGGATAATGATCCTAAACACACCTCGAAATCCACGGGGGATTACATCAAGAGGCGTAAACTGAAGGTTTTGCCATGGCCTTCACAATCTCCTGACCTCAACATAATTGAAAATCTATGGATAGACCTTAAAAGAGCAGTGCGTGACAGACAGCCCAGAAATCTCAAAGAACTGGAAGACTTTTGTAAGGAAGAATGGGCAAAGATACTTTTAGCTGGGGTGCCCAAACTTTCAATCCCCACTGTATGTGATTTGTTGGGTACCAAAGTTCTCCAATAGGACAGTGGGTTGTCATCTCATATTGACAGCTCATGTTGGCAAGTGTCTACAGTTTAGCTTGTTTTCACTATTGCTGAATCAAGAGGCCCATAGTTGAAGGGGAAAAAATTGGTCTGGTCTGTAATGGGTGTATGCCAAAGCATTCAATACCAGACTGTGGGTATTCCCCATAAAGCATTCAATTTCTCCTGAAGTAGCTGTGAGAAGCCATATGGCGTAACGTGTTTCTCGGACTTAAAACATTCCAGTTCCTCAGGAGCTAAAGGGGTCAGATCACTCTAAAAAGACCAAAATGTGTTCATTAGAACCCATATAGTAATTGTTTACATAACATACGTTCATCATGTGATGCCCGAGGGCACCCCTCACTTTTACAAAGACATTTACAAAGATCAAAATGTGTTCATTAGAACCCATATAGTAATGGTTTACATAACATACATTCATCATGTGATGCCCCAGAGTACCCCTCACTTTTACAAAGATCAAAATGTGTTCAATAGAACCCATATAGTAATCATTTACATAACATACATTCATCATGTGATGCCTCAGGACACCCCTCACTTTTTACAAAGATCAAAATGTGTTCATTAGAACCCAGATAGTAATTGTTTACATAACATATATTCATCATGTGATGCCCCAGGGCACCCCTCACTTTTACAAAGACATGAGAAACAACAATGTAGGTTGCCCAGCAACAGTGACTGAAAGAAACAGAGCTGGGCATACAAAACCCCTGACACAAGACACACCCCTGAGATCACTATGGACACATTCAACAATTCCAAGTACTTTTGGAGTATGCTAGCAGGTATCTATATGAATGATACATAGTGAATTAAAATTAAAAAAAAGCATAATGTCAAAAAAATTCCATATTATCATAATTTCACTATCACATGCATCATATATTGAAATATAAAATGAAAAATCTAATTGATATTTGTTTTAATTATTTTATATTCTACCGTCAGAAAGTACAATAAGATGTTGCATTGATAGCCAACTTCTAACATCTCTCACAACTCAAACTATGAAGCAGTTTTTTGGATGTAATATACCAGCCAATGTAAAGTTGGTTAGGCACCCCACATGATTATAATACAAAACTAGAAAATATAAAGAGCAATATAACTTTCAGAATTTGGAATACTATTAAAGGAGCCAAAAGTTCATTGTATCCATGCCAGTTAACATAATTCAGTTCTGAAGGAAAATGGGGGCCACTTATCCTCCATAACAGTGTCCAAGATGCTGTCAGGAGTGCACCGTTCATTGGGAGGGCCCCAAGAACTGTTTACTTTTTTTGTGCAAATTATGTAAATAAAGTTGTTGTTTTTTTAAAGAAAAAAAGTTGAGATTATGTGGTGCATTAAAAGTCCTGCCATCATAAAGCTTCCTATATACAATATGTCTGAAAATGTAGGCATGTGGTACAGATATTAGAGCCTAACTTTCTAATAGTTGAGAATATTCACTAAGGGCTCCTTCACACCAAACATATTGCACCTAAGCCAGTGGTGTACCTAGCACAACTGCCACTCAGTTTTGGTCATTTTTTTACATCCCTCACACCAAAAAAAAAAAAAAAAAATGTGACTGAAGAAATAAAGCAGCACCCTTCCTTCCTTACCTATTTTCATGCAGCCCACAATACGAGTATCATGGCTTGCAGGATGTTATGTTTATTGATCTTTATTGCTATACCGTATATTGTTTTCTGTGACTTATGGATGCACTCTGAAAATTTTCATATGTTAGTATGTTAGTCACGCTTGTGCATTTGTACAGGTTACATTACTGTATGTATCTTATAAAACTTCAATAAAAACCTATTGAAAATGAAATAAAGCAGCACGCATTGCGGGCCATGGCAAATTGTGGGTGTAGCCAAATTGCATTAAAAGTGGGAGGTGGTTAAAAGGGCATAGTTAAATAACATTTAAGCCTGCTCCCCCTAAACGCAGCACTTACATGCCACAGTCCATTTGCAAACAAAATATGCTTTAATGACTATGCCACAAGCAAGAGTGTAAAAGACACATACTGTACAAACCTCAGTACACTGATTTAAATAAAATAAAAAACTACATTAGATATGCTTTTCTATACAGAGCCTATCCTACAGATGAACTTCTGGAGTATTTTACTTAGAGTGCAGTGGTCAGGATTATGAAATGTAAAACACAGTGAGGGGAATTTATCAAAACTGAAGCAGCCAAAATCTGAAGCAGCTGAGCATGGCAACCAATTTTATCTTCAGTTTATGCAGTTAAGCTTTGAAAATGAAAGCTAGAAGAAATTAATATACACAGCTGTTCCACATTTTGGCTTCTCCAGTTTTAATAAATCCCCTCTCTGTGTCTATAGTGTGGGGGTCAGGAGTGCATAAAGCACAGGCTACTTTAGCGTACACCCAAACTTTCTACCTCTTCCCAGTACAAGCCCATATCCCTCACAGTACTGATCTCCCCTAACATCCCTAAATTCCCCCTCCCTGCCTACCCACTCATTACAGAACCCACCCAGCTCAAATCCCTCATTACAGACTCCCTTCCCAACACAAACCAACCCCCCAACACAGACTGACTCTCTCAACACAGGCCGATTTCCCTAGCTCAGACCCAACCCCTCAAGCATAAACATATCAGCACAGACTAACCTCTACCTCTCAAACCCCTCAGTACAAATGGACCCCCTCTCCCAGCACAACCCCCCCAATACAGATGGACCTATTCCCCCAGCACAATCACCTATACAATACAGACTCCCAACCGTACTAGCGCAGGGTGGCCCCTCTAACACAGACTGAGCCCAAAGGTGGAGACTTGCTGAATACATATGTACCCCCGCCCCCAGCACAAACCCCTAAGTTTAGACTGCCCCCCAGCACAAACCGCTCAGTAAAACCCTCCAGCACAAACCCCATAGCACAGACCAACCCCCCCCCCCCCAGGGCACAGACCAATCTCCCCAGCACAGACTGACCCCTCCCCCAGCACTGACTGACCCCTCAGCATAGGCTGACTCCCAGCACAGGATCCTCAGTGCAGTTTGACCCCACTCCTCATAGCACAAACCCCTCAGCATGGACCACCCAAGCACAGACTGACCCACTCAGCAGAGGTCCACCACCACCCACAGATGGATTCTCCCAGTACAAACCCCTCAGTACAGAAATACCACCCCCCAGCACTGACCCCTCAGTACAGACTGACCAACATTTCCAAATCCCCCTCCATAAAGACATCCCCTCCCCCTTAGTACAGACCCCTCACTACATGACACCCCTCCATTCCAGTATTGACCCCTCAGTACAGGAACCTCTGCCCCCCTCTCCAGTAAAGACACCCTCCATCCCCCGCAGGTACAAGCCCCACAGTTTAGACCCTCCTTCTCCACTATAGACCCCACAGTACAGACTCTTCTGTCCCCTCTCTAGTAGAGACACCCTTCACACCAGTGCATTTTTTAGTGCTTTTTGCAGAAACGCACTATAGTCCATTTAAGGCTCCGTTCACACCAATGCGTTTTTTTGTGTTTTCTGCAGAAATGCACTACAGTCAATTTAACATTTCCTATGGAACATGTTCACATCTATTCTTTTTTGAGCTGCTGTGTTTTTGGAAAGGGTCAGGGACTTTTTTAAAAGCAAAAAGCAGCGTTTTTGCTACAATAGATTTCAATGGAGATGCTGAATGGTCATTACTTTTTGCATGAAAAGGAGTTCTTGTTAGGATTGTTTACTTTGTTCAAACTTTGTGTATGTCATATATGTATGAGGCAATCAAATTTCAATAAAATACAATACATATTAATTACATGCAAAGTTGTGAATATTTCTGGGGAGGGAATCCTTAGCTTTCATCAGAATCCTAAAGGAGTCAGTGACTCAAAAAAGGTTGAGAACCACTGGCTTGGAGTGTGTAAGTGTTCTGGAAATTAATACTCAAATTTTATAGATAGCCAAAGCCTATCCTCATATTGATTAGTGTTTCCAAATTAATAATAACTACTGCAATAGGGAACAAACTAAAAAAAAAACACTCAGCATCTTTCCAAATTACAGTTCTGTTTATTCAGCACATTCGATTACGTAGGTATCACACTAATATTACAATTGTACTTTTATGGTAATAAGGGGCTTTACATAGGCAGCCTAATTTCTAATCAGGACTTGCAAGAGAATGCAAACATATAATGAAAACATTATTAGCGCCATATGCAAAATGAGTGCAGTGCACAATACACAGGCAAAGCATACAAAATAGAATACCATTTTAAACAGAATTTACTAATTTTCTTTACAGCGAGACTGGCCAGAAATGTCAGTAAATTATTAGTATGTGACTTAGAAATAAATAACTTAGCGTTACATGAATGTACTGGGATTGAATGATGAATAATCGGCTTCTTTATCTAATGAACATTCCCTTTTCATTAATACAATGCAGTACACAGTATTCAATACTATCACAATATTTTCCAGTCTTGTGCATTTCACATATTGTTTTTGACTTACCCATAATTCCAAGCCCACTTCTTCCTTTTTGTGGGTAGTTTACTTAGTAAGAAGAGTGTGCTGTATATTGAGATGGAGTACAAACAAAAGCTATTGCTTACAATTGTGTGCTTGCTTGAGGGGAAAAGAAGATTGAGGCTGAGGGCTGGAGGCATTGTGAAGATGTTGACCAAACTAGGTACAACCTTCAAAATCTCAGTACCTAACTAGGGTATACCTTGTCCTTATGTAGAGGGAAATTCTTTAAATTTACCAGTACTGTATGTCAATGTCCACCTTTGACAGCTAACTCCACTCCACCTTATACCACATCTCGAAAGCATCAATACCAACCAGAGCATATGAAAAATAACTACTGGGGACATGAAAGTAATTTATTTTTTGTATAGTAATGTATTTTTCTTTGTACTGGAGCTTTATTTGCATCTCTGCATGGCATGTTGACTATATCTACAACTGTGCTGTAGATTTGTGAGAAGAATTAAAGGAACATGTACTGTAATTCCCAAGGCAACTTCACAATTGTGGTATGCCATTGTCATAGAATTCTGGGGGAAAAAACATTTTTCTAATTGTATAGGTGCATTGGACAGCAAAAATGTGAGAGCCATAAAGCCACCCTATTCTGCATATAGATATTATAATTAAAAGAAATACTTTTCACTTCATTCCACAGGATTTTATAATGCGGTTCATCACTGTGGTTGTGAGAGCTTACATAATACATTGTAGATCAGGTTGAAAAAGACATAGGCCATCCAGTCTATTGTGTCAGTTTGATTTCTCTAAGAATTTGTCTTTTTTGCAGCAGTATGTTTTTGTAGTCTATTTGATTTGCCCTGATCACTCTTTTCTAATATACAATATAGCAGAGCGTATAGAACATATGACAATAAGATAACTTCCCATTCGAAAGTACATAAAGCAATGAATGCACATACAGTAATTGAGTTAGTGAAGGTTCAAAATACAAATAGACAACTCAGATGTAACTTTCCAGTCAGATATCTGTTGACTTTCATTATGAAAGGGATACGGTGAATTTTCCAGCTGAAAAAATATTGTCTAGCCCCATTTGGTCCCCAGACCTGTAATGGTTTTAAACATAATGCTAGGTTAAAAGAACCAATTTTTCAAAAACATTTTTGTTTATAGGGTTCAGGGTGACCCTTCAACAGAGCACGGAGATAGTATATTGCAAGGGTCTCCAAACTTTCTAACCAAAGGTACAATTTACTGTTCTTCAGACTTTCTGGGGGCCGGAGTGTGGCCAGTATTAGGGGGAGGAATAGTGCCCCATCAGTGTTGGTGAGAGGAACAGTGGCCCATCATTGGTATCAGTGAAAGGAATAGTGCCCCATCGCTTTTGTCAGTGAGAGGAATAGTGCCCCATCAGTGTCAATGGGAGGAATAGTGCCCCATCGTTGGTGTCAGTGAGAGGAATAGTGCCCCAAGGGCTGGATAAAGGCTAGCAAAGGGTCGCATCTGGCCCCTGGGCTGCAGTTTTGAGACCCCTGATATATAGAGAATAGCAGGGGGATTGCAGGATAAAAGAAAAAGAGGAGAACATAGACATGTGCAGTTCAAACAGCCAAAATGTTTTTAGAAATGGTGTGGGGTCCTCCACAAAATCCATCCCAGACCCTTATCCGAGCATGCAGCCCAGAAGGTCAGGAAAGGGGGGGAACACCCCCCCACCTGAACCATACCAAGCCACATGCCCTCAACATGGGTCGTCCCCCCCCCCAAAGCACCATGTCCCCTTGTTGCTGGGGACAAGGTCCTCTTTCCCACAACCCTGGGTGGTGGTTGTGGGTTTCTGCAGGCAGGAGGGCTTATCGGAATCTGGAAGCCCCCTATAACAAGGGGGCCCCCAGATCCTGCCCCCTCCCCCAGTGTGAATGAATATGGGATACACTGTACCTCTACTCACTCACCAAAAAAGTGTCAAAAATAAATAAAAACAGAGAGACAGTTTTCGTTTGTTTTTTAATAAATCAAACAAAAGCAATGTCCCCTGAAGTAAATCCAGCATCAAACACGATGAACACCACTGCCAGCGACCAGAAAAAAAAACAGGTCCACACTCATCCCTTGCCTCGCAGTGTCTGACATGCCAAGTTCCTACCTATGGTAGATAAACAAACAAGCATGGTCACCAATGACAGTGAGTGGCCCTGCCCCTTTGTTTATTTAGAACCAGAGATGTCAGAGATGAATGACGTTGGATTTATTCAGGGGACATTGGTTTTTTTTTTTTAATTTATTTGTGACGCATGTTTGGTGAATGAGTAGGGGTACAGATTCATTCACATAGGGTGGAGGAGGGGGTCGGATCTGGTGGACCTGTTATGGATTTTGGGAGATCCCGCTGACATCAGGTGAGTCATAATTGTTGAGGACACCGCGGCTGGCCGGTCTTTAACAACCAGCTATTGTGGTTTGTGATTGTGAATAAACATAACTAATGTCCCCCCTTTCCTGACCTGCCAGGCTGCATGCTCAGATATAGGTCTGGTATGGATTGGTGGGGACCCCCACACTGTTGCTTTTAAAAAATGTTAACCACTTGCCTACCAGGCACTTATACCCCCTTCCTTACCAGGCCAATTTTCAGCTTTCAGCGCTGCCGCACTTTGATTGACAATTGCGCCGTCATGCAACATTGTACCCATATGAAATTTTGATCATTTTTTTCTCACAAATAGAGCTTTCTTTTGGTGGTATTTAATCGCCACTGGGCGCTTTACTTTTTGCGCTATAAATTAAAAAAAGTGCAAAAAATTTGAAAAAAAAAAAAAGTTTATTTGTTTCTTTTATAAAATTTTTCAAACAGGTATTTTTTCTTCTTCACTGATTTGCGTTGATGAGGCGGCACTGATGGGCACTGATAGGCGGCACTGATGGGCACTGATAGGCAGCACTAAAGGGCACTGATAGGCAGTACTAATGAGGTGGCACGGATAGGCGGCACTGATAGACAGCACTAATTAGGGGTCACGGATAGGCGGCACTGATATGCAGCACTGATAGGCGGCACTGATAGGTGACACTGATTATGGGTACTGATAGACGGCACTGACTGGCATCACTTCTGGGCACTGACTGGCGGCACTGACTGGCACAACCCCTGGGCACTGACTGGTGGCACTGACTGGCAGCACTGCTGGGCTGCACTGGTGGGCGGCACTGGTGGGCACCACTGGTGGGTGGGCACAGGTGGGTGGCACTGGTGGGCACAGGTGGGTGGCACTGGTGGGCACAGGTGGGTGGGCACAGGTGGGTGGCACTGCTGGCACATGTAGGTGGCACTTCTGGGCACAGGTAGGTGGCACTGCAGAGTGGCACAGGTGGGGGCACTGCTGGGCACAGGTGGGGGCACTGCTGGGCACAGGTGGGGGCACTGCTGGGCATGGGTGGGCGGGGCTAGTGGGCGCACTGCTGGGAGGAACTTGCAGGGGTCACTGCTGGGCACCGATCATCAGGGCACTGATCATCAGTGCCCTGATGATCGGTGCCGATCCCCGCTCTGACAACTGCCGGTTCTCGGCAGTACTTTCCTCACGATCTGACAGCGTGAGGAAAGTGCAGCCGAGAACCGGCACTTGCATTTTCCTGTGATCAGCGTGTCATTGGACACCGCTGATCACGTGGTAAAAGGCCGGTGGGATCGGCCTTTCACCACATCTCGTGATCAGCTGTGTCCGTAGGACACAGCGATCACGGAGATCGCCGGGTGCGCGCCCCCTGGGGCGCGCAGGAGAGCGCGTTCTGGGAGGACGTCATATGACGTCCACCCAGAACTAGCCGGCCGCGGTGCAGCCGTCATTCGGCTATGCGCGGTCGGCAAGTGGTTAATGACGACATTGTTTGTTTACATTCTGCTGTCAGCAGATGAGTCATGGCTGTTAAGGACACTGTGGCTGGCCTACTCCTTAACTACCACCTATTCTTCACAAGGAATTTGAACGGATTCAATATTTTCAGTTATAATTTCATTCAAATACTTTGAATTCATTCAAAAATGTTTAATCCATTCAAAAACAAATAAAATAAATTTAGTTATGAATGCAACGAAACAAAATTAGTAACTTAAAGAAACAAAATTAATGTTTCTGTTCTGCACATGTCTAGAGAAAAACAGAAATGAATGGGGGGAGTAGAGGTTAAGTGAGACAAGGGGGGAGGGTAGAAGGAAACTGGAGATCTGTTGGTGGGGGTGTAAGTCCTCCTATTACGATGATGTTGCCTGAGTGATCGAGGTAGATAAGTATGAGGTGCAGTCTCATGAATATTGTTACAATAATACCACATTTTTTTGAACTTTACGTCTTTTTATTTCAGTGTCACCATATCAGGCGCTCCATATCATTGACTTTGATTTCCACCAATTGCCATTGGCCAGCTGTTGTGGAGTCAGTTCTCCTCCATTTTTGTGGGATGCAGACCTTGGCTGCATTGAGTAAATGCATCAAGAGGGATCTCAATTTGAGATTTCCTGAGATTTGTATAGTTTGTGTCCCTAAAGAGACATCATAGTGGGGATATAGAATTTGTGTCTAGTCTCTCTCAAGGCCCAAACCAATATTCTGCCAGGTTGCCCCTTCATTTTTCACTTTAGGGAGTAGAATGGAGTTTATTTTTGCTGGCAGGGGAAACACAGCGTGGCCATGGTCATAAGTTCCCTGTTTATTGTGCCAGGTGCAATTTACACCTAAAAGTGGGCAGGTCCAGCTTGTCACATCATAAAAGGATGGTAAACTGATGGTACTGATGGTACAACCGATATAAGGTAATAATAAACTATGAGGAGAGGCTCTTGAAACATGAAAACAGTATGCCCAATATATCAAAAACAGTCGAAGGGACAGTTAAAGCCCTGTTTTCAGAAATAATCCATTGCCTCCAGTCTGAGGGGACTGTTCAATCCTCAGTGAGCAGGAACTGCTATCAATAAAAGATAAGCTCACTGTGGGTCCTCAGAACTAGATAATAAGGATTAAACATGAAATAAAGATAATTTTCTGTTATAATTTGCAATGTCCCCTTTAAGAGCTTTATAATATCTTCTGCACACTTGTTAGAGCCCAATTGGTGTAAAGTTGTGTCCAAGGGTGGACGATAGTTCCTCAGAGTAGTCACATCAAAGATGGTGAGGGAAAAGGGGAAGAGATAATACTCATACAAAAAAAGAGAGGTTGTGAAAAGAAATTCACAAAGAAAGCGGCTACATAATGAACAGAATGTGATACTCAGAAAAATTTCCAAAAATTATGCTTTATTACACATACAAATTTGACATATGGGCAATCGCCCTGGTTTACCACCACCTCAGTATGAGACAATACACACAGACCTAAAACCATATAAAAAGACACCAGTACCGGTCTAAATACCTGTGCAAAAAGGACAATGACTACAAGAATCTAAAGTCCCTGTGGCATTAATTGCTCTACAGTAAGAGTGCTATATATTTTAACCTGTCCTTGTAAGAAGATGTATATAGGTAAGACCAAAAGACAACTTAAGGTACGAATAGGTGAACATCTTAGAGATATTAGATCAAATGACCCTGAAAGTAACCTTGCACAACATTATGCTAAATATCATGGAGGTAAACTGGACGGTACAAAAGTGAAAGGTTTCTATGCATTGCACTTTCCACAAAGGAGAGGGGATTTTGACAGAGAATTGCTTAAAAAGGAGAAACATTGGATATATAAGCTTGATACATTATACCCTAAGGGGTTAAATGTGGAATGTGATCTCCAAGTATTTTTGGATAAATAGATCTACATAGTTATGTACCCTTATATTTCCATATGTTGACTAACCTATGGCATTTCCCTGTTTTCATTAATAGTTGGATTATATGCTAAGTAATTAAGGTTAATCTCTCTTTTTTCGCATTTGGGAACAATATTGATGATCTCATGATATAAGTTTGAGTATATTTTCTCCAAGAATAACTATAACATAAATGGGCATTTGAAATCTGGGTACTTTTGATAAAAGAATTCATAATGAGATCCCTTAGTCAACATTGCCATCTTGTGGTGGCTTTATGGTAATTTATATTGTACTTTTAGGAATTTGATTTAATAAATAGGCCTGGTAATTCTTTCACTAATATTGCCATCTTCTGGTGAGAATGTGGTAATGTCTCAACTGATCATTATATTTAATCTATGCTCTTTTGATTTATACATGTATTGTTAAAATTGCTAAGCCTTTCCGTTCTCTGATATTTCCAGTCGCCTGTTTTTAATTGTATTCAATAATGACCAGCAGCTGTGCTAAGTATTTAGCCCCTTTTTTTTCTCCATTGGGAATAGCTGCAAGTTAGTATTTGCATAAATGGGTGGGTCTTAACCCACTATAAATAGGAAATTGAAATGCAGTTGTCTCATTGGTCCTGACGAAGCTGAGTGAGATACGCCCATCGGCGAAACGCGTTGACGTCATAAGTCAGATACGTCACTTCCGGTCATGCGCATTAGGTGGAACGCACGCTGACCTACAAGGAGGAAGCCATTTTTCACATGCCATGAGGCAAGCTTAGGCAGCACAGGCGCCGAGAAGAGGCTGGAGCCCGCGGTATATCGGCGGATGTCAGCGGTGGCTCCCTGGCCTCTTTGGCCTTGTATGGCAGTACCTATGAAGGATATTCTTTCCTCTCCTATTATCCATTGCACAGGTGGTGAGTGGACTGTTGCGGGACACTAGATCTATGGTCCTATGTGACATATATGACCTATATATCCTTTATAGAGTGTAAGCTCTTTCAGTGACTTTCCATATATTGTCTGTTTCACTACAGGATGGGGACATCATGGTGCTTTGTATAGGAAACAAGATATACCACATGTATTTCAACAGGCAGAAGATCTATTGGGATGTGTCTTGTTTTTCTCACAGAAAGTGGTATGTAGTCCACATGTAGTGGTGAAGAAACCATTTCAAGCAGTGCGCTGCTTTATGCATCTACCCTTCCATCCTGGTAATAATGGGGCATATTTTTTCAAGAGCCCTAGGAAACAGCTGGTAATAATCACAGATGAATGGGCCCCAACCACTTGTGCCGGCATAGGAATGTACTGCATTATTTACATGACATTTATGTTTTGTTTCATATAGGCCTTGAGGCATGCCTCCTTTTTGACGCATACTGTGCTTGCCGTACTGCATACATGTGATATTTATATCTATGGTATAATTTTTTGAAACTCCCTGTTTGGGATATAACCACTCTGGTAGTAGCATAGTCTACATATTATAACACGTGTTATGGTATACCTATGGTATAATTTTTTGTATACACCTCCTTGGGAAGTGTTCACCTATGCGCCAGTGCCACAGGGACTTTAGATTCTTGTAGTCATTGTCCTTTTTGCACAGGTATTTAGACCGGTACTGGTGTCTTTTTATATGGTTTTAGGTTTGTGTGTATTGTCTCATACTGAGGTGGTGGTAAACCAGGGCGATTGCCCATATGTCAAATTTGTATGTGTAATAAAGCATAATTTTTGGAAATTTTTCTGAGTATCACATTCTGTTCATTATGTAGCCGCTTTCTTTGTGAATTTCTTTTCACAACCTCTCTTTTTTTGTATGCCTTTTTTGGCTACTGAATGGAGACCATTTACTGGGTGATACGGGAATTTATTGTACGACCTCTTAATAACTATCTTTAAAAAAAGAAGAGATAATACTCCCCTGATTGATGGCAAAGGATTAGTGCAAGGTTCCCTTTAAGAACTCCAGCAATGAATTGAGCTTGAAGCAGTAAATAGCAACAATGGGCATAAATGTCTATGGACAAAGGCAACTCCCTCTGGATGTCAATGGTAAAAGATTAACAATAGAAGGAATCCTGCAATGCAAAAAAGAGAGGGGGATCTCTGGAATCAGTTGGGACTGCTGCATCTTTGTCCATAACTGTATGTCCTGCTCTCAGCTTTGATGATAACTGTACTGCATGTGTACTCCAACAATGGCACTGGTATAACTAGACTGCAACTGCAGCAACTGTATTAAATGTTCACAATTATGTGCAAGTAGATAACTGAGTTGACAAACTATCAATGTTCACTTTGTTAGTGGATGCATGGATCTCTCTCACCCATTCAATGTGGTTCTGCAGATTGCCAGAATCCATCTTTTTCAATGGATAGAGACAATCCACGGGCCCTCTGGTTCAGACTTGGCGTCCCACTCTGTCTCCTGCTGTCAGAATGGCCTGCTTGGCAATGTGGTCAGTGAGTTCTTTCTGCTCTCTGTCTCTTTATTCATAGCTCCGTGGCCTAGTTCAGAGCTTCAGCCATCAGCAGACCTCCTTCTCCTTCAGTCTCCCTCTGCACTCTCCTAGCCAATCTCGCGGTCTTTTATATTTACAGTATTTCCATGTTTGCCTTGTATACTGTTTGCTGTTGTTTTATGAGTTTTGTTTCACTATTAATACATCTTAAATCATACTTGGTCTGATTCCTGCTTCCTTGAGTGTAGCTGCTGCTGGATACTTACTGGATATACACCTGGTATATGTGAAATCCCCAGCAGGTATTCTTCTTGACAACCATGTAACCAACACCAATAGACCAAAAGTAGTTTAAAGCTAACTCCTCCTGATCTCTGGCTGGTTCAGAAGTCTATGGAGCTGCTCTCTCTGCTTCCCTGGTTTCGGTAGCTGTTGATTCCAGGCTCTCTAATGATATAATGAGACAGATGCAACAGGGAGAATGATGGAATCTATTATGAAGGAGAAAAAAATGTGTGTGTGTGTGTATGTGTATATATATATATATATAACAGAGAGAGTGTGAGATGGGGAAACAGCTCTCATTGTTTGAACACTGTTTGTGTGCAGTAAATTATTCTGTGGAGTAAATTAAATGTTCTGGAGTGACATTCTGCGGTTTAGCTACAAGATGCCACTGTTTTCCTAACACAGCCTCAGACTGCATAGATATTCATGAAGAGGTGGTGTTTTCACACAGAGTTTAGAGAACAGGAAGGCATGTTTTTTGGAGGATGGTGAATGCAGGAGCCGTGTGAGCAGAGAATCTGATGGCATCCAGGTGTGAGAGCATCCCTCAGTAACCAGAGCTGCAGCTAAGTGAAGTTGATCATGTCCAAGACCCTGATCCTGTTCAGAGAAAGGAAGATTGCTGCCAGGAATGCTGATAAGAGCAGAGGAACAAAGCAACATACACTGCGATACCGCATGCTTGTTGGAGATACATTTGTTCTGTTCAGAGTCACCAGCGGATGCAAAGCAGACCCGGGTCGGTAAGATTGTGCACACACCTCATTTCAGTGCTGGCGCCTAGAGACTGAGTCCAGGCCTATAGTTAGTTAGTTAAGGTCTCTGTTTGTGTCAGGCCACAAGTGTTATTACTGATCATTGGAAGGACTCCATAACTTAAAGTGACATTTCACACTGGAGAGCTGATAACATCCCACAAACTCAAGCCAGACTGGCGTTTTGCTCAGAAGGAATACTCAGGCATGTGCTACAGGACCAGTTATGGGAGGGGGAATACTGTAGATTTGTGTAAGATTGTAAGCTGTTGTGCTGCACCGCAGGCTAGCCCATACCATACACCCATACACTGATTCCTGCTCTTTTAGGGTAATAACGGGTAAGGTGTGGCAGCTTAGTTGTGCCTCGAAGTAGGTAAATTACTACACCTTCTACCTTCATCCATCAGGAGGTGCCGTGCTGTGCAGCACAAGGGTCTCAGCCTTTGGGCTGGGTGTATGTAAATTTATTGTATATTCTCAGCATTTGTGATTGTGTTTATTTGCCACATCTAAGTAAAATTCTGTTGTGGTAAAAGCTGGTGTTGGGGTTGCTTTCCTTGTTCGTGACTTCACTGTATCCTGATGAGCCCACCCTGGTACACGGCTTGCAACTGAGAGAAGGATAAAGACTTTTCTCAAACCAACTTTTTGTAGGTGGCTTCCTATGACAGTACCATGTTTGAAATCACTGAGCTCTTGGGAACAACCCATTGATTTGCAAGTGTTTCTGACTACATGCTGTGTTAGGAAAAGATCATCTAGTGCCCTGGACAAAGATGGCAAACTGCTACCTCAACCTCCTTCCCCCAGAAATGGATGACTGTCAGTGAAGAGATGAAGCAGCTGGAGAGGTATGGCTGTCAGTGGGAAATGAGGTGGGAAGCTAGCCAGAGAGGATATCTGTCAGCTGGAAAGGAGTTGGACAATTAGGGAAGGATGTGTGACAGTGTTGAGTGGTGAATACAGACAGATGGAATGAGATGGCCAGGGAAGGATCTACTTTGTGTCAATGGGGGGGAGGCAACCAGGATGGCAGCACGTTGCTCAGAGATGCAAAACAAGGTATGAGGAGCATGTTTCTGAAGCCATGCTGGAGATTCCACAAGCTGTTGAACTCTGATCACTCATTGCAAGCAGTGGTTCAAGGTGGAAGGCAGCTACTGCCCCATGTTTGCTGTACTAAGACACGATCTTGTTAATATTTTGATTTTAGTTTTCATTCATTCAAGTTATCCACTATACTATATACAGTATGCAAGTGCTCTCTGTTCTTCTTTTATACTTTTATATCTTTTAATTTTTTTATGTCAATCGCTATCCAGTTTAATATTTGATAATGGTACTAACTTTAGTTCCTCTTTAATGACATTGCTTGGTGCTGCACAGTTTGTCGCTGTATTTATTGCCACATTCCTTGCAGACAAGATAATTCCATTAAAACTAATGTATTATAGAAAGCCTAAATGCATTATTCATTTATCGGTTTAGATTTGAGTAACTTTCATCAACGCATAACTTTGCGGAGATTTTAGATTAAGCATCACATTTTTCAACACATACACTAAATTGCCAAACGTATTGGGGCACCCTTCCAAATCATTGGATTCAGGTGTTCCAATCACCAATCAAAAGAGGTAATTTGGGGGATATTTGTACTGTCCTGGTGTTTTTGGCCTCAAGAAATAGGTACATCAGGACTGATCAATTTTCCTATATACACTATAGTACCAAAGATATTGGAACACCCCTCCAAATCATTGGCTTCAGGTGTTCCAATAACCTCCATGGCCACAGGTGTATAAAATCAAGCACCTAGGCATGCAGACTGCTTCTACAAACATTTGTGAAAAAATGGGTCGCTCTCAGGAGCTCAGTGCATTCAAACGTGGTACCATGGTAGGTTGCCACCTGTGAAATAAGTCCATCCATGAAATTTCCTTGCTATTAAATATTCCACGATGAACTGTTAGTGGTATTATAACAAAATGGAAACAACTGGGAACAACAATATCTCAGCCATGAAGTGGTAGGCCACGAAAAATGACAGAGCGGGGTCAGCGCATGCTGACGTGCACAGTGAGCAGAAGTCGCCAGCTATCTGCAGAGTCAGTAGCTAAAGACCTCCAAACATCATGTGGCCTTTCAGATTAGCACAACAAAAGTGCGTAGAGAGCTTCATGGAATGGGTTTCCATGGCTGAGCAGCTGTATCCAAGCCTTACATCACCAAGTGCAATGCAAAGCGTCAGATGCTGTGGTGTAAAGCATGTCACCACTGGACTCAAGAGCAGTGGAGACATGTTCTCTGGAGTGACGAATCATGCTTCTCTGTCAGGCAATCTGATGGGTTTGGCAGTTGCCAAGAGAACGGTACTTGACTGACTGCATTGTGCCAAGTGTAAAGTTTTGCAGAGGGGGGATTATGATGTGCGGTTGCTTTTCAGGGTTTGGGCTTGGCCCTTAGTTCCAGTGAAGGGAACTCTTAAGGCGTCAGCATACCAAGACATTTTGAACAATTTCATGCTCCCTACTTTGTGGGAACATCTAGGGGATCGCCCCTTCCTGTTCCAACATGACTGCGCACCAGTGGCCAAAGCAAGGTCCATAAAGACATGGATGAGCGAGTTTGGGGTGGAGGAACTTGACTGGCCTGCACAGAGTCCTGAACTCAACCCAACAGAACACTTTGGGATGAATTAGAGCAAAGACTGCGAGCCATGCCTTTTCATCTGACATCAGTGCCTGACCTCACAAACGTGCTTCTGGAAGAATGGTCAAACATTCCCATAGACACACTCCTAAACCTTGTGGACAGCCTTCCCAGAAGAGTTGAAGCTGTTATAGCTGCAAAGGGTGAGTTAACTCAATATTGAACTTTACGGACTAAGACTGGGATGCCATTAAAGTTCATGGGCGTGTAAAGACAGGTGTCCCAATACTTTTGGCAATATAGTGTATTTATATATATTTAAATCCACTTTAAGTGGTCCCAAATATTTTACAAAAATATTCTCATGTTTTCCTTTCTCTTCCTTTACAAAAAATTTTATTTTTAAAATGGCTATTTTCAAGTCCTCAAGGCTATGCTTTGTGCATCAAAATTTAATTTAAACTGTAAAGTGGTGCATATTTTCTTACGATTTGTTCTGCATAGTGTCTGGAAATGTCATATGTTCTATCAAGTATACATTGGTTGATGTGCAAGTACACATAATCCAAGTATGGTTCTCAGATGTGGTTGCTACTGGTGGTGTCATCTGTGTGTCGGGTGCATTGACATATCCTGCACTTTTTTTACCCACAAGGAAATGTACCATTTTACCCATTTGCAATTTTCTGATGAGAAGGGTAAGATTTAAAACATAAATACATTTGTTATGGTTTGTGCAAGGAGATTCCTCTCACTTCCCATACTGTCACCAGGACCTAAAATGAGGCCAAATCCCAAACAGCAATAAACATCTTTTTTTGGAGTGCCCATTTATTTACCATGCCCAGATGGAGGTGCAGGTCCCTTTAACTCCATTTCCCACAATTTCGTAGGCTCCTGGACACATCCAGGGAAGATATGTCCCTCAGCTTCCTTCCTTCAACAGCTCAGAGAAGCCAAACATGATAAGACAGAAGTAGCTAGGCAAGTGATCTGCAGCCAGGTGAGAGGCCCTCCACTGTAAGAATCAGGAAGTGGGCAGCCAGGCAGAAGCCTAATAGCATGCAGATTCTCAGGATGACACAGTTACTGTAGGGAGCACCTCCCCAGTTGCTACCACAGTACTCCAGTTCCAGTGGGGTGGTCTTTTGTCCTTGGATCCCTCAAACTGTTTGCTTTTGTTACCAAAGCTACCTTGGATTTGAAAAGGGATGCTATACATGGGGATAGTCACAAGTAGCTGTTTGTGTTCCATACAGTTTTACTAAAGTAGTGATTCTCATCTAGAATCCCCAGTGTTGTGTCTTAGAGACTATGCTATGCATCCACATGCTACCCTAATTGAGCAACAAATATATTGCTGTGAAGAATCCATGTTTGTTGCTTTTTGGGATTTTGTCTACACAGGCAAAGCTGCATTTTACCACCCTCTCCCCTCACATTGTGGAACCCTAATGCAGCCTTATGCTGCCACCAGCCCTGGCGACTCAAGCAGCAGATTGGTATGTATCTTGTGCGGCAAATGTGCTCTGTGCCAGAACAGGCGGTGCTGTGATCAACTGTCCCTATAACATTGCTGTGATCACCATGAAGAAGCCTACACATACCCACTGCAAAACTCAGTCTGAGCCCCTCCAGCCAGCCAACATTACTAATTAGTACAAGAAAAGTGAACAATGAAATAATACTTAGAGTCCCAGTTGGTACACATCCATGACTGCTTGCAGCCCACTTCAGCCAACGCTTGTATAATTACCAGGGTGGCCATAGCCTCCTCATTGGAGACCCTTCATAATATTGTTTATAGACTTCAGGTACCTCCCTGCCCTGGTACTACGATGTTGAAAATATTCCCTATTTTTTACTGTGGTGACTCGCATCTCCAACGACTCTTGTGCGATGTCTTCTAATAACCCTCTTTGGTTTAACCCCACCCTATGCTCTATGCCCAACACGCAATGATGGTCCTCTCAAGGAATTTAATATCTGAACCACCACTTTACAGCACAGGTATTTAAATAATTCACACAACTGCAGAAAGAATTAGCTACCCCCTGTCTACCTTCCTATTTTATTACTTTCAGCTGCGTCATGCTGTACGAGCGCAATTTGAATCTTTGGATAACCCCTTAATCATGATCCTCCCTCGAAAAATAATTAAGATGTCCTGACCATACTAAACTAGTTTCTGAATATTATTCTGCACTTCTGGTTGACTCCAACCCTAGGTTCACCACTTCTCAATCTAAATAGGCCTCCCTAGACACATCACTTACGGATTCGGATTTTTCTGACTTTCTCCAGGGATAGAATTATTCAGCTTAAGGTGTCTAACCTTACTCCTGCTTGATTACATAAAATGGGTTTGCGCCCCACAGATGAGTGTTTCCAGGGATGCGGTCTCTCTGCCTATTTTCTTCATTGTTTGTGGTCCTGCCCTATAATCTTTGGGTTCTGGGGGACATTGGCTCATTTATCTCCTCTATGCTGGGTCTGCCCAATATTATGGATCTAAAATATTGTCTCTTGGGCATATTTGGGGATTTAGCGATCTCCAAATATGCTACAAGGTTGTTACACATCCTTTATTCCTTTGCTAAGAAAATACTTTTATTATCTTGGAAAGGGTCTGTTTTAACTAAACTAGTCTCTTGGCTTAAACTCGTAACTGCTTTTCTTCCCTTGTATAGACTTACTTTTGAGCTTAGGAAAAAAAACTAAATTATTTAATAAAATCTGGGACAAGTGGATTTCTAATCCCCTCACTGTGACCTCTTTAGATCCAGGATACTGAACTTCAGGTTATATCCTCCTATACTGGATCAAATGTATCTTGTATCTGGAGTACCCAGACAGTTTGCACCATTATGCTGTGAACTATGCAACTGTTTGTATTTTTTTTTTAAATTCTTTTGTGAGACACTATAAAGTTGTTGTTTTTTGCTCACTGTATTGTGGTTTTCTTTCTTTTTGGTGTATCCAATTTTGTTTTCTTGTGTACATTGTTGATAAAACTCAGCAAAATATATCTTTAAAAAAAAAGAATAATGAAATATAGCAGTGCTTATATCATGCAGGAAGGTGCCCAACTACCACACCCGCAGTCCTCACACCCTAGAAGGGGTCTCCTTGGACTGGGGCAGGACTGTCTTACCAGTATCAGCAGCACCTCCTTCCATGGAATGGGTGGGGCTGGGGATAGAAAGTGATGACACCCTGTGATGTTCTGTAGCCGCACTGATTGTGCTGAGGGGTTATGGTGTGAAGACCCCCTGCCCCTCTGCGGGGCATTTAGTGGTAAGTTACTGCCACTGACAAGTGTATGTCAGGACTTTCACCTTGAGCACCCTTCCTAGGAATGGAGGCCACTGGAAGGGTAAGGGAGGGGTACTGAATTTAAAGGGAGGGTAACACCAGTTAAAGGACAGAACCCACTAGGATCCCCCAAGTGTGGGAGTGATGATAGCGATGGCATTTCAGCAGGCATAGGGTTAAAAAGCAAAAGTGAGGTAGTGATGGGCAGCACAGGTGATCTAGGAGGTGGGTAGCTACCTGGAGACCCCAGATCCCAGCAGGGATGCAGTGAGGAGCTCTATGCTAGACTACAGGTATACGAGTCATTCAGGGCAGCATTGTCTCTGCAGCAAACAGTCAATGTCTACTCTCCTCTCCCCCCATCCCAGGCACTGAGCACCAGCAAGCAGCCAGCACTCTACTTCAGCACAGCCTCAGCTTGTCCCAGATCTTTCCCACCACAGACCCTGCCTCTGCTAAGCCATTTTCCCCCACTCGGCATCACGTCCCAGCGGGCAGCACTATCTAACTAAGGAGTCCCTGCAGGTGCCGCTGGTACTATGCCAAACATGGCATCCCTCCACGGCATCAGCAGATCTCTGGGGAGTGGACTGACCTACACACATAGTAGACATCCCACTCAGGGCTTTCACTGGTGGATTTAACTCCCCCCCCCCCATCCTGGCACCCTCAGATGGCAACCTAAGCCTCCTTATGCTGTTGCCGGCCCTGGGAGTGTGCATGCTCTTTGCCATCCTGACCCCGTTTTGTATCATTGCTTCTAACTTTGTATCTGTTTAGTAAATTGCAAATTACAGTTTCTGTCTATCTGATCATTTTGCCAATTACCAATTTTGTTAAAGTCTAACAGAGGTACAAACCATTCCATACTCTTTATAAAACTAAAACTAGTCATTGCCATTTCTTTACACAAATGTTGCTGTATCTCACCAGTGTTCTGGATCTGACCAGTGTTTGAATAAGGTTTTAAAAATGTGCTTACAACATTCATCTGACTGCTGGCTTAGGAATTGAAAGGCATAGAACGTCTTGCTGACATTGATCGCATGTTGATCCATTTATTCAGACCAGTTTTGTTTTGGCTGATGGCAAATATGAAGCTCTTTTCTGTTGGAACAAAACACAGGGCCAGTACAGCAATGTCTTATGAAGAAAAAGAAGAGTTCCTAAGAAGTCTTGCCCACAGCAATTGACCATGGAGTGTCTAATTCCCTATTTCTGGGTACAACTTGAAAGTGTTAAATTAAAACAGTCCCCAGTATTAAAAGGTAATAAAAGTCTTTTGGAATTAATTATTGGCTGCCAAACTCTTACCACCAATGTTAAAAGGGTTTACAATGGGGTGCGTTATAGAATTATAGACACCTTGTCAATTATGGGACCCATCTAAATTTTAGCTAGGTGAATCTAGTTACATCTTTCATGTTCAAGATACAGAAGAATTAGGCTCGGTTCACACTGCTGCAACTTGAAAGTTGTGCGACTTCCAGTGCAACTTGCTTGCGACTGGATGCAACTTCAATGCGACTTTCATGCTTTGATGTTATGTGACTTTGGCTTTGGTTAAAGACCCTCTGAAGTCAGATACTGTTGCATCAAAGTCACACAAATTTAGGCTCCGTTCGCACTAATGTGTTTTTAGTGCTGTTTGCAAAAACGCACTACAGTCCATTTAACATGGTTTCCTATGAAACATGTTCGCATCTATGCTTTTTTGAGCTGCTGCGTTTTGCAAAAGGGTCAGGGACTTTTTTAAAAGCAAAAAGCTGAATTTTTGCTACAATAGAGTTTAATGGAGAAGCTGCTGAAATGCATGGTAGTGCTTTTATTCTTCATTTTGCATTTTCATTCTGCCCAGCAACAAAAAAAATTACACTTTCACATAAAAAAAAAAAGCTGAACAAAATGCGGTAAAACGCTTCAAAAACCCATAAAAAATGTGTGTAGAAAAATGCAAAATGAACTGTGAAAAGCACTGAAAAACAGGAAAAAGGTAACCGCATAGGTGTGAACAGAGCCTAAGACAACCCTTTTGACTTTTGTGATTATAGCATTGCAGTCTGTGGCACTAAAGTCACACCAAAGATGCAGAAAAGTAATGCAGAACTTCTTTTTAACTCACTGTGACTTGAGACACATTGATTAAGATGGCACCCATTAAAATGAGTATGTTTTGACTTGTCATGCAACTTTATTTGTCGCAAGTCGCAAAAAGTCACATGATAGGTCGCTTCAGTGGGCACCGGGGCCTAACTATTTGAGTGATAAAGGCTTGTTATAACAATTCTCAAAAGACACCTTTTTGATTCAGTTCCCCACAGAGTAAATAAATATTTTTTACTATAAATGGAGGGAATATCTTTGCTGATCAATGTTATATGGCATTGTTTAAAACATTCAAAGTGTAATTGTTCTATAGATTCAATACATGAGATGTTTTATCAAATCCCTAAAAATAAACAAAACAAAAAAAAAAGATTGAAATTTCTATTGTCTGTGAATAGTTTTTTTTTCTATAAAAGCTACTATCCCACGACAATTTTTAATTCATGTAAATATATGCAATATTACCTAGTTCTCCACTCAGCCAATCTCTGTTTCTTTAAGGAGCTGCCATTTCAATGCTCCATTTTAATTATGCATTCTTAATTCTTACATGAAAGTGAATTGAATTTTAACATTGGTTATGGACCCAGATGAACTGAATTACAATTAAACCACTATAATTATACTTAATTAACTTTGCTTCTACCCACCCTATGGGATAAAAAAATTTTATTGGCATTTTCTGAAGAGTGGAAAGCACAGATTTCCTAAAGCAGCAGTAAGCTGTTGAATTAAGGAATACCCTTGTGGGTTCTCATTGGACGTCAGCTGGCTTTGCCATGCTTAAAATAGAATCACTGATGTGCAAGTTATTTTTATGTTACTAAACTAAATGCTGAAAAATATAGGTACTATTAGTAGTTTTCTAACCATAATATTTACCGTAAATAATCCTAATTGGTAACTATGCAGTTTATACCATGGAAACCTTTACCAAAATCTCCTATCTTCCCAATGCAAAGATTTATTAAGATTCTCAGAGGCTGACCTTGAACCAATCATTATTCTAGGTTTCTTCCACACCTCTGAAGGCCAACTCCAATCAAAATGTTTTAATTTGTTTTGGATAAAGCAAGGAAACAGTAGAACTTCTTTCTGGTACTGTATTTATTACTTCCTAGTTCACTTTTCGGTAGCCTTCCCCTAACGTCTTGTCAGGCACTTAGAAAAAAACTTTTAAGTGGGGAGAAAATGGGTAGAACTTCTGAAAATGCTTTATGGATGTCTGTGCATTCCTGTCCTGGAGGTGACAGCACCCCCTATTTTCTGTATGGGGGTGACAGGGACAGGAAGTAAAGGAATATCTCCCAATGGAATCACAGATAAAAAAAAAACAACTGAAAGAAATATTATCTTTTATTCAGGTTAGTCAAAACTTACAAAAATACATTTTGGCTGGAGTTAGGCTTTAATCTGGTAGGCAGAATAAATGCCGCAAAAATACTGTATATTCTGTAAATGTGTGTGGTTAATAGATGTATTAGTAATACTCAGCAATGCATTAATTTTTGTTTGATATTGGGAATGCAGCGATACCGATACTGGTATCGGTGCTGATACTAGGCATTTTCATGAGCATTGGTACTCGTGCAAATGCACCGCTACCTGAAACCAATACCTTCAGGTTAGTTTTTTCCAACTGTTAGCAGGATTCCCCCACTGACAGCTGAAATGTAAACAAAAGAACGCCGGCAATTGTTGGTTGTTAAGGTTGGTAATTGGTGTCATTGGTCCTTAACAACCAATGACATTTCAGTTGTCAGTGGGATTCCCCTGCTGACAGCTGAAATGTAAACACATTTCTCTCCCACCACCTCTGCCTGAAGCCTTCCCCTCCTCTTCCTCCCCTCCCTCCAGCTGTCACCTTTGGTGCCTTGCCAGTCTCCTCCTTATGCCGGCTGTCACCTCTGCCCATATGGTGACTTCTCTGCAACTGCGAATCTGAACTGCACATGCCAGCTGATTACAGAATTGCAGGGCTTGGCCTCAGATCAGGCAGTGAGGTGTGGCTTTTATTCACACGCCCCTCCGCACAAGTAGAGGCCGGACCAGGAAGTTCTCTAATCGGCTGGCTCCAGAACTGTGCATGTGAAGTTCAGAGTCGAAATAACAGGCACAGAGAAGGATATTTTTTATTGATAGTGACAGTCACTCACAGCCAGACCAGAAGGTATGTGAAAAAGTCCACTCAGGAGAAGGATACCATAACAAACTTTGAGGGCACTCTGGAGGAGCAGGGGGATATAAGGGAGCACGGACATAAGGGGGCACTCTGTAGGAGCAGGACATAAGGGGGGACTAACTTTGGGGGCACTCTGGAAGAGAAGGGGGGCCATAAGGGTGCACTAACTTAGGAGGCATGCTGGAGGTAGGATAGAGAAGGATGTAAAGGGGCACTCTGAAGGTACTAACTTAGTACCTCCAGAGTGACCCTTACATCCTCCAAAGTTCCCCTTAGTAATACGGGCACAAGGACTGTGGTATGTGTGCAGTGTACACTGCAGGCACAGATTCTACTTAATCCCTCTTTAAGACCCTTCCACTGGCTATGCCCACTGTTCGCTGCGGCGCACGTTTCCAGGTCTTTTATATTCTTAGTCATGCTCACATTTTTCCATGCTGTTTTGACTCAAGGGGGCACTTCACGGTTTCTTGCACCGGAACCATGCCCCATGTCTTTAAAGCTCCCTCCTCCACCCCCAACGTTCCTAAACCACACCACACCAGCTTCCATCCCTCCCAACATTGTCCTCAACTCCTAAAGCCTCCTACTGTTATCCACTGCTGCAAATTAATAATTGGCTGACCTTACATTCGCCTAATATGTCCACAGCCAGCAATACATAGCCCAGCCCTCATACCCTATCCTCTACCACCCAAATGTAACACTACAGAGGTCCCTTCCTGCTATCCAGCAATCTCCCATTGACCCTCCCATCCCCCTCCTCACCCCCCTCCGCAGCAATCACAGCATTTTCCATCCCAACCACCCCAGCCATTCAACCTCAAAACCCCTAACCCACCCCACCCTCAACTACCCAGCTCTCACTCCCCTCTCTCACCCCAGCCTCACCCAACTCCCTAACTATAACCCCCCCCCCCCCACCTCCCAAACCACCCCTCTACCTACTCTTACTAGGCAATAGGTATCGGTAATTGGTATCGGTGAGTACTTGTAAAAAGTATCAGTACTTGTACTCGGTCTTATAAAAGTGGTATTGGTGCAACCCTATTTGATATGACTGTGTGTGTTTTACTTCAGATTTACACGCAGAACAGCTGTCCAGACGTGCATTGTAAAATACTATAATCAGGGCTTTTTTCAGTGGGAATGCAGAGGAACACAGTTCAGGCACTTCCAGTACTGAATGTATGTAATGGCAAGCAGTGCTGGGGTGTGCTGTAGGATCTACTGATGCCGACTGCTTGCTGCTGGGGGATCTATTGTCACTTCAGGGGATCTATTTTTGCATGGCGGTCTATTGTTGCTGGAAGGTCAGTTGTTGCCGAAGGGATCTACCATTGAGGGAGGGGGTCTGGTGTTGCTTGCTGATGGGACATCTGTTATTGCTGCTGGGGGCTATTGTTGCTGGTGTGGTATTTTGTTATAGGGGTCCATTGTTGCTGGGGGTATCTATTGTTGCTGGGGCTGCTGACATTGCTGCCTGCAAGGAATCAATTTGACTGCTTTTCTCGTTATCCTTAACAAATTCCATACAAAATGATACTTGGCTCTGTATTCTCTAAAAAGAGCTGTACTGGGAGGTGAGTAGGGGGTGGAACCAAGGGATGGTGCTCGGAGGTGGGTAGGGGGATAGAAACAAGGGGTGACTCAGAAGGGGGGAATTCCTGCACCTATTCTCTAAGAAAAAAAGCCCTGACTATAATACTGCTAGATATGAATTCAGCACTTGCCTTTAATTTATATATACTATATATATATAATTAGGCCAAGAGAATTGATGAGATTCAGATACAGCTGAGTCAACAGTAAGTAAAAGCATTGTTTTTTGTGCTAGTTCTTGTTCTCCAACTAACAGATGGAATTGCAACAATATATGCTGAAAGCAGACTGTGCCTGAAAAGTTGATCATCTAAAATCTTATGAGTGTCTGCCGGCAACATTGAAGCAAGATGGAGAGGTTACTTGCAAGTTTGTGGCTGCATTTATGCAAATTGAATTGGAGATGATCAGGGTCAATGGTGCCCTTTGTTCTGCCTCAAGCAGGGGAATATACAGTATTATGCCTGTTTTTCCTGCAATATCATATTTGATCACTAGATGGAGCTGATAATAAAATGTTTTACAGAAACTAGAGACTGTTTAGATAAGAGTTAATAAAAGTTCACATAATTTTGAGAGAAATGAAAGAGACGCATCTTGGGAGCTCAGACTCCATCTTAGAAACTGGGAGAGCAGGAGCCAGCTATCGGAGCACATGTTGGACTAAAACTTGCATCCTTTTGCATCCCCTAAAGGCATCATCATAGGTGAGAATCACTTATTGATATCTATAGCCCAACTATTCATTGTGTTTTCTGTATGTTCTTACTTTGGTTATGTGTACTTCTTAACTGTTTTTCCTAATAGTTTTACCCCAGTCTGTTTTGTTAATAAAGCTTCAAGATTACATTCAGTCCGGCTGATTGCAGAATAGGAGGTTTAGCTGCATGTCTAGTCACACACAGGGAAACGTGTAGCAAGGACAGAACACACTCAATTCTGAAAAATACAGGCAGATACTTATCCATAATGCCATAGCATCAGGGAGGGATGTGGCGTAAGGAAGAACAAGGAGTCTGAAAGTGACTGTTTAACCTCCACATAGCCCTGATCACAACATCATGGAGTCTGTCTGGGATTACATGAAGAGACGGGGATTCGAGGCAGCCTACTTCCACTGAAGATCCATAGTTGTCTCTGTAAGATGTTTGGATCAACCTACCTGCCGAGTTCCTTCAAAAACTGTGTGCAAGTTTACCTAGAAGAATTAAAGTGTCAGGAATGGACTGGCCAGCAATAGTGGGACTCAGCTGCCTTATGAGCTGCAGTATCAGGGCTGGCCAGCGGGTGCTCCCAGCAATCAGAGACTCAACCTTGCAGCCAGTCAAACACCTGGAACTAATTATACTGGTGTATTTAAGGGATATTCAGACCTGCAGACTCTGCCTTGGTGTTGTGTTTCTCTTGGGCCCTGTATCCTGTTCCTGCTCTCTGTTCCTGTCTGATTCTCTGCTGACCCTGCTCTGATCCCTGGCTTGTCTGACCATTCTCCTCTGCCTGACCCTCTGTACCACGCTGCCCGCTACCTGCTGAACCTGGCCTGTGACCCCGACCATTCTCCGCTTGCTCCCCCTGTACCTACCTGCCCGACTGATATTGACCCGGCCTGCCTGACGACGCTTGCATTGTATGTACTGTTATCTGTGGGTGGTTGGTTTGTTTGCACTGTGTTATGTTTTAGTATTGCACTGCGTTTATGTTTGTATGGTTAGTGTTAATAAATTACATTGTTTATAACATATCTGAAGTCTGCGTTTCCCTGCATCAGTCACACACCTCTGGTCATACCCGGGAGCCCTGACATAAAGTGTTACTAAACCCAGGACTCTGCATTCACTATATCTGCTCTCCCACAGTACACACAATGTGGAAATGCAATTATTTTAGTAAATATAAACTGCTAAATACCTTTTCTCATCAGCAGTTAGAGCAGTCTTGTAATTTAAGCAGAGCACTGGTTAAAGCTTGTATGAGGAGTTTTCTTTCTGCTCTAGAAGTGAAACCCCTCACCCTCTGTCTGGAAAGTGCTGATTGGTCCTGTGCTGATCTCATGCACTCTCCCAAGAAAAAAAAAACCTCTCTAGCAATACACACCAAACTGAGCATGTGACTACAGATTCAATCTTTATCAGATGGTCATTTCAACAAGAGGAGGGGCAGAGAGGAAAGGATCAAACAGCCTTTTTACACATTGCAGAGGATTAACCCCTTAGGTTCCACACTGAGTATATCAAGCATGCTTTACTGCAAATAAAGACTGATTTTACTGATGTGGGTTTAGTAACACTTTAATGCTGTTTTGAACGGTGGTCACACAAAATATTGATTTGATTTTAAAAATAAACCCATAATAAAAATAAACCATTAACACTTCTTTTTCCCAAAGCATTCATAATTTACAGCATTTTTTCACATCTGCCTAAAATGTTTGCATAGTAGTGTTTTTCTGCATTTGTCACACATATGTATGCAATGTTATAACTGCATTTAATATAGTATTTTACAAATATTTAAAAAGGAGCTGTTTTAATATACCTTATGAATGTAATTTAATGTAAAATCCAAACAAGAATAATTTTTCACGAGTTTTATGTATCTCGTATCTTTTACATTTAAGTATGTGGCTCCTAGGTAACAAAAAAAAAATGTCTTGTACTAAACCTGGTGCTATGAATATAATTTATATAAAGGTTATTTCTTGGTAAACATCAACAGCGTAACAGCAATACTCCACCATTTCATTTAGAGTCTTACCTTAAGGGATTTCACATTTTCCATTCATGAATCCAGCCAATCACAGAGACTTTCATCTGTTACTGACAGTGAGAAATGTCTACCACTGCACAGCTTTAGCAGATGCTATTTCCCAGTAAATGAATTGGAAGGATTGCATGTGTTGCACAAGTGACTGTGACTCAGGAATGACTCATCCAGCCTGTTCCCTTGAAAGGCAAATGCATGTGCTGAGCTGATAAACAAATGAGGAAAGCACAAAACCCTGGGGACCAAAGGTTATCAGTGGAAGAGGGGGGGAAAAGATGCTTTACTTATTCCGAATACGATTATGGAAAGCTGAAAAAAATACCCCAGGATTTAATTATTTTCATAATATGTGGCTGTAGAGGAGATATTTTACTAAGTGTTCACTTTAACCATACACTGTAGAATAATAGTAAGTGTTATGCTTCTAATAATATGGATGTAATATACTGTAGTCATTTGTATGTTTCTTACTGTGCTTCTTCTTTGCAGGTAAATGCAATGGGAGCTATAGAGGCTTTTCAATAAAATACTGATTTTAGAAAAAAGTCATCTGTGAAGGGCAAAGTTGGGAGTTTTTGGAGGCTAATATAACTTTTGAAGAAAACCCAAAAGTTTTATTGTTTATTTTATTTCAGGTACTTATATAGCACTGTCCAGGGGCAGACTGACCATTTGGAAACTCAGGCATTGCCCGAGGGTCTGGGGCCAGTAGGGGGCCCCATGAGATGCCCCTGGTACCTTTTTCATAGGCTTTTTTGAGTTTAGGCAGGGACACAGGGGCCCCACGATCCCCTATTGCCCAGGGGCCCCATGAGTTGCCAGTCCGCCCCTGTTGCCGTCAATTTACACAGCGCTTTACACACACATATATATATTGTAAATTCACATCAGTCCCTAACCCTCAAGGAGTGTACAATCTAAGGTCCCTAACTTACATTCATGCATACACATATTGGGGCCAATTTAGACAGGATGCAATTAACCTACCAGCATGTCTTTAGAGTGTGGGAGGAAACTGGAGTACCTGGAGTACCTGGAGTACCTTTAGGCACCCTGTATGAGCCCAGGGATGAATGCCCAGAGCACAAGAAGGCAGCAGTGCTGAACAGTGCACCAGTGCTTTCCACTGGCACCAAAACATCAGGATCTCATGCACCAGGGCACAGCGATCAGTTCTAGGCTAATCTTAAGTCAAAATTGGGTTTTTAGTCTATTCAGTCTTCATCAGGTACTGGTTCTTGAAAATTCAGCAGTGCTTCAAAAGGCGGTTGGATCTGTTTCATACTCATGGCAGTCTTTTTCAACCAGCATGCCCAGGCACCCTGGGTTGCCTTTAGGTTTCTTCAGGGTTGCCTTGGCAAAATATCTAAAAATTACCCAAAATTTGTGAAGAAGCCAGCAGGTGGATTAACCTTCATTTTAATTACATAAAGCCATAGGTGTTCATTGTGCACCATTACAAACTTCTAGCCACTGGTGTCCTAACAACCAGTGACATTAATAAGGAGGACATCAGGTGCCTGCACAACATCCTTGTTTGCACCTCCTTTGCCCCTCTCTGTCAGCACTGGGGTCACATTAACTGAGTGAGGGACAGAAGCTGAGGGAGAAGAGAAATATTGGAATACTACTCAGTATTCTTGCAAAGTCGTATTAGCTTGGAAGAATTAATCACGTTGGGTGTCTTACATGTGTGAATGTTGCTCTATTATGTAAAACTATTAGTTTAGTTTTTTTACATTTTAGAATGGGGTACCCCAAGATTGTGCATAATTTTAAAGGGTGCCTTGACTGATAAAAGTTTGAGAAACACTGCTCTATGGATTCATGTTAATGCTAGAGTATTCGATTTCCTTTAGAGATCCGATAGTTTTTTTCCGTTAGAGAAAATTGGACCACTCTTTATTAGGGATCTCTTGGCTTACCTGTGAGTTTGGGGTTCTGTGGATGCATGGTGCTGTTGGGTTTTTTTGGTTGTTTTTTGGTCAAATGTGATGATTAGATGTCTTTTTTAGCCTAGCCAACTTGGTAACTATATACTGTATGTATGTAACTATGTAACATATGCAGGCTTCACTTCCTGCTTTGGAGTGGACACAATAGTCGTGCTTTGTTTTTTAAAATGCAAGTTTGTTCTTTGACTGATTGATGGAAAAAAATGCATTCACTGTGCTGGTTGTTATCATACCCCAAAAGTTGGGAAGGACAGGAATTTCACATTAAAAGATAATTTCACCAAAACCAGAAATGTCATATATTGCAGTCTGCCCATGCTTAGATGCTGTGGCTGCATTTGTTTTGTTTTTTTCAGCAAGTACAGGAAATACCTCTTGACCTTGCCACCCACTGTCAATTACAGGCAAAGTGGACCTGATGTACAAGGTCTCAGAGTTCCCCAACTCAGTGAGATTCATTTGTTGCTAGGGTGCTGGTGGACTTTGTCCTAGAAACCAAGGATGTAAACTTAAAACACAAATATAATAATGAACACACAACACCCCCCTACCCTGTACACCAACTTTGAATTGGTATTAATTACCGCTAGCCATAGTGACAGATTCTAAAAGTGAAAATGGTGCATGTGTTGGTACTTGTACCGAAACTGGCGTTGGGTTTCATGAATTAGGCGCAGGACATGGTAAAGGGGCCATATGCCAGAAAATTGACATTTTTGTTTTTTTGAATTCCCCTGATTGTGATCTTATAGTGTTTTATGAGCAAACTTCCTGATATTCACTATGATTTTATGGAGCCATATAATTGATACTTTAAAGATGTTGCTGGTCTAAACTTGTACAAAAGTGAGTATTCATTTCACTGAATTATATTTAAACATAGTACCTTTTGTCCAACTGTCTGATTGGAGGTGAAGGAATTAGCCTTTCAGCGTTACCATACCGCCATTTTGTCTCTTAGTCTAAGATCTGCCATTTTAAGATAAGAATCCATTTTAAGACTTATGTCAGTACTTAAAGATGAATTTGTGTTTTAAGACTGTTTCTTACTTTTGATAAGAGTCTGAGGTTCCTCTTTTCCCTTCAGATGTAACTTCCTTTTTTCCTCTACCTAGCATAAGACTGAAAGTCTGCGGTGGGCTTTTTCCTGTTGCAAGAGTATTAATAAACTATAGCCAGCGCTAAAAGGGAAGTTGTCTACTTTCTATATTGATCAAAAGTTCATGCTTGACGCATATAATAATAATTAACATAAATGCTAAATGATTGGGCATTACTGACGTATATAATATTCTGATTGGTCAATGCATACCTGTCAATTGATTGGTTCTTATATTTCTATGTATTGTTTTAAGTTTCATATATAAGTTTAAACACGGAAGAATAAATTCAGTTCCTTCTGAGATATCACCTTGTGTCTGTGTGCAATTGCCTGTATCTCAAAGGGAACTCCGGGCCTGTGGACAGACATTGGTCAGGGCCAGGGGACTGACGGGAGTCGGTAGCTACAGGAAGGAACGAGAGGAGCCAATTCCTTTCAATTGGGGGCTCGTGTCCGGGATGAGATAATCATCCTTTTCGGTAAGTAAGATTTTTTGTCATTCTGTCAATTAGTCTGTCTTGCCGGAAAGGCTCTGAGTAAAATCTCATGCCCTTAGGTAGCACTGGGCTTCGCGTCTTAAGACGCCAGTGGCCAGGCGCAAAGTGCTGTGGGGAGCACAAGGTCTTTTGGAAAAGACCAGGAGCAGTTTTGGGAACTGCACAGTCTCTTATGAGAAGGGGCTGAAAAGAGTTTCTCTGAGAAGAAACCAGGAAAAGTCCGGGGTTGATCAATTCTGTCCTGCAACTCTTTGCTTTTCTTCCTATCGCATAGAAGTATAAGATAATTTGTTTGTGTGACACAAGTGCCCAGTTGGTAAGTGTATGGGCCAGCGGTTACTGAAGGTATTGTCAACTTCCGTTGTAAGACGAACCACCCCTTTAGCTAGGCCTTATTGGCTGATGACCTAGAGAAGGTGATAGCATGGTGACACGGAGTTGGGTGCCTATGTGAATGTCTTGTTCAAATTGTGTTGTAGGCTTATTGTTAGAAAAGTGGGAGTTAGTCAGAGTCAGGATATTATTAGAAGTATTGTATATCCAGGTTATAATCTCCACTTTTGGTCAACCACTAGAGAAAGACCCAATAAATATCTTAAGTCCAGACATTTTTATAAAGTAAATTGTCATTTGGAAGTTGACCCCTGTTTTTTGGGACAGCCTATAGGACAGATTTGTAACACAGACCTTTGTAAGTGTAAAAATGGGAAGTGGTCAAAGTAAGGATAAACTCCCTCCCCCAAATGTTGGTGAGACATGTAAAGATTATGTAGCCCGTATCTGTGGGACAGATTACTATCTAGTTAACCCCTGGGTGGATAAATTAGCAGACTGGAGTGAATTCATGGGAAGTGTTGACCCGTTCCCCCGTGATGGGAGTAATGATACTTTTCATATGGATATGATTAGGGGTCTCTGTCTGGGGGATAAACAGGCTTTCCCATGGTATAAGGGAGATCCTGTGTGGGATCAGAAATACATGACCAAAGGTGGACAAAATTGGTTAGAATTTGCCCCTCTCTGGTTTCATAGACAAACTGGGAAACAAAATAAAGCCAAAGCTAGAAATGTAGATGCCACTAAAATACATGCATTAGAGTCAGAAATAGACAGACCCACACACCCTCTCATGCCATTCCCTCCCCCATATGTCCCACCTGTCCCACAGCCCACAAAACTTTATCCATCTCTTACTGAAGAAGATATTGATTTTTTAGCCGGACATTATGCAGTCCAACACCCCACTGCACCTCCAGCACCACCAGCACCACCACTTCCACAGACCCCTCAAATACCTAGTGCTGTTCACATTTCTACCACACAGCCTAGTACAGTTCAAACTCCCGCGCCCTCCCAGGGTGTGGTTCAAAGTCCTACCACACAGGGAGCGACAGGGGGAATAGCTGTTTCTTCAACTACTGAAGCAGATGACTCACTTGTTGATGAATTTGCTAGTTCAGGCTCTCTGCTGTTCAGAGCAGCTAATAGTCTAGGTATAGTGGACATGCTAAGTCCATCACACACACGCCATAATACCCAATATGGTATTGATTCCAATACACAACAGATGCCCTTCATGACAATAGGAGACAATCTATTAAAGAAACCCATTGAGATAGAAGACATAAATAGGATTGTCAAACATTGTCCAAGACCCACTGTTTCTTCAACGGCTACTGTGAGCTATTTGAAGAAAGCATGTAAAGGTAGAAATTACACACAAGAGGATATGCGCCTTATCCTCGATGGAATATTGGGACAAACTTCCCCTTGGAATTGGGGTAATGTTGGGACCATATCCATCCTAGAAGCAGGCGACATTACTGCCACAAATTATAAATTAAACACAGAAGATGGTAGGGACAATATGTGGAGAGAGGTCTCAGAAGAAATGGAACGAGCTTTCCAATCTAGATCCTCCCTCCCTACCGCAGTAGCCTGCAAGCAAAAGTCAGGAGAAACTGTGTTAGATTTTTGGAAAAGATTTAATGAGACATGGACACAAGAGGCAGGACTGACATTGCAAGACACCATGCATAGTCTACTGATTCAGACTTTCCTGTCCAATCTAAAACCCAGTGTCATGTTAACTGTAAAACAGATGATTTCTGAATGGCCCACTTGTACCAGAGAACAATTTCAATTGAAATTGACTGAGAAAGATGCTGCCGGATGTCTAGAGATACCCAAGGCAGTGGCCACTCATTTTCAGGAAGATCCCTTTCCTCACACAAACCCACCGTACAAGAGAAGGGGGGGTTTCAATAACCGAGGCAGAGGCCGGTTTAGGGGAAGAGGGAGGAATAATAGGGGACGGGACACGGGTTGTTTTAACTGTGGGGCTGAGGATCATTGGAGAAATCAATGTCCATATGAAATTCATGACCACGCCCAGCATAGCCCCTCCCCAGGCCAACCACAAAGGGACCTCCCACAGCAGAATGTGAGGTTTCCTATCTCTTGGCACACACAATCACAAAATAAATGAAGGTGCCCAGAAGGTGGTATCCCAGAATTCCCGCTTGTCTCTCACTCTTATAAGGAACAACCCCTTGTATCCTTGCATATACAGGGCAAATTAACCCCATTCTTGTTGGACTCCGGGGCAACTCGTTCGAGTCTGAGTGAGGATTATTATAAGGGAGAGGTAATGAATGCTGAACCTTCCATGGGAATAAATGGGATACTGACCAAAACTTATAAAACACCGCCTCTTGCAATTTTTGACCCCATACAGGGAATCACTCTGCTAGATCACTCATTCAGAATCATACCCAATTGTCCAGTTAATTTGTTAGGGAGAGACCTCCTGGGAGAGTTGAACATCAACTTAAAATCCACAAAGAGAGGTGGTATTGTGGCTCACTCTGCCAAAATGCCAATCATCCCTGCCATGACAATGATTACTAAAGAAGACCCCTCATTTCCTGCTGGAACAATTAATGACAAAGTTTGGGCAAAAAGTGCCTTGGATGTGGGATCCATTTCCTGCACTCCATATAAGGCCACACTGAAGCCATGGGCTCAACCTGTGTTTCACAAACAATACCCTTTGTCAAAAGAAAAGGAGGAAGGAATAGCGCCCATGGTGGAATACTTTCTCAAGGAAGGAGTCCTTGAAGAGGTGATTTCACCATACAACAGCCCAATAAATCCAGTTAAGAAGCCGGACGGCTCTTACAGATTTGTGCAGGACCTGAGGGCCATTAATGATCTTGTGATTCCCATTGCCCCAACAGTGCCTGATGTACCAACACTCATTTCCTCCATCCCAGCTGATGCTGAGTTTTTCACAGTGATTGATCTGACAAATGCATTTTTTTCAATCCCTGTTGCCAAGGAGACACGCCCAATTTTTGCGTTTCATTACAGGAGAAAGACCCTTACTTGGTGTAAATTACCGCAAGGGTATGTAGATTCACCTGTGGTCTACTCTGTTGTCCTCCAGGCTACCTTAAAGCCATGGACTCCTCGCCATGGTTCAGTTTTGGTTCAATACGCAGATGATTTGCTTCTCTGTAGTGTTAATCGGGCAGCCAGCCAAGGGGATAGTGTAGATCTCATGAACTGGTTATGTGAATGTGGTCATAAAGTGTCTAAGAAAAAGCTACAATGGTGTCAGAAAACTGTTGAATACCTTGGTTTTGTTCTCACAAAAGGTGAAAGGAAAGTCAGCCACAAAAGAGCTGCGGCTCTTATGGGTCTGCCCCGCCCATTGACCAAGAAAGACATGCTCACCTGTCTTGGTATGATTGGTTACTGCCGCCAATGGATACCTGACTGTTCCTACTATGACAACATTTTGAGACAAGCCACAGGTTCAGAAATGTCAGATCTTGTGAAATGGTCAGATGATATGTGCAATGCTTTTGTGTATCTGAAAAATGCTATGGTAATAGCCCCTGGTCTTGGTCTGCCCGCATATAATCAAATGTTTCATCTGTATGCTAGGGAAAATTGTAAAACTATGGCAGGGGTCCTGGCCCAGGAGCATGGAGGAAAACTCCGCCCTGTTGCTTTTTTCTCAAAAATGGTTCCAGTACAGGTCCAAGGCATGCCTGCGTGTCTCAGAGCACTAGCATCATGCGCTATGGTGGTCCAAATGGCTACGTCACTCACTCTGGGACATGAGACCACCTTACATACCACCCACAATGTGTCTATTCTACTCAAGAATATACATACCCAACACATGTCAGCCCAGAGACTTAGTGGATATGAGGTTATACTGTTGTCAAACCCTAAGTTGAGAATAAAATATACCTCTCCCACTTCAGGTCCAGCTCCAATTTTGAATGCCTTATTAGGCTTAAAGGGAGAGCAGGATGAAGTTGTTCCACAGCATGATTGCCTGGAATTGATTCATCAGGACACCTCCCCAAGACAGGATATGTCTTCTGTGGCTCTTCCAGAGGCACAGAATGTTTTTGTAGATGGCTCTTGCTCGAGACCCACTGACACTGTTTACCATGCAGGATATGCGGTGGTGCAGTTGCCAGATAAAGTACTTGAAGCAAAACCCATCCCATACCAGTCAGCTCAGGCCGCTGAGCTGATAGCCCTTACAAGAGCATGTCAGCTTTTTGAGGGTCAGGATGTAAATATTTACACAGATTCCAGATATGCGTTTGGCGTGTGCCACGATTTTGGAATAATTTGGGAAAAGAGAGGATTTATTGCAGCAGATGGAAAATCCATCTCACATTCATCTCTGGTGAAGGCTTTACTCAAAGCCATACAACTGCCAAGATCCCTTGCTATCCTACACTGTAGGGCACACACAAATGAACAAACTGATATTGCAAAGGGAAATGCTTTAGCTGACAAAGTAGCAAAAGAGGCGGCCCTTACCCAGCCTGCCATGATCCAGATGCCAATGCTCACCCCTGAAATGCCACTGTTGGATCAAACATTGCAGGATTTACAGACATATGCTACCTCAGAAGATATTAAGCAGTGGAATGCAGCTGGTGTGACAAAAAATCCACAAACTGGACTTTGTGTCACAGAGGGGAGACCATGCATTCCAAAGGCCAGTGCACCTCTGTTCATCTCACAGTATCATGGAGTAGGTCACAGGGGATGGCAGGTTACATGTGAACTGCTGGATAATGATTTTTTCATTCCTGGCCTTCCCTCTTTGGTAAAATCATATGTGTCTAGATGCATTACATGCATAAGGAATAACCCAAACAATCCTCACAAGGCAAGACATGAACACCTGACATACCCATCAACACCTTTTACTCACCTACAGGTAGATTTTACACACATGCCAAAGGAAGGAAAAAGACAAGAATATCTTTTGGTAATTGTGGACATGTTTAGCCGCTGGGTAGAAAGCTTTGTAACCACAAAAGAAGATGCCCAAGCTGTAGTGAGGATCCTTACACGGGAAATTATTCCCAGGTGGGGATGTCCACTCTAGATTAATTCTGACAACGGTCCAGCATTTGTGGCCAAGGTATGTCAGGATTTGGTGAAAACACTCAAAATTGAGTGGAAGTTTCACATTCCTTACCACCCTCAGAGCTCAGGTATAGTGGAAAGGATGAATAGGACCCTCAAGGATAAAATTAGGAAAGCTACTGGAGGTACCTTTGCAAACTGGAAGAAAGTACTGCCTGCAGTTTTGGCAGAGGTAAGGATGACTCCTTCTAAAAAGACAGGTTACTCCCCCTTTGAGGTTCTAATGGGTAGGCCCTTTCCCACTCCCTGGGCCAGACAGCCACTCATGGTAGAAAGAGGGGATTTGGAATTGATTCAGGAGGAATATGTGAGAAAACTTATTGAAACTTTGGACAAGGTTGAAAGAAATGTTGCTCGCACCTTTCCTCTTTCTTCACAGGAACCAACTCACTCTTTCCAAGTCGGGGACCGTGTGGTGATACAAGCCCTCCATAGGAATCGGAAGCAAGAGTATCCCTTTGGGCCCCCCACTTCTGTGATCGCTGTCACCAGGACCGCTGTCCTGACTGAGGATTCCAAGGCCTGGATCCATGCCAGCCGTGTAAAAAGGGTGAACCAAGCCCCTAAGAAGCAAGACAAAGGCAAAGACACAGATACAGAAGAAGAAAAAGGAAGTGAAGCCGGTGTAAAAGTCTTTGAAGAAGATGACCTTTCTGATGCTCTCACAGAACTCTGGGCAGACATTTTGCCTCCTCATACTAGCAGCCCTGACTGTGTTCCTCCCAGTATGGACAATAACTAACTGTATTTATCACCCAGATGATTATGGAGTGATTAAGAGTATATGTAATACCTCCATCCAAGCTAGTGACCCAGATAATGCAGAACCAGTGCACACACAAAACCATAGTACACAACATTCTAGTGTCAGAAAGAAACGAGGTCTAACGCGCACTAAGAGAAGGTTGAGAAGAGTGTCCTTTGTACCAGATAAGGGATGGGGGTTACAGGAAACACCAGTCTTGACTACTGAGGATTCAAACCAGACCATAGTGTTTACTCTGACTAAGAACCAGGTGTTTGACCCGACTAAAGTTACTTATGATCTTGGACCTCATAATGTATATATGTGTGGGAAGGATAAGTCATGTGGTGACTGGGAGAATGTATGGTGGACAACAGACCCCCATAAATGGGAGACCAAATCAGCTAGAATTTCCCCAGATGACGTAGGCACTTATCAAAGAATCTCTATAGCAAAAGGCCAAGGGAATATCATTTTCACAATAAGGAACCCACAGGTCAGAGATAGTGGGGAATATAGGTTGGGAATAACTGTGTCAGGAACAGACCCCTGGGCCAACCTCATATTACAGGTAAAACCCTCCCCAAGAGTCCATGTCAATACCATAGACAATTCATTCCCCAAAGTTAGGAATCGACTGGATAATGAGGTGACAGGAGTAGTGATGCAATCAGAAGACAGATTAAGCATTGAAACTGGTTACTCTGACAAAAATGAATGGATTGAATGGGTGAGATGGACCACTAAAAGTAAGGGACAGGGAGACTGTGTTTCATGTGCCAATCCCCGCCCCCTACTTGCCACAGTTCCTTTGTTAGAAGAAGAAACTAATATGTCCTGCCTAATTAGAATGTATAAAGATAACATCACTGAGAAGGAATGTTCTGATTTTGTTAAGAAGTTCCCTGTTACCGGATTACGAAATTTACCTTTGGCCTCTAAACCGGTACCAGGAAATTTCACCTGCTTTGAACATGATGATGCTAAGGGTAAAGATTTAGGTACATTCCCACCTAATTACTGTGTTAAGACCATCCGCACCTCCGCAGAAGGCTACCGGAAGGAATGGTTTCAGGACCACCGGCAGCAACTGTCAGATGTGTGGTGGCTGTGTGGAGATATGAGACTCAGAGCCAGACTCCCCAGCAGATGGAAGGGAAGCTGCGCTCTGACCCATCTTCTCATGCCTTTCTTTATGATCAAGGTAGAAGATGGGATAAGAAGCTTGCCCATCTTGGAAAAATCCAGATCTAGAAGGTATAAAAGAAATGCACCCCGTGGTTCCTTTGATAATAGAGTTTACATAGATGCTATAGGTGTACCAAGAGGAGTCCCTGATGAGTTTAAAGCTCAGGACCAGATTTCTGCAGGGTTTGCCTCTATTGCTATATGGGTACAGCCTAACAAAAATGTGGATTGGATTAATTACATTTATTATAATCAACAAAGGTTTGTTAACTATACTAGAGATGCTCTAAAGGGGGTCTCTGCCCAACTTGATGCAACATCCCTTACTGCTTGGCAAAACCGCATTGCTCTTGATATGTTATTAGCTGAGAAAGGAGGAGTATGTAAAATGTTTGGTTCCTACTGCTGTACTTTTATCCCCAATAACACCGCTCCTGATGGAAGCATTACTAGAGCCCTTCAAGGCCTCCAAATGTTGTCTGAAGAATTGGCTGAAAACTCAGGAGTAGAAAATCCACTAGCTGGTTTTTTTGAAAATTGGTTTGGTAGATGGGGAACTCTGATGAAAACTATGCTGATTTCTATAGTAATGGCTGCTGCAGTATTAACTCTGTGTGGTTGCTGTTGTATCCCCTGCATCCGAGGTTTAATGCAGAAACTTATTGACGCCACCATTACTAGAACCATGTGGAATCAGTATCTTGATAAAGGACCTACTAAGGGCCCCAGGTACCAACCTGTAAAAAAGGTGTAAGGTCACGTGCGTGACCTAAGAGGGGGTTTGAAGGAATTAGCCTTTCAGCGTTACCATACCGCCATTTTGTCTCTTAGTCTAAGATCTGCCATTTTAAGATAAGAATCCATTTTAAGACTTATGTCAGTACTTAAAGATGAATTTGTGTTTTAAGACTGTTTCTTACTTTCGATAAGAGTCTGAGGTTCCTCTTTTCCCTTCAGATGTAACTTCCTTTTTTCCTCTACCTAGCATAAGACTGAAAGTCTGCGGTGGGCTTTTTCCTGTTGCAAGAGTATTAATAAACTATAGCCAGCGCTAAAAGGGAAGTTGTCTACTTTCTATATTGATCAAAAGTTCATGCTTGACGCATATAATAATAATTAACATAAATGCTAAATGATTGGGCATTACTGACGTATATAATATTCTGATTGGTCAATGCATACCTGTCAATTGATTGGTTCTTATATTTCTATGTATTGTTTTAGGTTTCATATATAAGTTTAAACACGGAAGAATAAATTCAGTTCCTTCTGAGATATCACCTTGTGTCTGTGTGCAATTTCCTGTATCTCAAAGGGAACTCCGGGCCTGTGGACAGACATTGGTCAGGGCCAGGGGACTGACGGGAGTCGGTAGCTACAGGAAGGAACGAGAGGAGCCAATTCCTTTCAGGAGGCAGGCTGGATTTATAGTTAGGCAGGTAGGCCTATTGAAATGGCAAAGCAGAAGCAGATGTATGTCCAGAAAGCTCTTTTCAATATCTATCACGGATAAATGTCTCATCAAGGTCTCCTACCCATTTACATTTTTTCACAGATCAGAAAATTAAAAATTAACAGGCACATTTAGCTTTTTGGACTGATATCTTACCTTGAGACAGAAAATTTCAGTTGCTTTAGATGTATTCATAGCACCATTACTTTACATTAGGTGAACCTTGGTTCACCACTCACCACTCCTTTCCCAGATCACCAGCACCAGCATACAAAGTTATGTGACCAAGTGCCACACATGCAAACGCTAGAAAATACACTTTTCCAAACTACATTCCCAGATTGGAATTGGGAGTTCGGAGGCTTTGAAGAGTTTTGGGAGGGAAGACGTCTCTACCCCTGTGTCAAGGTCTTATTAGAGACCAGCATGCTAAGTGTGCTGCTGTGCACATCCATTATAATGAAGAGTTTAGCCATAGTTCAAGGCTCCACCCAGTTGACAAGAGGTTCCCTGTAAAGGTCAGGATGTGGGCCAAACCAAAGGCCTAGGGTTGAGGCCTGAGCAGGAGCACTGCAAGAGAAAGCCAGGAGGCTTAATGTCATTTATTTTTGTATTTGAAGGGATAGCGGAAACCCCTGTGAAGGCAACCAACTTTTACACTTTTATGTTCTATCTTAAATAAAAGGGGGACTGAAAACAGTATTTCTTGGCTGGAGTCAACTCACTGGGAAACATTACACTTGACCAAAACATCTGGAATATTACATGTATTATATTTAATTTATGATGACGTGTCATTATTGTGGTTCTAGTAACAAGGAGCCATAGTGATCTATGGCATTTGAGTTTTTAATGTGTCTCAGTCTGGTAACATGGCTTAAATCTACATTGCATGTAGATGAAATCATTTGTACATTTAACAATTGTATAGCTTGGCTACTGTATTTTTCTCAAATGTAATATTCAACTGCACCTCTCTCCTCCAATCAGCCAAGGCGTTCAAAAGTCAGACCAAAAGGATTTCTCCAATTTAATGTAGTAGATCAGAGCTCAGTCCTCTAATAGGTCTTTCCTGCTTCTGCAAACCTGCCAGGAAGATCTATAACTCATCCTTGCCGGGGACATGGGGGATCAGGAATCCAACATACTTGGAAGTGTGTTAAATTGAAAAGAATTTTCGATCTGAAATACAATGAAGATCAGTGACACAAGTGACAGGACAAGTAAGTATATTCAGGCGTGCTTAACAAAGATGGTACAACAGAGGTCCATGTTTGGAGAAAGCACACCTCCTCCCATTTAGGCAAGCTATAGCAAAAATTGTTCTTTACATAACAGAATAAAAACAGGTCAACAAATGCTACCAAAAATGTCAGAGATGATAAATCTGTGAGAGTCTGTTTTATTTACACCAGTGTTAAACCAATGCATTTCAGGGCTACAATGCATACAAAATGCAATAAAGCATAGTCTGCATGGTTCACTAAACTGAAATGTTTCCATGTTTTAAAAATTAATTTGACTTCAATTAAATTTTGCAAAGACATGACATATGCCCATATTGTAAAGCACACCTTGATCAGCTTGGGCTACAAAAAATAATCAAACATAACACCACCCAAAAAAGTTTAGTGCATTACATTTAAATAAAAAAGCAGGCTAAAACAGGCCAACGTAGAAATTCTAAATGTTCTTCACTCTTTAGTGAAATGGGCCAAAGGTTGAATAGCAGCTTTGTTTGTCTCTTCTCTGGTGTTCATCATCCTCATTATTCTCATTTTCTGTAAACCAGACAATATTCATGTGTAATCAGAACTGACACATTTTATAATATAATTTCAAATAAAAAATCTAATTAACTTAAAAGTTGTGTATCTGTGCTTTGCAATTAGAGACATTAGAATATCATAAGCACAGTTACTGCACAAAAAGGTTTGTAGATTTTGCTTTTGTTTTCCAGCAATTGCATTAGCTGTTTTATGTAGCTAACCTAGGCTTTATATGAATAAAAAAAAAACAAGAATTAATTTCAGATCATTATAGAAAAAATGTAATATTCTAAACTATGGTTCTAATAGCAGATTTAAATATTTTGTAATTTTTTTTATTTACAATTATAGGAATTAGCTTGAAGAAGAGAGTGCAGTGCTCCTGTTCATATAGTAGGCACACAAAACTTTTATTCATCATTTATTGCCCAGCTGTGTGCTTAGATCACCTACAGAGGAAGGCCATATTAAGTGTTGGGTAGCTGGTTCTGACCCAACCCAGCCTCCAAACACCTGGGCTTGTAGATTAGCCAAATTACTTAATACATTTGTGAGCAGTCAATGTGAGGTGTTAGGATAAATATCGCAAGGAACACATGGGTGATTGCTGCCTATTGATTTGTAATGCATCTCTGTTTGAACCCAGCCTAAAGCAGCATGTTCCTTTCAGTTTTCCCCTTTTCTGTCCTGTTATTTGATGTTGAAGTTTCCAATTGTAAGCACTTCTGAAAATTATCATTCCTTTTTCTTTTTTTTCCTTGAGTTTCTAGCTGTTTTTCAGAATCTCTAGCATGTTGACTGTTAGTTAAGTATACAATGTCCTTCAACCTGTGGAACAATATTGCGATACCGTCATTATCTGAACTATCCCAGGATGTTACTCTTGGTTCACCTGGGCAAATAAAGTTTAGTTTCTCGTAAACCTAGACCAGTGATTTTATTTAATTTTTTTTCCTTTCCTGACACTCTGTCTTGTGCCATTATATGTTGGCCTGTGTTTGTTAGGTCCAAGGTTTTGTCAAACAAATACTATATAGAGGACAATCAGAAACATCTCTCCCGGGCTTCATGTGGGGAAAGACCCATTGTTCATAGGATTAGTTCTGTAAATAGCGAGCTTGTTTGTCCAACATCCCCAGCAGTTTCTGCTTCTTGTGCTGGTTAAATGTTAATATGACTAGGTCTCTGGCTTAGTAAGAAATTCCCACAGCCTAAAATTAAAAATATGATAGAAATATATATATATATATATATTTCCTTCAATAACAGTTCTGACAACATGCTAAGGGTTCACTTATGCTTTAAGCTGATCTCCAAGAATTTGTACAATGTGCTGGAAAACTAGCCACCTTGTGGACTTATCTCTTTAATTATTCTCTTTACTTTTATCAATTTTTTTATTTGTATTTTTACTGAGAGCTGGGAGTACAGCTATTGCTATACTTCTGGCACTTTGACGCTGGACCTCAGCTATTGCAGCTGCAAAGTTGCATACAGTCAGTGTGTATGCCCCTCCCCTCCTCTGCCCAGAGTGCTTTGTATTATTTGAACTCCTTTAAAAAATACAAAGGCTTCTGTGAATAAACATCTGAGGGGAGGGGCGGGCAGAGCTGCTGCTGTATGAGATGACAGTGTATCTCTTGTCAGAGCCCTGGGAGTGTAATGATAGCTTTACTCCCAGAGCTCCGTTAAACTGTCCAATGTAAATAAAAGAGATACATTCATGAGGTGGCATGCAATTCATTGGACTTATCGTATAGAACAGTGCTTCTCAACCTTTTTTCAGTCAAGGCACCCTTTAAAATTATGAATAATCACAAAGCACCCTTTAAAATTCTTCACAATCTCAAGGCACCCTATTCTAAAATATAAAAACCTATTCTACACACATTAAGGACACCCAATGTTAGAGGGGATTTATTATTCCAAAGCAAATATACCTTTGCACACTGGTACTGAGTAGTATTCCAGTGTGTCTCTCTCTTTCTCTCCCTCACTCTGCTAATGTGACTCTAGTGCTGACGGAGAGGGGCAGGTGAGGGGCAAACAAGGATGATGTGTATGCACCCCATGTCCTCCTTATCAACTGATGATGTCATTGGCTCTTAGGATGCAGGCAGCTAAAAAGTCATAAAAGTGCACAATGAAACCTGTGGCTTTGTGTACTAAATGGCAGGATTGATCCACCTGCCGGTTTGTATACAATTTTTGGCCATTTTGCCAAGGCATCCTGAAGAAGCCTGAAGGCACACCAAGGTGCCTGGGCACCCTGGTTGAGAAAGGCTGGTATAGAATGCCAGCACAGTTTACAAATTGGCTGAATTCCTGGATTTCAACTTTAATGCATCTTTTAATTGAGCAACAATGTGACAAATGAGGTTTAAAGTTGAGAAATGTAAAGTTATGCACTTGGGGGCTAAAAATATGCATGAATCATATATTTTAGGAGGTGAACAGCTGGGGTGTTATTGGTTGAAAAGGATCAGGAGGTTCTTGTAGAGCATAGGAGCATAAACCTAATAATAGCATGCAATGCCGAGCTGCAGTTTTTCAAGCAAGCAAAAGATTATTTTGTATTAAAAAGGTATCAACTCAAGAGACAGAGAGATATAATTTTGCCCTGTACAAAGCATTTGTAAGACCTCATCTGGAATACGCAGTTCAGTTTGGGACCCCAGTTTACATAAAGAATGAACAACTGTAGAAAGTCCAGAGAAGGCAAACCCAGCTGAAAAGAGGAATGGGGAAGCTGAGCTAGAAGGAAAAATTAGCTGAACCTAATTTATTCTCTACTGAGAAGAGGTGATTAAGGGGGAATATGGTCACCATGTATAAATGCATAGGTGGTCCATATAGTGAACTTGGTGTTCAGTTATTCAGGTCATTACAGAGGACAAGGGAGCACTCTTTACTTCTGGAGGAAAAGGAAATACCCTCCACATATAGGAAGGAATTCACAGTAAGAACTGTGGTAATGTGAAAGAACTCAATAACTAGTTCTGGCCAGCCAAGTAAAATGTTTCTATAAAAAAGGCTGGTTGGATTCCTAAATGCTCAAAATATAAATGTATACTAACATGTATATGTAACAATACCAAAGATTGCTCATCCAGGCAAAATCCCATTGCCTTCTGGGGGATCAAGAAGGAATTTATTTTATCCTTTGCTGGACCAAATTGGACAATGCTTTATAGTTTGGGTTTTTTTTATTCCTCTGTTTCAACTGTGGGTACAGGATTCTGTATATATAGGTTTTCTATTCATTTTTTTAGTTTTTTTTCTGTTGGTTGAAAAAGAACGAATTATGTATTTTTTCAACCTTACTAATTATGTAACTATGTAGCATTTTAATGTAGGGGCTTGGTGTGCAAGGAGGAAAGAGCCAAAAGCAGAACTTATAAATTAATCTGGGCTTTATACTTTCTGTGTTTTCCTCTTTGCACACCAAAGCCCTACTCGAGTAAAGAGACAACCACTGACCACCACTCCTGGGAGAACTACGTATGGAGAATCATTCCCTATACACTGCTTAAAGGATAAATTCACCTTTTTTAAAAAAAATTATAAATGCACATCTTTTTGCAGTTAAAAAAAATGTGCATTTGTTATTTTTTTCACTTGGAGCCTGTAAGGCATTGCACTCACAATCAGCAGGTCATTAGTGCCATGCAGGACTCCCTCTCCTCATTGGCTGAGACAACAGCAGGAGCCACTGGCTCCCACTGCTGTTAATTACAGCCAGTGAGCCAATGAGAAGAGAGAGCGGACAGGGCCGAGCTGTTTGAATGGACACACGGAGCAGTGGCTGGGGAGTGCACATGCTCAGGAAGCTCCATAGCAAGCTGCTTGCTGTGGGAGCACCCAGCAGGATGGAGGTGCCAGGAGCACCGGCAGAGGACCAGAGAAGAGGAGGATGTGGGCTGCTCTGTGCAAAACGACTGCACACAGGAGGTAAGTATAGACATGTTGGGGTTTTTTTTTGGGGGGGGTTTGTTTTCTTTTTAAATCTATGGCTTTAGAATCACTTTAAGGGTCTTTTACTGCTTTTAAAATATGCAAATACATTAATGTACATAGTATGGGCACAGGTGCAATTTAAGGTGGAATTCCAATTTAAAAAATCCCTCTAAAAACAAATTAAGTGTTTGAAGGCCTACTAGCTGCTAAGGGCACACACACATAAAAATGTTGAATTTTCCTGAAAATGAAGAAGCAATATAGTGTGCACATTTTTTAACATGGAAAAAGCATCACATAATGAACCTTAGTGTATTAGGCCATTAGCTTTCAATAAACAAGCAAAGAAGTCAGAAGTTTCAGAGCTAATTTTTTTTCTGTGAGAATTTCGAGAGTTAAAACTTGAACATATCTATTTTGTTTAAAAATAGAAGCCTACAAATCTAAAGCAAAGTCTGGCTTTTAAGAGGCATGCATTTGACAGCTTTCCAGAGACAATTTACTGCCAATAATTTAATGATTATAATAAGATCATTGGATTGCTGATGCATTCAAGAGCTAGACAGCTTTTAGAGAAAGAAAAAGAACCGGTAGCATAGTGGGCCACATTTTTTCGGTAGCAAATGTGCACACAGAGCAGTCCTAATGCTATTAGTTATTATACTAGTATTTCTGAAAGTAATGGCTATGACGCATGAAGCATCTGGTTTGAAAACATCACCTCAGACACTACCTCAACCTAACTCTAATGATCAAAGCATTTTAGTTTTAGAGATCTGCAAAATGGATTATATGCAGGACTGCACTGGGAGAGTGCTGGATTCTGAAAGTGTAAGACTAATAGTCAATGCATTTATAAATATGCTGCAGCTGAAACTTATAAAATACTATCTTTGCCTATATAAAGTAGATTTCTGTGGAAAAAGGAGGCTATGTCTAGACAAAAAGGACACTAAACATAGGAGATGCATCTTTACTAAAATTATTCATGTAATTAATGGAATCATAACAAGTTGTTGGTAGAAGGTGGTTGATAAGCTATAAAAAAGTGGTGTAGCGCTACAAAATCACAGACCAAAATATATAGGTGACACTGGGTGCTCAAACATACACAAGGTCTGAATGACCTATTACGTGACCTGTAAATGTGGTGAACCCAATCGCAATAAGGGATACAAACCAAGTGACCTTTGGTACCCACAACTGGGACTCAAAACTAAATGCAAGTGAATCCCTGTGGAGGGATAAAGACACACAAAGTGCTCAAAATGACACTGACCATATAAACAGCAATAATAAAGTCCATCAAATGTGAACACAATAGCGGTGCGCCAATCTTCTTGGTCATGCAAAATGCACACTGTGAATGCACAACACACCGGTTAGTGCTCCCAAGAATAGCTGCAATGGCCTCTCACCTCCCCTCAGCGAACCCCTAGGGACCACAGTGCCTTGCGGATCTCTCCTGGATCTTTCCTGTATAAATAGTCCTGGTGATCTGTTACATGGGATACAAAAGGACCCTCTGATGTACTGTGTCTTTACTAGGAAACCCCTCTGGATCAATGGGCAGGCAGGCAGGTGGATACCTCTCAGATGCTTAGTTAAGTGGACCATACAACAGAAGAACACATCCTCCATAGTGTAAAACCGCTTTTATTAGGTATTAAAATGAACTAAAATAAACGCACTCACATTTTGGCAGACTGTAGCAGGCATTACCCATGTGTATGGGTATATGAGATGATAAGCTAGATGTTCTAGATGGCATGAAGACACAAAGTAAAAATAGAAATGTCTATCACACTTTAACAACTTAACTTTTTGTTGATTCTTTTCTGTTAATACTATGGGAAGAACAGTATATTAACCGCCTCCATACCGGGCACTATTACCCACTTCCTGCCCAGGCCAATTTTCAGGTTTCAGCGCTCTCACATTTTGAATGACAATTGCGCGGTCATACAACACTGTACCCAAACTAAAATTTTATCATTTTCTTCACACAACTAGAGCTTTTTTTTGGTGGTATTTAATCACCGCTGGGGTTTTTATTTTTTGCTAAATTATCAAAAAAAACCCCACAAATTATAAAAAAACAAAAAACACGTTTTTCTTTGTTTCTGTTATAAAAGTTTGCAAATAAATAATTGTTCTTCATAAATTTAGGCCGAGATGTATTCTGCTACATGTGTTTGGTGAAAATAACCCAAATTAGGATGTATTATTTAGTCTGTAGGAAAGTTATAGAGTTCACAAACTATGGTATAGATCTGAATATTGATCAATACTGAAGTACTGACGGCCAATCTAGTTTCTTAAGGTCTAAGAATGTCAGAACAGTACAGATATCCCCCAAATTACCCCTTTTTGTAGACAGTCAGACATATTTCATAACAGGCATGGCGAGTTTTTTGAAGTTGTAATTGTTTTGTCATAATTTTTCAGAAAATGTAGAAATTAAAAAAAGAATTTAACTATTTTTTTTTTACATACTGTCACCAGTGCAGTACAGCATCATCATATAACTGGCATGGCGGTGATCAGGGACACTGACTGGTGACAGTACGAAAAAAAAATGCATAATTTAAAAAAAAAATAATAATTTTTTTATTATTTTTATTTTTTCTGAGATTGTGGATTTGGGGTTTTCATGAGCTGTAAGCCATAATCATCACAATTATGACAAATCACAGCTTGAACTATCTTGCTTTGCATGTAATGAGTCTACCTCATATATTAGTTTCACCTTTTAAGTTGCATTACTGAAATAAATGAACTTTTGCACGATATTCTAATTTTTCGAGTTTCACCTGTACACATATATGTGTATCTGTGGATATAAAAAAAAACACTGGGACCTCCTAAGTCAAGATTTTCAACAATTGGCTGTTCTGGAGGTGGAAAATCAAATATTTTTCTTATTGGTATATATGATTATGCATTAATTCATGAAACATAGTGGCTAAGTGATTAGCATCTTCTCCTAGCAGCACTAGGGCCGTCAGTTTAAATCCCAACCATAGCACTACCTGCCTGCAGTTTGCATGTTCTCCCTGTGCCTGCGTGGGTTTCTTCCAGGTACTCTGGTTTCCTCCCATGCTCCAAAGACATTCTGGTAGGTTAATTGGGTCCTGTCTAAATTGGCCCTAGTATGTGTATGTATGAATGTGAGTTAGGGACCTTAGATTGTATTCCCCTTGAGGGTTAGGGACTGATGTGAATGTACAATATACATGTAAAGCACTGTGTAAACTGATGGAGCTATATATAAGTTCCAGTAATAAATAAATCTATTTACTCCTTTGTATTTTTTTTATTACATTATTGTCATATTCAGTATATACTTTGGTTGAATACATTTTACATGTCTATGCCAGCTATTGTTAAAAGGTCAACTGTTGCTAAGTGGTCAGAGATATATAAGACTCTTGGCATTTCACATAGATTTCCCTAGCTGCTAGTAGGTTATATTTTGTCAAGGGTTTGAACCTGCAAGGTTCATAATGGCTGTTATGACCATTGGAATCATTCGTAGCTCTACAGTGACCTTTGAAATGCTTACTGGACTAATTTGTGTTGTTGTTAAAGAGAGCCATCTGCTGTTTAAACTACTGCTTAGGGAAAAAAAAGAAGCATATTCAATGCAGAAAATGATTCTTTATCTGAGTGAAGATCGTCCAAAGAGATGTGAGATTGGGGATTCAGCATGATATAGATGCACACAGGAGAGGACTGACCATTTGGAAATTCGGGCACTGCCCGAGGGCCCGGGGTCAGTAGGGGGCCCCATGAGATGCCCCTGGTACCTTTTTTATTGGCTTTTTTGAGTTTGGGCAAGGACACAGGGGCCCCATGATCCCCTATTGCCCGGGGGCCCCATGAGTTGTCAGTCCGCCCCTGGATGCACACTTCGAATTTAGAGAGCTCAAGGCCCACAAGCTGAAGCATTCTTTGAGACCAAGAGGACGTGTGCCTTGAACCAGAGGAGAAACACCTTGCCCCTTTATAGACTTTTGAAGACAATGCAACTTAAATATAGCTAAGTGAACCCAATCATTAAAATCTCATAAAATGGTAATGTAACTTCAAAAAGTAATTTTCAGTTGTATTAAATCTGCAGCTTTCATTAAGGCCCATTCACACCTGAGCGCTTTGTAGCTTAAAGCTCCAATACGCTTGAGGAGCAAAAATCAATTATTCTGAATAGAGATGGTTCACATCTCCACTCCAAGTCACCTGCAGTCAAACGCCTGAAGCTCAAACAAGTTCTGGAGCTTTTTTTGTAGCTCAGATTTGCATGTTTTTGGTGCGTTTTTATTCCCAGAGAAATTAATTTCTATGATTTTCTGCTCAAATAAGAAAAGGAATGTATATAATAATAATATATGAATGAATAAATGTTAAATAAGTACACAAATAAAAAAATAATCATAAATAAATAATAAATAAATACAATATATTAATAATATGTAATAATAAATAATAATGAACCCCTAACCCCCTAACCCTAAAAAACAAATTATTATTATTATTATTATTATTATTAATAATAATAATAATAATAATAATAATAATAATAATAATAATAATGAATTAAAGCTACAATGTCCCGCGAGATGATGCTTCAGTTTTTCCATCATTCCTATATATCTCTACATCGCTCATACCTGATGGGCCTGGGCTCCTCTTCCTGCTGCCTGAAATGTGAACAATTAGATGCAGACTTGTTCCACGCCTTCTGGGCATGTCCCAAGATTAAAGGATTCTGGAACACAGTTGTGCAATATGCTACCACACACCTACTAAACTACTTACCTCTAACCCCTGAATGGGCACTCTTTGGCCTTATCAACTTATCAGGTGTTAAAATCTCAAGAGGATGTAAACGCCTCCTAATTGTCATATTCCTTGCAGCATGAAAAACCATTTTACATAAGTGGATCTACCCAGAACCCCCCACCACTTTTTTGTTTATAGACAAACTCTCTTATGTTTTTCGCATTGAATGGGTGGAGGGCTCCTTGCAAAAGGAGTCACGGGTCCAAACATTCTTTGATATCTGGGAATCTTTCATTTAAACCTTGCACTTGCATACAGATGCCCAAAAGTCAATAGTACAATGTTTTCAATATACCCAATGGTTTCAAACCAGACTGTTATACAATGACCCTCCAATTGAAATCCTACCCTCCAATAAAAATTAAAATATATTTTATGCTTTAGCAGCTAAAGCTTCTCCTCATTCCATCATCTGCTAGTTGTTAGACCAACCACCATCCATCCCCCTTTTTTTTTCTTCTTCTGTTTCTTAATGTTCATCGTTTGACCAAACACTGATACCTGGTTCTCATACTATAATAACAAACTGTATGTTTTCCATTTTCTATTGTCCTACTGGCCAAATGTTGTGGCTATTTGTTAATTGCATTCTCGCATAAAAAAAATTATAAAAAATATTTTTTTAAATTATTATTATTATTATTATTAAAATAATAATAATATAAATAAATACATAAAAAAGTTATTATTATTATTATAAGGATGTTTATTTTTTATTATTATTATTATTATTAATAGTTTATTTTTTAAGGGTTAGGGGATTAAGGTTAGGTTAGATCTTAGCATGCATGTCTATGTATGTATGTCAAAGTATGTCTAAAGCTGGGCATAGACAGCGGGCTGAATGAAACTAAAAAAATTGACAGATTCCTCCATCCACACAAACACAGTTGGTAAAAAAATTCCCCCCCCCCCCTCCCCACTGGGACAAGCAGCCATGTTGAGACACATTGTACAAACATGGTTTCTCTTTGCCAGTCCAGAGCAATGGTGCACATTTATCGCTACAACAAATTCACATTGATAAACAGTGACTGAAAAAGGCTTATAACAGTGTTAAACCCAAAAGCAAACATTTATTACATTTCAGCTTACCAATTCTTTGGTGTGCTGGCTGCATTAGTTTTCTTTTTTAGGCTTTCTTTATTCTTTTTTCATCTGGTGATGCAGACAGTAAAGCTGGCTACACACACTTAATTCAGTGGACTTAACGAAAATAGCTGACAGATCGCCATACCAACACATGCAATGCTGGTGCGGCAATCTCCCCGCAGTGCTATTGTATTCTGATAGGGGGACTCCCCCCTATCCCCCGCAGAAGAACAACCTGCCATTGGCTGCAAGCGCTGAACCACCATGCCCGTTCGACCGAATCTAGTTATGAGACCAGCTTTTGTAGAACAGACAGCTGCCCACGTGAGCCGAAGGTTATATTGTCCGATTTCTGGCCTGTGTGTACAAGGCTTAAGTCTATTGTTTTTGAACAGAACATCTTCCAGATGTATCAGGCAAACAATTTACCATTGACAGGGGTGCTTACACTGATTACAAAATGTAAAAAATACTCCTGCTCTACCTCAATGTGACTATATAATAAATAATATATATAGAGCAGCTGCTAGCATCAAAAATTGTGTTCCCACAACATAAACATAAATAAACAAATAAACGTAATGCTGTGCTGCTAATATAAAGCATAAATACCAAATCATCAACTGATTAATTAAGAAAAAAACATCAAATATACATATAAACGTGCATGAATCATATAAATAACATAACGCACAATGTCTATAAAAGCAAGTCCGAGCAATTTGAATTAGAGCGGTGAACGTGGATAGAGTTTTACATCAACTTCCTTCACAATTCCATAGGATTTCTCATGTGCTCATATTTAGACATTGCAGTTTTCCTCATTAAAAAAATGAGATTTTTTCAGGTGCTGATAGTGAAAGTAGACTCTCCCAATCAAGAATCAGTTTGAGAACGGACAAGGTGAAACAAACAGGATTTTTTTCAGAACAGAGAAAGGCAAGTAACTGCCAGATGAAGATCAAAATAGAGTGCGGCAATAGTAGAAACTAAGAGCAAAAAGAGAATTCGGTGTCATTGACTGCCTTCAGGAAACCTCCTGAATAAATACAGGAGATTTGATCCCAAGCAACCCTTAAAGGGACCAGTTTTTTCAATTGGGTCCGGAGATTAAGAAAAAGGAAGGAGGGTCCCATGTGGTTCTAAAGCGGTGGAGGACCAGGAGAGCAGAGGAACCCAAATGTATTAATCATTAGGAGCGCATTCAAATTTTCTTACCCCTGGTTTACATTTATGTGGTCCTCTGGCCGCGTTTTGTGCAGGCACGAGAGCCCATTCATTTGAATGGACTCCTATGCCCCGTGGCACGCAGGGAACGTTTTTATATGTATATTTGATTTTTTTCTTAATTAATTGGTTGATGATTTGGTATTTATGCTTTATATTAGCAGCGCAGCATTACGTTTATTTGTTTACTTACACTGATTTTTAGAAAACCTTTATCCCAAAATGGAAAAAAAAACACTGTTTGCTGTAACTGCTTATAAAGTATGAGCTGGAGTTCACTTCAGTGTATCCAAATTATATTAACAAAAGGGCTGTCAAATGGACAGCCCCCCTCGCTATAATAATACAGGAGGTGTGTTAATGGCCAGATGACCTAGTGAAAACAGAGGAAAAAAAGAATAAAACAAAGGAAAACTAATGCAACACCACATCAAAGATTGGTAAGCTGCAATATATTTAATTTTTTTGTTTTAGGTTTAATACCACTGTAAAGTCATATTAAACCTTTCAAGCACCTTATTCAATATGGACATAGCCAGAAATGCTAGGGGGTGTTTTTCAAAGTGACAAAAAGAGACCGAACATTTTGAAATGGTAATTGTTCTCCTTCACTGATGTGCGTTGGTGAAGCTTCACTGATGGGCACTGATTGGCAGCACTGATAGGCAGCACTGGTGGGCACTAATAGGCAGCACTGAAGGGCACTGATAGGCTGCACTGAATGGTGGCACTGATAGGCAGCACTAACTGGTGGCACTGATGGGCACAGATTGGCAGCACTGACTGACATAGATCAGCAGCACTGCTGGGCACACATTGTCAGCACTGCTGGGCACAGATTGGCAGCACTGCTGGGCACTTTTGGGGCTGCAATGATAATTGAGGACACTGATAATCAGTGCCCTGATTATCAGTGTAGATGTTTCCTTACACACTTGCTGGTTATCGGCAGTACTTTCCTCATGCTGTGACAGTAGGAGGAAACTACTACTGGTAACCGGCAAGTGTGTTTACATGGTGATCATCTGTGCTTGAACACAGCTGATCACGTGGTAAAAGGCCACTGTGATTGGTCCTTTACCATGTCATGTGATCAGCTGTGTCTAAAGGACACAATAATCACAGAGAGCACAGTGAGCACAATGCTGAGGGCCCATGGGGGGGGGGGGGGGCGATTCTGGGAAGGTCACATGATGTCCTGACTGGACAACCACGCTGTAGCCATCATTCGGCTATAATGTGGTCAATAAGTGGTTAATCACTTGATTAATACTTGATTGTGTTATTACCCTTCTTTTGCAGGATTAGACTATTGTATCGTGTTAGCCATCAATTAATGCAGAAAATTGGGAGTTTAAGTTACACCTTTTATTGGCTATTTTAGGTTATTAAAGATGCAAGCTTTTGGGATGCCTTAGATCACTTCTTAAAGTGAAATTTATGCAGAAAATTAAGCCCTGATAGATCACTTTGGGCTGGCCCCTTTTGCAGTTATAGCTATGTAAAACATTAAAAAAAGTGCCTATACTGTTTAAAATCCAGTAATACACTGTCTCACCCTGCTCTGCACATGCTCAGTTGTTCTCCATTCTTGGCATGGTGCTTAAAGCCAAAACCACTAGAGGCCGTTCATCTGACAGCTTTAAGATTTACTGTTGCTGAAGGGGAAGAAAACAACAGGAATGACACATACTGTGCAGAGGGAACACAGATTTGGGAGGGAGAAAATAAAGCAGGAGAGGTGACAGGGCAAACTCTGCTGCCAGGGAAACACAAAAGAGTTAAACGTACAAGGATACTGTCTTATCTTATCTCCCTACTCTTCTCTCTTTTCTTCATGGTAAGCAGACCTGTGAACTTCAGCGCTGTAAAGCCGGCCATAGATGGATCAAATGTCAGTTGGTTCAGCAGGGACCAGCCGAGATTCGATCCATCTATGGGCAGGTAGGTTGTACTGATGACGATCCACCAATCGACTTCAGTACAACCAGGCTGTTGGATTTTTTGCATGTGATTACTGCTGGTGGCTATAGCAGAAGGCTTCCTGTCTGCAGAACACAATAGCACTGCGGGAGGGTTTCCCCCATTAACATTAACTGATTGTGTTGATGGGAATATTGAGTGATTTTGCATCATCTATGGCTTGCCTAAAGCTTCTGCCGTCTTCCTCTTTATTTGAGCAAAGAATACAATCAAGGCTGGAAATGTAAATATTCTAATTGAAGAAAGTGACATATAGTTTTGAGACTAAGGAGAGGGGGAGCGTTTCTAAAAGGAAGGGACTGTTTTGGGCTTCAACAAAATGGTAATCTCCAAGAAGAAACAGGAGCAGTGCTGGAGACAATTTACAGAACACATTTATTTTGGTAGCATAATTACTAATGTGGAATGTATGTTCTTTTGTTAAAGAAACATTACAGTGTTATGAGACTGTTATGGGTAAAGGGGATGTAAGGCATTCAAATAGCTTGCATTTTTATTAACTTACATTAGCCAATAAAGCATTTACACTACTCAAAAAAATTAAAGGAACACTTTGAAAACATATCAGATCTCAATGGGGAAAAGTATCATGCTGGATATCTATACTGATATGGACTGGGTAATGTGTTAGGAATGTAAGGATGCCCCATCGTTTGATGGAAATGAAAATTATCAACCTACAGAGGACCGAATTCAAAGACACCCTGACAATCAAAGTGAAGAAATGATGCAGCAGGCTAGTCCATTTTGCTGAAATTTCATTGCAGCAACTCAAAATGGTACTCAGTAGTTTGCATGGCCCCCACATGCTTGTATGCATGCCTCAACGTCGGGGCATGCTCCTAATGAGACGATGGATGGTATCCTGGGGTATTTCCTCCCAGATCTGGATCAGAGCATCACTGAGCTCCTGGACAGTCTGAGATGCAACTTGGTGGTGTCGGATGGACCGAAACATGATATCCCAGAGGTGTTCTATTGTATTTAGGTCAGGAGATTGTGGGGGCCATTCAATGGTATTAATTCCTTCATCCTCCAGGAACTGCCTGCATACTCTCACCACATGAGGCTGGGCATTGTTGTGCACCAGGAGGAACCCAGGACCCACTGCACCAGCATAGGGTCTGACAATGAGTCCAAGGAAATCATCCTGATACCTAATGGCAGTCAGGGTGCCATTGTCCAGTCTGCAGAGGTCTGTGTGTCCCTCCATGGATATGCCTACCCACACCATCACTGATTCTCAGGCCATCCTCATGAAATCTGTTTCTGATTGTTTTGTCAGAGACATTCACACCAGTGACCTGCTGGAGGTCAGTTTGCAGGGCTCTGGCAGTGCTCATTCTGTTCCTCCTTGCACAAAGGAGTAGATACCGGTCCTGCTGATGGGCTAAGGACCTTCTACAGCCCTGTCCAGCTCTCCTAGAGTATCTCCTCCATGCTCTTGATACTGAGCTGGGCGACACAGCAAACCTTCTGGCAATGACATATATTGATGTGCCATCCTGAAGGAGTTGGACTGTCTGTGCAAACTCTGTAGGGTCCAGGTATCACCTCATGCTACCAGTAGTGACACTGACCCTAGCCAAATGCAAAACTAGTGAAAAACAGTCAGAAAGTATGAATTGGGAAAAAAATGTCGGTGGCCTCCACCGGTAAAACCATTCCTATTTTGGGGGGTTGTCTCATTGTTGCCCTTCTAGTGTACCCGTTGTTAATTTCATTAACACCAAAGCAGCTGAAACCGATTAACAACCCCTTTTGTTACTTAACTGAACATATCAATATTCCAGAAATTTAATTGACTTGATGCTAAACTCTGAATAAAAAGTGTTCCTTTAATTTTTTTTGAGCAGTGTATTTTTATTAAATTAGACACAGAACACCTATCACTGCAAGATTTGATAATATATGCAAAATCTCTGATTCAAATAGAATTGTATGATATATTTGTATTGTAATATATTGTGTGCATTCATTTTGCTTGTATATTAATATTTACTGATTTTGTTACCTTGGCAAATACTGAATTTTAAAACATGCCGCCTAGGCACTGTATAAATACGGCGGCAGGGCGGCACGGGCAGGCAAAGCCACATTTTAAAACGTGTGTTTTGTAAACAGGTAGGGGGTGCGCGCAAGGCGCGCCGCCGCCCTACCTGTCCCGCCGATCACAGCCGCAGATGTCAGTCGCCGGGTCACAGCCGGTCCTTACCGGCTATCTCCCGGCGATCGGCGGCAATCAGTGACAGAGAGCATAGCTGCAGTAGCTGTGCTTTCTGTCACTTCCCTGACAGCTCGAGGACAAGCTGATCGGGACAGAAGAGTTTCTCTCTCCCGATCAGCCTCTCCCCATCCAGCACAAACCCCCGCCCCCTAGTAAAACACTCCCCCTCACACAGATAACCCTTCCCTGCAAAATAAAATTAACCCCTTCCTCCCCAGTGCCATTAGTACAGTGTCAGTGTTTTTTGGTGTCACTGGGGATGTCAATGACCCCAAGTCAGTACCCCCCAATGTCAGAATGTCCGCCGCAGTCCCGCCATAAGTCGCTGATCGCCGCCATTATTAGTATAAAAAAAAACTAAAAATCCCCAAATCTTTCCTGCCATTTGTAAATGCCAAAAACCAATTAATTTACACGTATTGGGGTTTTTTTTTTAGCAAAGACATGTCGCAGAATGCATTTTGGCAGAAATTTATGACTAAATTTGATTTTTAAATTTTTTTTTACTGGACATGTTTTATAGCAAAAAGTCCAAAATATTGTTTTTTTTCCTCAAAATTGTCAGCCTTTTTTTTATAGCGCAAAAAATAAAAACTGCACAGGCGATCAAATACCACTGAAAGAAAGCTCAATTTGTGGGAAAAAAAGGATGTAAATTTAATTTATGTACCGTATTCCATGACCGCGCAATTGTCCGTTAAACTAGCGCAGCGCTGTATAGCAAAAAAATGGCGTAAATTGCAGTATCTATACCATAGTTTGTAGACGCTATAACGTCCACACAAAGCAATCAATATACACTTATTGGGATTTTTTTTTACCAAAAACATGTAGCAGAATACATTTTGGCCTAAATTTATAACTAACTTTGAGTTTACTATATATTTTTTATAGCTGAAAGTAAAAAAATGTTTTTCTTCAAAATTTTTGGCCTTTTTTTGTTTATAGTGTGAAAAATAAAAAGCGCACAGGTGATCAAATACCACCGAAAGAAAGCTCTATTTGTGTGAAAAAAGGACGTAAATTTCGTTTGGGTGCAGCATTGCATGACCGCGCAATTATCAGTTGAATTAGTGCAGCGCCGAGTAGAAAAAAGAGGCCTGGTCATTGAGGGGGGTAAATCCTCTGGAGGTCAAGTGGTTAATGAGTTTACTTTTGCAGCCAACACTAAAAAACATAAATGATATAGAGTACAAACAAAAATAGGAGCCATTTTCCATTTATATCATGATATTAAAATGCAATTAATAAAGATCAATTTTTTTGAAGGACTATACAGTTAAAGTGGAACTAAACCCTTCCACCTTTTACATCCAAGGAAGATGCAATTTTAGCCTTGGTGCTGCACATATGATCAGTTATGACACCAGCCGTTTAATAGCTTGAGAGTTCAGCTGACATAAGCATGCTAGTAACTGCAACAGTTGAAATTCATGGCATGCCTTGAATGTATCTGTTTTGCGGAACAGTTAAATTGGTGGGTAGTTTCCCTTTAAATACTTTGGGAAGTATGACAAGCATCTGTATCACCATCTGAATGCTCTGTGTTAGAAGTGTACATGAATGTATGCAACTTTGAATGGTGTTTAATCAGCACATGCGAATGACACAGGGTAATGGGGCTCAGAACACAGAGGAATGAGCTGGCAATCCTTCCAACACATATCTATTATTAAACACAGATCAATTACTAAAAAAAATTAGATTAACTGTAGAGCATGTAGAAATGACATATGACTCTAATTAAAAGGTTAATTTGCAATCTGGGGGTGGATTACATCACTGTATTCCTTACAGTTAATCTGAACTCAAAAAGAAAAGACTTGCTATGTTCTAGAGAACATCTAACAATGTTAATTGTTCCTAAATAGTGATGAGCTTCGGGTTTAGACCCGGATACATTTAGCAGTTGTATTACCAGCGGCTGTCAACTTCCTAGCAACTAGTGACGTGTCCCCACCCGCCCCTTTGAGGCGACAACCAAGGATTCTTGAATGTAAACAAATGGGCTAATGTCACTGAATAAATACTTCCATGGCTGGGGTTTATTTATTGTTTAAATTTTTTGTGATTTTTTTTTTTTACCTATTCACATAGAGGAGTGGTATTTGGTTGCCCCTTTTTTCAGAATTCTGATAAGCTCTCCTGCCCACAAACCCACACAACCATATGGCCAGGTTTTTGGCAAATAGACCCTTGCCCTCATCAACATAAGGACAAGGTTCTTTGCCAGTGGGTTTCTCCAAAGGTCTCTTAATATACATAACATACCTTAATGGTTCCCCTCTTTTTACAAAGCAAAAAATCTGGTAGGGAACTGTCATTTGTTGACAATTTTAAAAGGATTTTTTTATTTGTAAATTTAACTTTTGCTGTAGTGCATTATATACATCATACAGATGTGCTATTTCATAGGTAGGCTTAGGGCTTCATCTAAACATGTTATTTAACGCTTCCGCTGCCAGAATAATTTTTGCATTATTTTCCACACGTTTAAAATATCATTTTATGCCTACAGATTAATTAAAACTCCCAAAACAGTATATATATTGTGACAGGATGAACAGCGAGGCGATAGAGGGACGCTATGTGTCACCTCGCATATCCTCATACCAGACAGTTTAGGTGGAGTCCACTCCGGGTTTTCGGGGCCACAGTTAAGCAGGTTGGTCCGGACCAGAGTTTGGGCTCCACTGATGACCACCAACAGGTGATACAAAAAGGGCAGGGCTGGAGCAAGGAGTCGCTCGTGGCCTGGGACTCAGAGAGGTATTCTGAGAGAGCTGTGTGTGTACTATACCTACAAGAAAAGGTTTGCTTTGCTTTTGTTTTGGGTGACAGGGAGAAGCCCTTCACCTCTGAGAGAGGAAACGTCTTCTGTTTAGTTAGTGCCTGGATGGCAAGGGTTTTTTTTTTTTGTTTATTTTGATACTTTTGCAAACCTTTTTAATAAAACTGACAACCAGTCAGATTTTGACGAAAGCCTGCTGTGCGGTCTACCTTTTTCCCAGGGAAGGAGATCCCCCACCTGAGCTAACCCCACATATGGTGGATTTGGCGGGCAACTTCCTGAGCAAGTGGGAAGATGGAGGAAATAATAAGAGCCTTGCTGCAGGCCAATGCAGTACAACGGGAGACAAATCGCCAGTTTGCGGAGGCCCAACAGGCACAACATGAAGCCCAATAGGCACAACATGAAGCCCAATAGGCACAACATGAAGCCCAATAGGCACAACATGAAGCCCAACAGGCACAACATGAAGCCCAACAAGCAGACCGAGAGCTCCTTAAGCAGGTGGCCCAACACCTGTTAGAATTAAAGAAGGAATCTGCAGATCCGCTGCCAGGGGAGCAGAAAATGGCGTGGGCCAGTTATGTTTTGCAGAAAATGACACCTGCGGATGATGTGGAGGCCTACCTCACAACTTTTGAAAGGGTTGCTGTTCGGGAAGGATGGAAAAAGGAGCAATGGGCAGGACTGCTTGCACCATTTTTGACAGGTGAATCCCAAAAAGCCTATTATGACCTGGAACCAGGGGATGCCCAGGACTATGAGAAACTGAAGGCTGAGGTCCTTGCACGCCTGGGTGTCACCATTGCAGTCCGGGCTCAGCGGGTGCATCAGTGGCATTACAGGGCTGACAAACCACCCAGATCTCAGATGTTCGATTTGATACATCTCTCCAAAAAGTGGCTCCAGCCAGAGGTATTGTCAGGCCCTCAGATTGTGGAGCGTGTGGTCATGGACCAATATTTGCGTGCACTCCCTGCCACTTTGAGGAAGTGGGTCGGCCGTGGAGACCCTAAATCTGCAAACGAGCTGGTGGACCTGGTGGAGAGATATGCAGCCGCTGAGGACTTTTTTCATTCACCTGGGCCGTACCCCAATGTCACTAGGGGTGGAAAACTATCCGAAAGATCCGGTAAGACTGTTCCATGGGCCAAAGGCTCAGAAAAAAATGATAAGACTATTGTGTCAGATAATGAGACTGTAGGCTTAGGACCTAGAGACTGGCCAAATAGGTCAGGAAGGTCCCCAAAGCCGTTTAGAGGTTTAGGTACTGAACATATCAAATGTTATCGGTGTCATGCGTTAGGTCATATTGCTGCAAACTGTCCTTTAAATGATGAACCTATGCAATGTGAAAATGCTTATGTAGGAAAACGCATGTCTCTTTTTGCACAGGTGGTATGTACTGCAGCATGTCAGAAACGCATGGAAAAACAAATGTGTGTGATTGCAATTGATGAAAAGCCAGTAACTGCTCTGCTAGACTCGGGTAGTGTTGTGACCTTAGTTAAAAGTGATTTGGTAAACCCTGCAAGCTTACACCCTAGCACGATTGGGGTTATTTGTATTCATGGTGATACACGTAATTACCAGACTGCTATGGTGGAGATTGATACTCCCTGGGGCCCTGTGACACAGTCAGTGGGAGTGGTGCCCTCCCTGCTTCATGAAGCCATATTGGGGAGAGATTTTCCCCATTTCTGGAAGTTATGGGATAAGGAGGGGAGTCAGGAGGACCGCCCTCCCCCTGCTGGGGAAACACTGGAAACTCCTGAACTCACTCCTGACCCCTTTGACGGCAAGGTGGAAGGGGAAACTGTTGGTGTGTCCAAGGAAGGTTTAGACCTTTTCCCTTTCTCTGTAATGGCTGGGGAGCAGGAGGAGTTGGATCCAACCCCAGACATTGAGGATACGGAACAAGAAATTATCTCGGGTTCTAGTGGGAGTGGACAGAATGTCGGGCCTGACCTGGAGGTCAGAAAGGAGGATTTCTGTACAGAGCAGCTGAAAGATTCCACTCTTAATAGAGCCAGAGAAAATATTAAAATGGTTGATGGGGAACCAGTTGAAAATGATGTAGGGGTGTCTTTTCCTTACATGGCTATCAAAAATAACTTGCTATACCAAGTGGTAAAGCAAGGGGAGGAGGTGGTAGAACAGTTAGTGGTCCCCAAACCCTTTCGCCGGATGGTACTGGATTTAGCCCATGGGCATATAATGGGTGGACACCTGGGTGTAGAGAAAACAAAGGAGAGAATAACCCAGAGATTCTTTTGGCCAGGCTTACATGGAGACGTCAAAGCGCATTGTGAGTCATGCCCGGAATGTCAATATTCTGCGCCCTCACCCCATTTTCGCAGTCCGCTAGTACCTCTACCCATAATTGAAGTACCGTTTGAAAGAGTGGGCATGGACCTCGTGGGTCCAGTAGTAAAGTCTGCCCGGGGCCATCAGCACATACTGGTGGTACTTGACTATGCCACCCGGTATCCTGAAGCCATGCCCTTGCGTAATACCTCAGCTAAAAATATTGCCAAAGAGCTTGACCGGGTGTTTAGTCGTGTAGGTATTCCAAAGGAGATATTAACGGATCAGGGCACGCCATTTATGTCTAGAGTTATGAAAGAGTTATGCAAATTGTTCAAAATCTCCCATCTCCGTACCTCGGTCTACCACCCCCAAACCGATGGGCTTGTGGAAAGGTTTAACAAGACCCTTAAGAATATGTTAAAAAAGGTGGTGGACAAAGATGGGAGAAATTGGGATTTTTTGCTACCATATCTCATGTTTGCTATACGGGAAGTACCTCAGGCATCTACCGGATATTCACCTTTTGAATTACTGTATGGTAGACATCCCAGGGGATTGCTAGATGTTGCAAAAGAAACCTGGGAGACAGAGTCCACGCCCTATAGAAGTGTCATCGAGCATATCTCACAGATGCAGGATAGAATCGCAGCTGTCATGTCACTTGTTCGGGAACACATGGAGCAAGCCCAGGAGGTCCAGAGAAGGGTTTATAACCGGGGTGCCAGGATCCATACCTTCAACCCTGGGGATAGAGTGCTGGTGCTAGTCCCCACCGTGGAAAGTAACTTCCTCGCAAAGTGGCAAGGTCCCTTTGAAATTAGGGAGAAAGTGGGGGAAGTAAATTATAAAGTTTACCAGCCAGGGAAAAGGAAACCCGAACAAATCTATCATGTTAATCTCTTAAAACCTTGGAAAGACAGGGAAAGTTTGTTGGCAGTACCAAGCCCCCAAAAGGACGTGGTTCCCGTGGTCCCTCAGGTACCTATAACGGAAACCTTGTCAGTAGCCCAACAAAATGATGTTAAGGAGTTTGTGAGGAAAAATTGAGATTTCTTCTCTCACCTACCTGGACTGACGACGGTCATACAGCATGACATAGTTACCCAGCCCGGGGTCCGCGTAAATGTCAAGCCCTATAGAATACCCGAGGCCAGGCGGGAAGCGGTGGCAAAGGAAATAAAGGACATGTTAGAGTTGGGAGTGATTGAGGAATCTCACAGTGAGTGGTCGAGTCCCATAGTGTTGGTCCCAAAACCAGATGGAACAATTCGTTTCTGTAATGATTTCAGGAAACTGAACAGTGTGTCTAAGTTTGATGCGTACACGATGCCTCGGGTGGATGAGCTCATTGACAGGTTGGGAACGGCTCGGTACATAACCACCTTAGATCTGACCAAAGGCTATTGGCAGATTCCTTTAACGGAAGCTGCAAAAGAAAAGACGGCATTCTCCACCCCCAAGGGGTCCTTTCAGTATAAGCGGATGCTGTTTGGTTTGCATGGGGCTCCTGCATCATTCCAAAGGATGATGGACAAGACATTGAGACCACATCGCCAATATGCAGCTGCCTATTTGGACGATGTCGTCATCCACAGTCCAGACTGGGAATCTCATTTGTCCCGCTTGCAAGCGGTCGTAGATTCGCTGCGGGAAGCAGGTCTGACCGCCAACCCCAGAAAGTGTGCCATAGGCTTAGAGGAGGCCAAATATCTTGGCTACATCATTGGTCGAGGACTCATTAGGCCTCAGATCAATAAAATTGAGGCAATTCAAAAGTGACCCCAACCTGTAAATAAAAAGCAAGTCCGGGCATTTCTTGGGATCACAGGATACTACAGGCGGTTTATTCCCAATTTTGCCACCATTGCAGCCCCACTGACAGATCTGACAAAAGGTAGGGGGTCGGTCATGATTAAGTGGAATCCTGAGGCGAAGACCGCATTTCAAAGGCTGAAACAAGCTCTCTGTGCTCAACCTGTGCTTGTGACCCCAGATTTCACAACAGAGTTTGTGGTACAGACTGATGCCTCTGATGTGGGACTAGGTGCTGTCCTGTCCCAAATCAGAGAAGGGGAGGAGCACCCTGTGGTCTACCTAAGTAGAAAACTCAACAAACACGAGAGAAACTATGCCATTGTGGAGAAGGAATGTTTGGCCATCAAATGGGGCTTGGAGGCCCTGAAATATTACCTGTTAGGAAGACCGTTCAAGTTGGTTACTGATCATGCCCCGCTCAAATGGATGTGTGATAATAAGGAGAAAAACAGTCGAGTGACAAGGTGGTTTCTCGCACTACAAGTGTTCAAATTCACAGTGGAACACAGAGCGGGGAAACTGCAAAGCAATGTAGATGCCCTCTCCCGGGTCCATTGCCTGGTTGGGACAGTTGCTCAGCCGCAGGGGCTTGAGAAGAGGGGGGGGATATGTGACAGGATGAACGGCGAGGTGATAGAGGGACGCTATGTGTCACCTCGCATATGCTCATACCTGACAGTTTAGGTGGAGTCCACTCCGGGTTTTCGGGGCCACAGTTAAGCAGGTGGGTCCGGACCAGAGTTTGGGCTCCACTGATGACCACCAACAGGTGATATAAAAAGGGCAGGGCTGGAGCAAGGAGTCGCTCGTGGCCTGGGACTCAGAGAGGTATTCTGAGAGAGCTGTGTGTGTACTATACCTACAAGAAAAGGTTTGCTTTGCTTTTGTTTTGGGTGACAGGGAGAAGCCCTTGACCTCTGAGAGAGGAAACGTCTTCAGTTTAGTTAGTGCCTGGATGGCAAGGGTTTATTTTTTTTGTTTATTTTGATACTTTTGCAAACCTTTTAAATAAAACTGACAACCAGTCAGATTTTGACGAAAGCCTGCTGTGCGGTCTACATTTTCCCAGGGAAGGAGATCCCCCACCTGAGCTAACCCCACAATATATATATATATATATATATATATATATATATATATATATATATATATATATATATATATATATATATATATAAAATTTCTAAAAGCATAAACCCTGTAGAATAAAAACGTGGTAGTTCCAATATTTTGTCAATTAATATTAGTGCAACAGTTCATCAAAAGCACAATTTCAGGAAACCGTAATATTAATAATTTTAGGAAACCCAAATCAATATAGCACCCAATTGTTTGGTAAAATACACTACTCCAATAATCTGGTCAGTTAAGTAGCAGAGGGGGTTGTTAATCAGTTTCAGCTGCTTTGGTGTTAATGAAATTAGCAACAGGTACAGTAGATGGACAACAATGAGACAACCCCCAAAACAAGAATGGCTTTACAGGTGGAGGCCACTGACATTTTTTTCCCTAATCATCTTTTCTGACTGTTTTTCACTAGTTTTGCATTTGGCTAGGGTCAGTGTCTCTACTGGTAGCATGAGGCGATACCTGGACCCTACAGAGGTTGCACAGGCAGTCCAATTCCTCCAGGATGACACATCAATATATGCCATTGCCAGAAGGTTTGCTGTGTCTCCCAGCACAGTCTCAAGAGCATGGAGGAGATTCCAGTTTTTACTGGTATCTGTTCCTTCGTGCAAGGAGAAACAGGACAAGTACTGCCAGAGGCCTACAAAATGATCTCCAGCAGCCCACAATCAGAAACAGGCTTCATGAGGGTAGCCTGAGGGCCGATATCCTCTAGTGGGCCCTATGCTTACTTCCTGACACCATATAACTCGATGGGCTTTTGCCATTGAACACCAGAACTGGCAGGTCCTCCACTGGCGCCCTGTGCTTTTCACAGATGAGAGCAGGTTCACCCTGAGCACATGTGACATACGTGAAAGGGTCTGGAGAAGCCATGGAGAACATTATGCTGCCTGTAACATCATTCAGCATGACCGTTTTGGTGGTGGGTCAGTGATGGTCTGGGGAGGCATATCCATGGAGGGACGCACATACCTCTACAGGCTAAACAATGGCACCCTAACTGCCATTAGGTATCAGGATGAAATCCTTGGACCCATTGTCAGAACTTATGCTGGTGCAGTGGGTCCTGGGTTCCTTCTGGTGCACGATAATGCCTCATGTGGTGAGAGTATGTAGACAGTTCCTGGAGGATGAAGGAATTGATACCATTGAATGGCCCCCACACTTGCCTGACATAAATCCATTAGAACACCTCTGGGATATCATGTTTCAGTCCATCCGACGCCACCAGGTTGCACCTCAGACTGTCCAGGAGCTCAGTGATCCTTGGTCCAGATCTGAAAGGAAATACCCCAGGACACCATCTTTTGTCTCATTAGGAGCATGCCCTGACATTGTCAGGCATGCATACAACTATATGGGGGCCATACAAACTACTGAGTACCATTTTGAGTTGCTGCAATGAAATTTCAGCAAAATGAACAAGCCTGCTGCATCATTTTTTCACTTTGATTTTTGGGGTGTCTTTGAATTCAGTCCTCTGTAGGTTGATAATTTTCATTTCCATCAAATGATGGGGCATCCCTATGTTCTTTACACGTTACCCAGTCCATATCAGTATAGATATCCAGCATGATATTTTTCCCCATTGAGATCTGATGTGTTTTCAAAGTGTTCCTTTAATTTTTTTGTGTGGTGCATAAAATATGAGGTTGCACAGAGTAAATAGATAACCAACATGTCAAGCATTGGCAAACTGCACGTGTCCGTGACACAGTGATAAACTTTGGAACAATGCTTTTTCCATATGTGATGATTTAAAAGCCTCTTCAAGTCCACAGTTTAGAGTTAATTTTGATTAATAGGCCTAAAATTATTACTCTAACTCTGGGAGGGATGTGCAGTAATGTGTGCATGTAGCTCAATCAAAGTTTTCGTGCTTAGACGCCCCTCACGTGTGTGCTTACGCTTGTATGTTTATATATTTCTGGGGGGGTTTTAAGTGTTTGGGTGTAAAGATATTTTTTTACACTTTTTAATGCTAAACAGTATTTTTTATTACATGGAGATAAAAGGCCCCCTATGTGATACTATTTTTAACGAGTCATCATGGGTTTTATGTCTCATCTACCCTCCAGTGAAGGTGACAATGGAAACTGGAAGTGACATTTTACATGTTGCTTCCCAGTTCTTACTGAGTATAGGAGATCAATAAATGGACATTCGGTGGTTTCTTTGCCTTATAGTATTTGACACCTGCCATACCGGTTTTAGGTCCACAAATGGAAGCACACAGCCAAGGAAACATGGTGGGGTGCATTCAGGACAGAGAATAATGTTTTTGGGGATATGGAAACATTTGAATAGCTGTACTACCTGCTCACTTGGTTTGTCGGATTTACACACAAATCAATAGACCAACTTCTGTACAACCAGGGTACCTATACATGGATTGAAATTTGGTCAGTCCTTGCTGAATTGGACACCTTTTGAACCATGTATGGCTGGCTATAGCAATACCCCGCAAACCTACATTTTGTCTTGGATTGATATTAAAAAATAGCAGTGCTTTTTCTGGTACCTGAAGCAGCATAGCTGTATCTCAGTAGCATTGTGCTCCTCATTGCTAGTCTCGGGAAATTTGGAGTGAGAATGGTCACTATTGTGCTGATTACTGTGTTCTTCTCTGGACACGAGGCTGTATCTGAGGACCTGCAGTCAAGCATCTCCTTTTTATCATTTTAAAAATGAAAGCTCAACCTCAATGTTTCTTTCATCATAGGTTTCTTTATGTAGATGTGTGTCAACAATAAAAGGCACCACATCTCTCTTATGAAAGTCAGAACCCTGCTATCACAATAATGTCGCACTCATAGAAACCTGTTTTCAGAAACATGTTGCTATACCTTTAGTTATGTTGTATGAGGTTAGCGAGTTGAATCCCTCATTGTATTTCATAATACTGTTCTTATCTCTTCCCCATTCTGTCCATTATTCTTAGAGCCATAGTTTTTATTTTTTAAAAGAAGGAAATATTTACTGGCTACAACTCTTCACATTCAGCAACTTTTTACATTAAGCAATGCTACAACAGGATGCATAGATCAATATTAATAGTGTTAAAGCAACATTACAGTGAGTGGTACATTAATAAATGACTAGAATGGAACAATCTGTAAACCTGCTCAGATTTCAGCCATGTCAGTGAATCATATACTTCGACACCTTGCTACTTAAGTCTATAAAAAATAGAAAAGAAAAAAAAACTACTAAAAAGAACCAGCATATCGCCAGCCCAAAAGCTTACCCAGCTTTTTATCATTCATCGTACCTACCGCACTCCTCAAAGACTACATGCATGGCACAGGAGGAACTCTCCTCTTTGCCCCAGGTGTGAAATAGATAACGGCACCCTCCACCATATCTAATGGAAGTGCCCCAAATTAGTACGGACATCCATTGCGGAATCAATCAATAAAATTTGGAACTTCACCCTTCCTTTTGACTCTAAGCTCTGTTTATTGGGCAAGATGGCTTAGGAATTATATATTCTGCATACATACTATTTATTGCTTGGAAATTTATAGCTCAGAGATGGTTATCTCCCACTTCCCCCTCCCATATGGCATGGATTAAAGTTGTTAATGACACCTTGATTAAAGAGAAATGAGTATATCAATATGGGAGATGCCCGAGGAAATTTACAAATATTTTGGATGCTTGGTTGGGCACACCTGGTTTAGCACCATTCCAACTAGTCAGGGAAAGAATACTAAGTGGGGGAATCTCTTTTGGTTTGGTATGAGAATGCTCCCTGTCCTTACATTACCGCATATTACCTGTTGTACAGATGTGCCTGGGCATAGCCAAAGGTCATCACTGTAAACACCCCAAATCCTCATTTTTCACTCACTGAGACATCAGAAGTGAATGGGGGCAGCACACATACCGAGTCTACCTTTTTTAAATCTAAGGTTTACACTTTATTCAATGCACTTAGACATACTGAGGCAGCTTGTTCACCACAGTTTAGTTTAGTTTAAAGTGTCTTTTTTTTTGTATGTCTTATGGTCTACAGTCATGTGCTCTACACACCTATTTGTGAAACGTTATGCACTTTCAGATTTCTACACCCTCTGGAAGCAGGATATTGAGTGTCAATCTCTGTACTCGTGTTTTTTTTTAGATACACGTATGGTTTTTTTTTAAGGTCTTGCTCTGCATAGCAGTTATGTGTAATACTGTATTAATTTAACAAAAAAAGAACCAGCATGGCTAGAGAAACAATCCCTTAAAGTTTTTTTTTATATAGTTTTAGTGACCAGATTACCTTTTTGCTAGATTTAATAATTTTGCTTTTCCAAATTGGCACTCTGTTGGCCATCTGGTAATTTAATAAGCAAACCAGCAATGTGACACTATTAATGCATGACTGGTCATAATGCTTTATTGCCAGCATGACCTCCACAACTGCCCACTTGTTTTTTACTTCCATTTTGTAATTGGAGCTCTTTGATGCAGAACCTATCATTCCAAAAATATTTCTTCCTTTTTCTCCAGTTCCACATCATATGGGTATCCCATTTACATATATACAGGAAATTATCCTCCAATGACTTCAATACACCTGTGTTAAAAACTCCAATACTCCACTAAGTTGTAATACATTATTCAAGCCATCAAGAAACTGGAACCAGGAAAATTCTTACATGTGCCTCTCTGGGTGACAAGAGCTACTACCTGGTATAATTAACTTTAGATACACATATGTTTGTTTTTTCTGAACTGCTTCAGCATTAGGTTCTTTCAAAACACAAGGGAATGTACTAAGACTGGTGCAGCCAGAATCTGGAACAGGTGTGCATGGCAACCAATCATCTTCCAGCTTATATTTTTAACTAAACAAGCTGAAGCTAGAAGCTGATTGGTTACTATGCACAACTGCTCCAGAGTCTATATGCTCCAGTTTTACTAAATTTGCCCCCACTGTTTGTAATTCATATTCTGCGACCTTCAAGCAAAGCTCCTAAACTTGCTGGCCTTCATGTGAAAATTATACTCATTATTCTTTCTATTTGCAGTTTATAGCATCTGTTCCCCTCTCCCCCAGGTGAATGAGTATGGGGCACATGAAAAAAGAAATATAAAGTATGCCTCCCCATGTAAATCCAATCTCAATTACGTTTTCCAGCTATGTAGATCCACACCGGTCACACCGGTTCTTTTCTCTGAAGATGTGCTCGGCACGTAACGCGTAAGGAGGAGCCTGCGCACCCCTTGACGTCACGCCGTCGGAGCATTGTGGAGCTCCGGCGGCCACTACATCTGACAGGACGGTTAGTCCTGTTCGTTTTACATATGCTAGCTTTTATGTAGGCTAGCCGTTTTGCCATTTCACTTTGCCATTTTACTGGATGCATCCTGCTTTATCCCAATAAACCAGTTTTAACTATACTTCACTATGGGCATTTTTTCTTGATCCCTTGTGGGGAGCTATTTTTCCCTAGATATCGCTGATGTGCAGTGGAGGAGTGGTGCTTTCTTTGGTGGAGCTGTGATTCCTTTTCTGCTATCTATTGGATTTATTCTGCCCAGCTTTGTCTTCACCGTGCGGACCTTCATCGATCAAGGGAATTCATCTACTACTTTCTGAACTCCATCTTTGCTACATTGCACTATTTATGTGCACTTCTGGTCAGTGTGCATTGTTACCCGAGGTCACCTTTATTGGGACTTTTTTATATATACTTTTATGTCACATTTGTATTTTTAGCGCTGCACTTTATATTTTATTTTCATGTGAGGATTTTTTTGGTTATCCTGTGTGTTTCAGCTGCTTGTCCATCTAAAGCGCTCACTTTTTTGCTCTCTGGTTCAATCATAATGACCCACTGATATCACAGCCCACCACCTGACAATGTTTGCCTGATGATGTTTACCCACCACTACTCCTTTCGCAAATGATTGATCCCTGGCCGACTTCTGAATGTAAACACACCAGCCTGTGATCCATAGTACTTTGTGTTATTCATTGACAATTACAACTGAAAAAGTGAATACAAATACCCACACCCTTAAAAAAGTCCTTTATTGAAAAAGAAAGTAAACAGCGATGCAGATCTTTGTCAGTCATGATGACCTGTTGATTTTGACCCACCACAAGGCAACCCGCTGCCCCAAAATGTTCACCTGTTATTATTCCCATTGCAAATGACAGTGTCACGTACTCGCTAATGGTAGCTCTATGGATCCACAGTCCGGGATTCCCCAGGTCGTGGAGTCTAAGCCCCAGTCTGCTTGTTCACCAGAGCCCCTGATGGTGGGGATGGACTTGGAGCAGGCTGAGACCAGGTCGTGAACCCCGGGTACACCCAACTGTAGTAGAGAGGACCGCCAGCGGGACGTAGCTGGATAAGAGCCTGATGTGAAGAGGCAGGGCAGACCTGAGTGGTAAACGGATGGATCCGTGCAGGATGGATGGATGTGGACACACCATGAAGCAAGTAGCGGAGTCAGGCAGGCCGGGTCGGTAACTGTGGAGGCAGAACGGAACAGAGCAGCAGGCAGAGGATAGTCGGGTAACAGGCCAAGTTCAGCAACAGGAGGTCAGACGATCAGGAGCAGGCAGAAGAGTGGTCAAAGGCAAGCCAGGGGTCAGGGCAGGAGACGGTCAGCAGTAATCAGGATCAGGCTGGGTTCGGCAACAAGGTACACTCACAGGATTAGAACACAAGCAGAGGATCAAGAGCATACGGCAACTTGGACATTGCAATGGCCAATTTAAATAGCCCGCCTGGCGCCGACAGGCGCTCCTGGGTTCTAGTGCCTGCCCAGCGCCGTCATTGGTGACAGGCGCACCTGGGTCCTAGTGCCCGCCTGCCTGTATGTCTTGTCGGGATCCTACGTATGTGCAGATTCGTGCGCCGCGGCGATCTTCTCGTTCCCTGACAGACAGGTCCCTTGCCAGGGATGTCGGGTGATGTAATTTACCAAACATGGTCATGACCATAGTTAATTAATTATGTTCAACACAGCAAACGCTTTTCTCCTGCGCTGGGAATGGACTCAGCAGAACCAATATGAACGTTCTGGAATATGCATGGCTTGCTGCCCTCAACAGACTGGGACGGTCCAAAGTCAGTAAATGCAAATGAAAAAAACAAAAAGAGGGCGCGCCGACCTAGTGCATTATTGTTTACAAATATTTATTGAGAGAAAAAGGTAAGTATCATACTCACTATGGACATAAAAAACACAGGCATATCACATTGAACAAGGTGTTCAATCCAAACAACATCTGAGTCCATACGATGGAACCCTGGATGACCAACTGGCGCATTTCGAGGACTCATCCTCTTCCTCAGAGCCCTGGAATTGAACACCTTGTTCATTGTGATATGCCTGTGTTTTTTATGTCCATTGTGAGTATGATACTTACCTTTTTTCTCTCAATAAATATTTTTAAACGATAATGCACTAGGTCGGTGCACCCTCTTTTTGTTTTTTCATTTGCATTTGTTAATGATGTCACCTAGGATCCCTGGACAGTCTGTTTACAAACAGCAGCTGGTGGCCACTGCCCAAAATGACAGGGTAATGTTTGGTTGCTGGTGATTCAAGAGAACAAACTATAGCCCAAACTAGAAGGACAAATTATAACTATGAAACAAATATGGCCAGTTTGTTCTTTCACCGAACTTAGAAAATGCTAGACTTGGGTTGAACTTATCTTCAATTTGAACCCGAAACTCATCCCTAATGTTAATCATAGGTTTCTATCACAGGCACCATGTAAATTGCTGTTTTAAATTCTTGCAAATGTGGATACATTCATTCAGTCTGAAGAAAAGTAATATAAATATGAATTTAACTGTCCAATATAATTTTGTTGCAGTATGAGATACAGAGATTTAGCCACTTTTTTCCACACTTTTAAAAAGGATTTTATGAAAGAAATGATAGTCTGAACAATTCCTGCTTATGGCATAGTTATGAAAAGAATGAATAATCTTCCTGCCCACGCAAATGTCAGAATAGAACAAAATTATGGAGATATCCAGAAAGGTACAAATGAGTGCACAGATTAAAATAAACATGCATTTGAACAAAATGATTCATCGAGAGCAACAAAAGTGTATGTAGTGAAGAAGAAATTTCATAGTTAGGAGAATCGGGGCATTAAATAGAGAGAAGCAATGCCAAGTCTGTGATTACCATGTATTTAGTGTTTCTTTAAAATTAGGTCACTACCAGCTATTATATTAACAAAAAGCTCACTCTCATATTATGAGCAGCAGAATAATAAACTCCGCTAGCAAGCCAAGAAATGTTTGTGACAATCGTATTGTTCCCAGTAATAGTAGATTCAACTTCAAAGCAGTACAAATGCTGACAAGGAGCGTTTTCCAAAGAAAATTAAACACGTGCAGTAGTGGCACAAACCATTCAGAAAAGCAGAGACATCAGAATAGCAAGAACAATTAATATGTTCTAAAACAATGTCATGTTCGATATTAGAATATCTAGCAATCATGCAGCAATCATTCCATACTCATTTGTGATACGTGTTTAATAATGGAGCCTTCAGCTGCAGTTTCTAAATGAGCATATGTGGTCTTTCGGTAGAAACTTAAAGGGACGTTCTGAAAGATTGTATTGATATTTGTTGAAATTGATTCTGATACCGATTTCACCATTAGCAAAGTTTCACAAAAGCAGAAACTCTTAATTTCATTTATTGAGCTGTTTAGGCATATAATCTTCACTTTTATGTTCTTCTTTTTTAATGTGTGTTTTTTTGGGGGGTGAATTAAGGGTTGTTTTTATCTAGTGCTCTTCATATTAGTTGCATATTGTTGTTTTACATTTTTTATTTTCTTTTTTCACAGCTCTTTTCTTTCAGTAAAAATAAAATAATTAGGCTACTTGTAAGGAGCTTCCTTAACACTAATAAGCCCTTTCATTTCCCCCTTAAAAAACACCTTATTAAACTTTCCCCATTTACAACAATGCATTTTGCCAAAATAGCAATCATTTTCCAAAATCTCCTGATTTTTTTTAATTAAATTTGAGAGAAATGAAAACTCTCACATTCTCACCCCTGTAAATGATACAGGTAAGGTTGCCTTAGAACTGTACACTGGGCAGTTTCTGTTCTTTATAATTTTTCTCAATTTTGTATTGTTAATTACACACAACTGCACACTTTCTATTGTTTTGGTAATACTTGTTAGCATAACAATATAAAGTGTGTTTTTAGGCTAAATTTATTTTGTAGTAAATTTAATTGTAAATGTCTTCTAGTATGTCAGGTAGCAGAGTCTAACTGACCTAATTTAAATGCTGCTCCCCTGGGGTGGGATCCAGCTTTCGTGATCACTCACTGTTTAAAAGTGTGAATATCCTGTTTTAGCAACCCAGTAACCACTGTCTAAGTTCCCCAAAGATACCCCTACTTTGGCCAAGTGTTTGGGTTTGATTGGTGAAATCATTCTGAAAACAATACTTGCGGTAGCATAGCTTTCTGTAGATCCAGCCATGTTGGTGGCTCTGTGATACAAAGAAGGGGTACCTTGGTTCTACAATTAATGATTTGTGTATATGGTTACCAATTCCAGCCTAAAAAAGTAAATGCCCAATGTTTGTGTTATTGCATCTGTGAGAGTGGAAAAAACAGTGTAACAGGCCTGGTGGTCATGGTAGTGACCATACACTACCCAACAGAGCCAAAAACCAAAACCAAAATATTGCTAGCAGGACTTAGACTTCAAAGTGACTGTAAACCACATACATGAAAAATGAACAAAATCACATCCTTCTATAGTGTGTACTAGCCTGAATCCAAAGCACAAGGTATGGTGTCTCTCTGATTCCTATGCTGTCTGCATGAGTCACTATTAGAACTCCAAGTTGACACCTCAGATTCCCGGGATAGCACACAACAGGTGAATCATAGGCTCTGTGATTTTCTCTATGGACCTGTTGGGGGGGGGTCTTCTCCCTCCAAGCAACTATCAGATTTCACAGAGCTCTGTGCTCTAGCTTGGCAGTGTGTGTAACGCCAGATCCCTGCTCCCTGCTCTTTACTGCCGAGAAAAACTCTTTGATTATGTGTTTCAAAGTGATCTACAGGAGAAATGGATTCAGAAAAACAGGTACAACTTATAAAGGAGGATTTATTTAGGCTCTGTGTATAACCTTACCTTCACTGCATATATACAAGGGTTTACATATATAATAAGGGTTTACAACCACTTTAAGGTTTTTTGTGAAATGTAATATTTCTCAAATTAGGACCAACTTTTAGTACACAATACTTCATATTGTCCTTTTTAGAGCTCATTAGCTTTTAATGGCAACAAACATGAAAGCAAACTGCACAGAATGTCAAATATGTGCCATATATCTGTTTTTCTGTTCAAATATAGTACTGTTAAGGTACATCAAACATTTCATCTTTGTCTGTTCTGATCATGGAACAATTTTATGGAAACAAATCTAAGCATACTCCTTGACTTCATCAGATATTTAACTGCTTCCCGTCTGGCCTATAATAATATGACAGCAGAGCGGGAGCACTGCCATCCTAGATGGACATATGATGTCCTTCCAGGATCAAGCCTAGCACCCCATGAGCCATGTTACAGTGCAATCTGACACATGCTGTGTCTGGATGACAGATCAGTGTACCAGGTCATTGTACATTCCATTCATAGCCATTCATTGAGTACTATTGTGTTTACTTCTGTGATTGGTCACAGTGATAACATGGTACAGACAGGGCCTATCACAGTGCATCTGTACCATGTGATAGCTGTGGCCAATAACAGCTTCACAGTAGTACACACTGGATGAATGAATGTCATTCATTAAAAAATGGTTGCTTATAACAGTGATTCTCACTGTTATAAGCATTCATAGTGTGCAAAAAAAATCCTGATCACCTCTCACTATGGTAACACTGTTACTCTGGTCCCAGTATGTGAAAAAAAAATTGTAATAAAGAAAAAAAAAAATTTTTTTTTCTTTTACATACTGTATCCGCACACTAGGTATGTGGTGACTCCATACTGTACTGATGACAATATGTTAAGAAAAAAGTGAAATAGTTTTTTCTTAATTTCTTCATTTACCAAAAAAGTTTGACAAAAAAAATTAAAAAATCAAAGAAACTCACCACACCTCTTACTAACCATCTCTGACTGTCTACTTTCTAAAATGAGGTCATTTGGGGGATATTTGTACTGTCTTGGTGTTTTTGGGCCTCAAGAAATAGGTACATCAGGACTGATCAATTTTCATGTATACACTATATTGCCAAAGATATTGGGACACCCCTCCAAATCATTGGATTCAGATGTTCCAATCACCTACATGGCCACAGGTGTAGAAAATCAAGCACCTAGGCATGCATACTGCTTCTACAAACATTTGTGAAAGAATGGGTCGTTCTCAGGAGCTCAGTTAATTCAAGTGTTGTACTGTGATAGGTTGCCTCCTGTGCAATAAGTCCATCCATGAAATTTCCTTGCTACTAATTATTCCACTGTCAACTGTTAGTGGTATTATAACAAAGTCGAAGCAACTGGGAACAACAACTCAGCCACAAAGCGGTAGGCCACGTACAATGACAGAGCTGGGTCAGCGCATGCTGAGGTGCACAGTGCGTAGAAGTCGCCAACTGTCTACAAAGTCAATAGCTAAAGACTTCTAAACTTTGTGTGGCCTTCAGATTAGAAAAACAGTGCGTAGAGAGCTTCATGGAATGGGTTTCCATGGCCAAGCAGCTGCATCCAAGCCTTACATCACCAAGTGCAATGCAAAGCATTGGATGCAGTGGTGTAAAGCACGCCGCCACTGGACTCTAGAGCAGTGGAGATGTGTTCTCTGGGGTGACAAATCATGTTTCTCTATCTGGAAATCCAATGGACGTGTCTGGGTTTGGCGGTTGCCAGGAGAGCGGTACTTACCTGACTGGATTGTGCCAAGTGTAAAGTTTGGTGGAGGGGGGATTATGGTGTGGGGTTGTTCTTCAGGAGTTGAGCTTGGCCCCTTAGTTCCAGTGAAGGGAACTCTTAAGGCATCAGCTTACCAAGACATTTTGAACACTTTCATGCTCCCAACTTTGTGGGAACAGTTTGGGGATAGCCCCTTCCTATTCCAACATGACTGCGCACCAGTGTACAAAGCAAGGTCCATAAAGACATGGATGAGCGAGTCTGGGGTGGAGGAACTTGACTGGCCTGCACAGAGTCCTGACCTCAACCCGATAGAACACCTTTGGGATGAATTAGAGTGCAGACTGCGAGCCAGGCCTTCTCATCCAACATCAGTGCCTGACCTTATAAATGTACTTCTGGAAGAATGGTCTCCTAAACCTTGTGGACAGCCTTCCTTGAAGAGTTGAAGCTGAAAAGGGTAGGCCAACTCAATATTGAACCTTACGGATTAAGACTGGGATGCCATTAAAGTTCATGTGTGTATAAAGGCAGGCATCCCAATACTTTTGGCAATATAGTGTGTGTATATATATATACACTGTTAGAAAAAAAAATAAAGGAACACTTTTTAATCAGAGTATAGCATCAAGTCAATTAAACTCCTGGAATATTGACTCGGTCAGTTAAGTAGCAGAGGGGGTTGTTAATCAGTTTCAGCTGCTTTGGTGTTAATGAAATTAACAACAGGTGCACTAGATGGGCAGCAATGAGACAACCCCCAAAACAAGAATGGTTTTACAGGTGGAGGCCACTGACATTTTTTCCCTACTCATCTTTTCTGTTTTTCACTAGATTTGAATTTGGCTAGGGTGAGTGTCTCTTGTAGCATGAGGCGATACCTGGATCCTACAGAGGTTGCACAGGCAGTCCAACTCCTCCAGGATGGCACATCAATACATGCCATTGCCAGAAGATTTTCTGTGTCTCCCAACACAGTCTCAAGAGCATGGAGGAGATTCCAGAAGACAGACAGTTACTCTAGGAGAGCTGGAAAGGGCTGTAGAAGGTGCTTATCCCATCAGCAGGACAGGTATCTGCTCCTTTGTGCAAGGAGGAACAGGATGAGCACTGCCGGAGCCCTACAAAATGACCTCCAGCAGGCCACTAGTGTGAATGTCTCTGATCAAACAATCAGAAACAGACTTCAAGAGGGTGGCCTGAGGGCCCGACGTCCTCTGGTGGGCCCCTGTGCTTTTCACAGATGAGAGCAGGTTCACCCTGTGATATGTGACAAACGTGAAAGGGTCTGGAGAAGCCATAGAGAATGTTATGCTGCCTGTAATATCATTCAGCATCACCGTTTTGGTGGTAGGTCAGTGATGGTGTGGGGAGGCATATCCATGGAGGGACTCACAGACCTCTTCAGGCTAGACAATGGCACCCTGACTGCCATTAGGTATCAGGATGAAATCGTTGGACTCATTGTCAGACCCTATGCTGGAATAATGGGTCATGGTTTCCTCCTGGTGCACGACAATGCCTGTCCTCATGTGACAAGACTATGCAGGCAGTAACTGGAGGATGAAGGAATTGATATCATTGAATAGCCCCCACACTCACCTTACCTAAATCCAATAGAACACCTCTGGGATATCATGTTTCAATCCATCCGACGCATCCAGGTTGCACCTCAGACTGTCCAGGAGCTCAGTGATGCCCTGGTCCAGATCTGGGAGGAAATACCCCAGGAAACTATCCGATGTCTCATTAGGAGCATGCCCCGATGTTGTCAGGCATGCATACAAGCACATGGGGGCCATACAAACTACTGAGTACCATTTGAGTTGCTGCAATGAAATTTCAGCAAAATGGACTAGCCTGCTGCATCCTTTTTTCACTTTGATTTTCGGGTTTTTGAGTGTCTTTGAATTCAGTCCTCTGTAGGTTGATAATTTTCATTTCCATCAAACGATGGGGCATCCTTACGTTCACAACACATTACCCAGTCCTTATAAGTATAGATATCCAGAATGATATTTTTGAGATCTGATGTGTTTTCAAAGTGTTCCTTTAATTTTTATGAGCAGTGTACATATATATATATATATATATATATATATATATATATATCATAGTTTTACCATATACATTCCCAACAGACTAAATAGTATACACTGATTTGGGTTATTTTTACCAAAGAAATGTAAAAGAATACATTTTGGCCTAAATTTATGAAGAAAGATTATTTATTTGAAAGATTATTAACAGAAACAAAGAAAAATGTAGTGTTTTTTTGAGGGGGTCTTTTTTCATTTATTTAGCAAAAAATAATCCAGTGGTGATTAAATACCACCCAAAGAAAGCTCTATTTGTGTGCAAAAAAAAAAAGTAATTCAATGTCATTCAAAGTGTGACAGCGCTGAAAGCTGGAAATTGGCATGGGTAGGAAGGGGGTGAAAGTGTCGGGTATTGAAGTAATTGGAGTGGTTGTAAACCTCAGACATGAAATATGGACAAAGAATATCCCTCTATAGTGTGTGCTTGTTTCAATTAAGAGCACAAAGTGTCATTTAGGTCTGTTTTTTCCTGACACAAAGGAAAAAATGGTGGCAGTGGAGGGATCTCCAGCAGATTGACAGCCTCAGCACTGTGAGCTGTGTAAAGGGGGCGTGTCTCTTTCCTCCAATCAGCTCTCAGAGCTCTCCTTACTAAGCTCTGCAGTGTGTTGTTTCATCTCTCTGTCCCTTTTATTTTGAACTCTCAGACAAGCTTCATGAATTCAGGACTTTGAACGGATGTAGAGAAGAGAATACTGCAGATAAACAGGTACAACTTATGTAGGAGGATTTGTTTTATCACCATATATCACCTGAGGCCAGTCACTTCATTGAGTGTATGTAAGAGTTTACAGCCACTTTAATAAAGAACACATTTCAGAGATGTGGGTTGGACAAACAGATACCCAAGATGTCTCTCTACTTTCACTTCACCCCCTTCAAGAGCATAAACATGTACCCTTAGATTTTATTTTTCTAATGAAACTGACATGACATGTAAGACTTTTACTATCTTGGAATATTTGTTACTACTTTTTTGTTAGTTTACAAGAAATACTGAAAAAAAATACATTGAAAAAAAAAAATAAAAAAAATGTATGCTTAGCTGAAACAAGGATATCTCTCTTTTGTTCTGGTGATGGTGACACTTCTAAAATTTAGAATTTCCCATTGTTTGCTGTCTTGGTGACAATGGTCACCAGACAAATAGAGGGGGTGAATCTACTGTACCTAATGGAGAAAAGGACAACAGTAAAAAACTAAAAAGGCTTTCCAGACCTTTCCTACTCTATAAAAATAACTGTAAAAACTATAAATAAATAACTATAAAAGTTGTGTCTTACATGCATTTTCAGGGTCAAAGCTCACACCTATAAAGCCATAAATGCAACCACAAAATATTAAAAGCTTGCACTAAGCAGCACCAAGAAAATACCAGTAGGTAGAAATTGTGTTGTTTAACTTCTTCCTACCCGGCCTGTTCTGTCTCTCCAATCTAAGCATCGATAGTGTGATCTCTGTAACTTACAGTTGTGATGGGAGAGCAATAACTTCAACCTCAGCTGGATACCACAGTCAGTGACTCAATCGATAAGACATCTTGTAGATCTTGTGAATTTTATTCCATAAACTGAGAGAATCATACAACAATGAACATTCGATAGGTGAAAAGATCATAATGTTTCCTGCTCCATGACATGAGGCTAGAGCTGCAATGCATTTCTGGGAAAGGGGGAGGGCTATCTATACAGCTTTAACTAAACCAAAGGAAAGGGAGGAGCAGAAACAAAATATAGAAACACTTAAAGGCATATGACAGTCAATATGACAGTCATGTGAAACATGACACGGCCTATAGTAAAATGACAGCCAGGCAAGCCTCTCATCCCTCCTGTAGGGCGTTATATGACGTCCTTCCCAGATCACGCTTTGCGCGTGCCGCGCTGTGGCAAGATCTGTCACTAGCTGTGTACCTCGGACATGGCCAATGACAGATCTGTGTACCGACCCCGTTGCCAGTACCATGTGACCTGCTGTGACCAATCACAGCAGGTCACATGACAGTTGTATACAACGGATGGCTTCCTTTCATGCCATCCATTGTATACAAGTGTTTCTAGCTGTGAATGGTAATGGTGAATGATACTGTATATCCCATAGTTTGTGAATGCTATTACTTTCCTACAGACTAAATAATAAACCCTAATTTTGGGTTATTTTCACCAAAGACATGTAGCAGAATACATCTCGGCCTAAATTTATGTAGAACAATTATTTATTTGCAACCTTTTATAACAGAAACAAAGAAACGTGTTTTTTTTCAAGATTTTCAGTCTTTTTATGTAAATTTAGCAAAAAATAAAAACCCCAGTGATGATTAAATACCACCAAAAGAAATCTCTAGTTGTGTGAACAAAATGATAAAATTTTAGTTTGGGTACAGTGTTGCATGACCGCTCCATTGTCATTCAAAGTGTGAGAACGCTGAAACCTGAAAATTGGCCTGGGCAGGAAGGGGGTAAAAGTCTCCTGTATTGAAGTGGTTAAATAATTAATACCGTTCTTGGTAGATACTGTGTTATTAAAGTGATAATAAAACTAAAAACCATTTTTTCCCTTAATGCTTTCCTTGCATTAAGGTAAAAAAACTTTTCTATTTCTCTGTCCTCCCTTCCCTGTGTGAAGGGAAGAGAGGGGAGAATGGGCAGCACAGTGGCTAAGTGGTTAGCACTTTCGCCTGGCAGTACTAGGGGTCGTTGGTTCGAATCCCACCCATGGCACCACTTGCCTGGAGTTTGCATGTTTTCCCTGTGCCTGTGTGGGTTTCCTCCAGGTACTCCAGTTTCTGCCCACACTCCAAAGACATGCTGGTAGGGTAATTGGCTCCTGTCTACATTGGCCCTAGTATGTGTATGTATGAATGTGAGATAGGGACCTTAGATTGTACGCCCCTTGAAGGTTAGGGACTGATGTGAATGTACAATATATATTCGTAAATTGATGGTGCTATATAAGTACCTGAAATAAATAAATAAATCCACTGCATCTCTTCTCCCCTCTCTTCTTCTTTACACAGTACTCGAGCAGCAGCAGAAGCCATTGGCTCCTGCTGTTTTCAATCAAATGCAGTGAGGAGGAAGTAGGGGGCAGGGCTAAATCCTGCTGTGTACGTCTGTGGTGCATGGCTCCATAGACACACAGCTCGGGAGTGAGCTGTGGGGACACACAAAGAAGAGAAGGAGCCAAGATCGCTGGCAGGGGACCCGAGAAGAGGAGGATCGGGGCTGTAATACCACTACACAGCGCAGGTGGGTATAACATGTTTGTTACTTTGATTTACAAAAAAAAAAAACCTTAGTAACACTTTAAGATAAAATAATATAGAAGATGCAAAATAAATGTACTGCAGCTACCTGCAGATATCATATTGCATTGGAATATTTTGTGTCACCAAAAAAAACAAAATGGCACACGAGTCGGTCCATACGACTATTAATCTTGTTTTTAGTTTTAGCCATCAGAGGAAAACAGGAAATGTGACTCACAGCTTAGAGGAGCTGTGCATATGACTCAGTTATCAATGTCACATCTTGTTTCTAATTCCAGTTGATATAAGGACCTTTTTGCTGCTATTTGAGAAGCCAGAGATATGCACAGTATAAAGACGTGTGTGTTTAGATCTTACTTATCAACTGTTCTTGTTATGCTTATGGACCCCTTGGGGTTTACCTATTAACAAGCTCAGATCATTCTGTCATAAGTATTAGGACTTATGGCATATAGACTTTATGACTAATTATAAGTACAGACTTGCATTTTCTCCTCAGCAGAGTGATAATTAGGGGAACATATTCAGAGCTTTAATTGAACAAGAACATTACTGAACCACTTGTAATATCCAGAAGGAAAATGCATTTCAATTGCATGCACAATGAATTAAGACATGAACATTGTACATTTCTGGGCTAGATATGTATTTCAGTGGCTGCGAGATTCTGGGCATGTAAAACGGCTTTCTACTTTGAAATAAAAATGTAGCTTGATACATTATGAATTAAGGCAAATACAGTTTTGTATGCTCAGTGGATCCTTTCATAGAGTGTGTTACAGTAGTGCACATCTATTGGACTGATGTAGTATGTGGCAACTCCTAATCTGTCATGGTGGTCATTTACACTATCAGTTGTCAGTGTATTTAGCTTTTGTGCTGCACTAGGCAACACAAAAATGTGCGCCCCCTCCAGTGAGGGATCAAGAGAGTTCAATGAGTATGTGTGTATACAAGATTTTTATTTATTTATTTTCTCTCTCTTTTACCCCCATTCCTCCTAGAAAATACTACCCCCCCAAAAAAAAAAAATCCCCATTACACTTCCTAGAAAAAAGTGGAGAGGAAAGAGCCAGGAGGAGGTGAGCTGTGTTGTGTTCTCTGTGTTCATCCATGCAGCACATGAGACAGGATCACTGATAGATCATATGGGACTGTACACACACACACAGTATGATTACCACCCCCTACCTCCTCCAAGGGCTGCTCATCACCGGGCAGCAGGAAATGTGGGTAGGGGTGGTAATCATAGTGTGTGTGTGTGTGTGTGTGTGTGTGTGTGTGTGTGTGTGTGTGTATGATTTATCAGTGATCCTGTCTCATGTGCTGCATGGACAACAGGAAGGAGAGCCCAGAGAACACAGCACAGCTCACCTCCTCCTGGCACTTTCCTCTTCTCCATTTCTCCTCTCCCTGCTCCAGGCTTTCCCCTGGTCCCAGCTCTGAGTGTGGGCAGGGGAAGGAGCTCAGCAGCCACTCAGGAAAACTCAGGCACCCCCTTAATCAGGCCAGGTAAGTCACTCCCTCCAGCAGCAGAAAGCTGGCGGTAGGGAGAGGTTGAGAAACTGGCTTTCAGCTGCTGGAGGGAGAGTTACACAGAGCATCTTGTGCAGCTGCTCTCCCCCACCACACCGATCCTCCTGCTGTCTGGACCGCCTACAGGAGTACCAGATGGTGGCCCTGCATGACTCAGTCCGCTGCTGCTCACCAGATCCCTTCTTCTGGGGGGCGGTGCCACCTCCCTAAATATTGCCTTGTTTGCCTTGTGATAAATACACCTCTGTCAGTAGTTACTTTTCCTAATTCTATTAGCTCCTTAATTTGTGCATTGGTGAAAAGAATTAAATAACAGCAGACATGGGAGCTCCAGTGCTGCTCAGAAACTGCTGTCAGGTTGTTCCTCCATGGGGAGAGTTCAATACTGGTTCTACTATAGATCTGTGAAGCCACTGTTCATCCAAGTCCAGTCCATCCAAGTTGTATCCTATGTTAAGCACTGATGAAGGGCGAGTGTAGTTGCCCCCTGAAACACTTTGGATGTTTTTATCTGACTTTTTGTATCAACAATTAAAATTATCCAACTTTGGTCTGGCATGTCTTTCTGTATTTATATGGCTTGAGTGCCCTGCATCCTCCTTGTTTGTCATTTTCGGGCCTGTATAGTGTCATGTCTCAGTCTTTTCTTAGCTTGTTCCCTCCTATTTTTTTTTCTCTGCTTTACTTCCATAATGGTCTTTCTCAAACTTTCTAACGCAGAGAAACCCTTCAACCACTGCTGTTAATTACTATATCTACCATTTACCATACATTATGTTGAATATTAATTTGATATATGAGACTATATCAAATAATATGAAATGTTGCATACTTTATGTATTTGATACCTAGTGCTGCTGTATATTACATGATTATTTTCATTAATAACAATGAAATGAAAGAAATGCCAATAATGGCCAGAAAAGAGATGCAGACAGTGAAAATTTTAATATCTCCTTTATTTGTTGGGGTCAGAGAAATGCCCACTTACATTGGTGGGCAGTGGAGAAGGGTCCCTTTATATTGGTGGTAAGTGGAAGAAGGACTTCCTCACACTTCTGTCAAGCGGACCTTCTCCCAGCGGTCAGAAGGAGGAATGTTCCCTACATTGGTGGTCAATGGGAAAAATGTCCCTTACATTGATGCTTAAAGGGAAGAATTTCAGTATATCCATGAGGCAGAAATTGGTAATTGTTCATGGAACCCCTAGCAACCTCTGGAGGAACCCTAGTTAAGAAGGTTAGTCCTATACACTATGTTAATCCCTAATTCTTATACCAGCATTCACTTTTTTTACAGATTCTAACAGCCTTACTTGCAAGGTACAGATTGGGGGACGGAGGTCACTAGACTAGAGTTTGTTCTGAGGCCATCTGAATACCATAAGACATGCCTTGTCTTAAAAGGAAGTCAACTACTATAGGTTAAAGAGCATACTGAGGTGCCAAGTCTGTCTGCTCAGACAGAATAAAAAACAAAAAACTCTCTATGTGGTTTATCTCAACTGGTGTTTAATGGGCATACTAAACACACTTTATAAAAAGTTGGAGAAAGAACCTATGAATATTTATGTAAAATAAAAATAAAATAAAAAGAAGCATAAACCTGTAATTATATACAGTATAAAAATATATCAAAATAATTTCCAATACTAATTCAAAATGTGTACCTGTCCAAATCACTGTAATTTCCTTCTAAAAGGAACAGCTAGATTACTACATATGTTTTAAAACCAAACACAAAGAAGTTTGTGCATGCCTCAGTGTTAACTTGGAATTCAGTTTACACTGGTACAGTAGCATTTTGGGCCATTTTTGGCACATCTTGTAATGGCACTAATAAAAGTCATACTGGATACTCAATTTTTAAATGTAAACTTATGAATTGGCTCATAAGACTATAGTCTGTTATACAGTGCACATGCATCTACACACTGTAAATAATGTAATGTGTTTCCATAGAAACACCAAGTACAAACACTTCATAAAAGAGGCCATACTATCATGTTTTCCTCCTACACCAAATCTTTTTTCATGCTACTGCTCCTATAAATCATTATATGAGCCTTTAAATATTTCATCTTTTGAATGAAATGTATATATCAGTTGATGGCAACTCCTTTGTCCTTCTATGCAATGAGCAAGCAGAAGGATAATGTATTCATATACAGTATTTCACAGAAGTAAGTACACCCCTCACATTTTTGTAAATATTTTATTATATCTTTTCATGTGACAACACTGAAGAAATGACACTTTGCTAAAATGTAAAGTAGTGAGTGTACAGTTTGTATAAAAATGTAAATTTGCTGTCCCCTCGAAATAATACACACAGCCATTAATGTATAAACCGCTGGCAACAAACGTGAGTAGACCCCAATTAGCCATTTTTCCCTCCGCGGTGTCATGTGACTCGTTGGTGTTACAAGGTCTCAGGTGTGAATGGGGAGTAGGTGTGTTAAATTTGGTGTTATCGCTCACTCTTTCATACTGGTCACAGGAAGTTCAACATTGCACCTTATGGCAAAGAACTCTCTGAGGATCTGAAAAAAAGAATTGTCGCTCTACATAAAGATGGCCTAGGCTATAAGAAGATTGCCAAGACCCTGAAACTGAGTGGCAGCACAGTGGCCAAGACCATACAGCGGTTTAATAGGACAGGTTCCACTTAGAACAGGTCTCGTCATGGTTGACCAAAGAAGTTGAGTGCACGTGCTCAGCATCATATCCAGAGGTTGTCTTTGGGAAATAGACGTATGAGTGCTGCCAGCATTGCTGCAGAGGTTGAAGTGATGGTGCATCAGCCTGTCAGTGCTCAGACTATACACCGCACACTGCATCAAATTGGTCTGCATGGCTGTCGTCCCAGATGGAAGCCTCTTCCAAAGATGATGCACAAGAAAACCCGCAAATAGTTTGATGAAGACAAGCAGACTAAGGACATGGATTACTGGAACCATGTCCTGTGGTCTGATGAGACCAAGATAAACTTATTTGGTTCAGATGGTGTCAAGCATGTGTGATGGCAACAAGGTGAGGAGTACAAAGACAAGTGTGTCTTGCCAATAGTCAAGCATGGTGGTGGGAGTGTCATGGTCTGGGGCTGCATATTTGGGGAGCTACAGTTCATTAAAAGAACCATGAATGCCAACATGTACTGTGACATACTGAAGACGAGCATGATCCCCTCCCTTCGGAGACTGGGCCGCAGAGCAGTATTCCAACATAACGACCCAAAACACACCTCTAAGATGACCACTGCCTTGCTAAAGAAGCTGCGGGTAAAGGTAATGGACTGGCCAAGCATGTCTCCACACCTAAACCCTATTGAGCATTTGTGGGACATCCTTAAATGGAAGGTGGAGGAGTGCAAGGTCTCTAACATCCACCAACTCCGTGATGTCGTCATGATGGAGTGGAAGAGTACTCCAGTGGGTGTAAAATATCGTATTGTCTCGATATTTTCTTAACTTGTATTGATGAGAAATGTTCAGATAGAAAGTCCTTCCATTGCTTGTATAAACTCACAAAGATGATTTAATAATAACGTTGCATAAAATTAGAAATAAAATATTGGAATACAGAATGTTTAAATAAAGTCCAAAAAGTATAGTTAAGTTCTTAATAATAAAATTGTATGTAATTGTGTGTGTATAATATGAATGTGTGTAGATATGAGCAAGCAGCTCCCTTCGCCTTGCTGTCCAAAGAATGAATGCTTTAAACCTTTGTCCTGCTCTAGAAAGCAATCCAGCCCCCACCTTTTCCTCAAAATGGGCTGATATACTTGTAGTCCCACAAAGATAATTGGAAACAGATGTATATATATATAACAAACCCTCCAGCCTACTTCTCTCAAAGTCTGAGTGTAACTTTATCTCTTACATAGATGGGGGAGGATGGTAGACCAATTGCTACCATATGTGGCTTGAATGTAAAGGAAACCCAAGATATATGTTCATATATAAATTCACAAACTATGAAGTCTAATCACTTACTTTTCCCAATCTAGAACAAATATAAATATAATAACTCAATTATTCTATTAAGATCCAACTCATTCATACTTATGTTAGTACTGTTAATAAGAAGATATTAGGTATTAGGTTAAGGAAAGCTTCTAACATTTCCCTCTCAAAATGATCGATTTTATCGAATCTTAATCATTTTCCTTATCTTAATCCATTTATACACATTCTCGTCACTTTCGTATCCATTCATGCGTTTTTGGATCTTAAGATAATTGATCTGAACTTATCTTCAATTTGATTCTATAATGGGAAAACAAATTCTTTGATAAACCTTTTGTTATGTATCACATAAAAATATTTTTACCCTTATTATTTTCCTTTTACCAAATAATTCATCCCCTTAATAAATGTATAACTGTAACATTATAGTACAATACTTTAAAATATGTCACTTAAAAAATAGATGTTTCATATTTTCCCTCCAAAATGTGTGTAGCACACAGTTCTATAATCCATACATCTTTTCAAAATACCTTATCAACATTTAAACATAACATATGTTCCCTAGCTTCAATCCATACATGTATATCAAATGATTTTTTTTTTTTTAAAACATACATATAACAATGTAAAGCTTGCCTAAATTTTCTATATGTACCTTATAAAACTTATCTCTAGCTTAATTAACAACAGATGTTCTAACTAAGAGTGACTCTGTTGTAACAAAAGTTTAACCCTTTCACTTCTGAAAATACATAGTGTGTGATTGCAAATGTTCATGTGAAAACTGATCTCATCTTGATATGATAAACATATTATGTCAAAATAAAATGTACACACAAAAAAAACAATATATCTGATGATGAATGAATTATTTCATCAGTAGTCAAAAGTCAATTGTTTTATAAGTTCTTCCTCTATGAGATGCCTTGAGATGTCTTGTCTTCTTCTAGCACTCTGTAAAGTTAAAATAACTTTATTGAACATAAAAAGAACAACAAAAACTATGATGAATGAAATTCTTGTTGCAAAGCTTCTTCCAGAATAAATTTCCTTCTTGGAAAATGTATTATCATCTGAAAGGTTTAGAAATATTTGAGTTTTCTTCCTTTAACAGTTACTCTTAGGTCATTTCCTGTAACAGAAATGCAGTATCATTATTTTGGCATTGATAATTTTACATTGATTAATCCTCTTACATTTATCTGTTAACATTACATATCATAATCACAAACATTTCTAGTCATGACATGGAAGACATATTTTCATTATAACACTTCTTATTGACTTGTAGTGTTCTATTTTAGAATGCAGGCACTTCGCCTAACAGTACTAGGGTTGCTGATGCAAATCCCAACCATGGCATCACCTGCCTGGAATTTACATGTTCTCTCTGTGCTTGTGTGAGTTTCCTTCGGGTTCTCCGGTTTCCTTCCACACTCCAAAGTCATGTTGATAGGAGAATTGCTCCTATCTAAATTGGCCCTAGTATGTGTATGTATGACTGTGAGTTAGGGACCTTAGATTGTACACCTCTTGAGGGTTAGGAACTTATGTGAATGTACTATATATGTAAAAAGCACTACATATAAAATAGTAAAATTGACGACGCTATATAAGTACCTGAAATAAACAAAAATAAATATAACAGGACGCTACATCTCCATTATTGGTCATGATTCAAAACCTTGGTTTCAAAACCAAAGAAAGGTTTTGTATCAACCCAGAGATGACAAAGGATCATGCCTTTGATCTTATCTCTATAAAATTGGAAAAATGCGTAACTGTTTTCTGTGTTGGCTCACTTCTTGTAGTGTAAGACTGATCTGCAGTAATACATACTGGTATCAAACTTTTCTCAGTTCCTATGTTGAAAACATGAGGTACAAACTTCTCACCTACAGCTGTACAAACATGTGTTGGTATGTTTTCCTGAAAAGGTCTTTTTGTTACTTCTATCTGTATGTGTTTGGATGACAGTGTTTTGTACCATATAGGATACTTTTCACGATAATTGTCTGTTGAACCATCTTCCTGTAGGAGTTTCAGTGATGAATCAGGTGTCTGTAATATGATCTTACTTGATCTCACAATGTATTCAGTTATTTTGACTGCAAAGAAAACACTTAACAAGTTTTTCATATGTGCATCAAAGTTTTTCTCCATATTTGTCAAAGTTCTTGAGAAGAAACCTATTATTTTCTGATTACCGTCTTTTAATTGTGACAAAGTTGCTGAGATTGCATTATTGGAAACATTGGTTTCTAAAACAAAAGGAACTTTACTACAAAACTCAACAGTACTTAATGTAGTAGCATTCTGCAAATTCCATTTCAATAGTTCAAAAGCTTCTTTCTCAGTTTGATTCCATTGATCAAACACACCAGCTTTTTGTCTCAAACGATCAAATAATGATCTAGACTTTTCTGCAAAATTGGGTATAAAATCTTTACAATGATTTACTTCGCTCAAAAACTGATGCAAAGCCTTGCGATTTGTTGGAATTGGATAAGCAGAAATAGTTTTAACTTTTTCTTGCAACATCTGTCTCTGTCCATGACTAATTTGCATATGAAGGAATTCTACCTGTCTTTTCATCAACTGAACTTTCTCTGTATTCAATTTCAATCCTGCTGTTTGTAACAACGTAAATATTTCAGACAAAAGAGTGATATGTTCAGTTATATTTTGTGTAGACAAGAGAAGCTTGTCTACATGCTGGACAATACATTCTGGCCTAGAGAATTTAGATAATATTTTTCCCAAATACTCATGAACAATCCCATCACTTAAATCTAAGCCTGGAGCTAATCTTGTGAATGTATAAGTTTCTTTGTTGAAGCTAAAGGCAAGTTTATATTGACAACTCTTAGTTAAGGGTACTGACAAATGGCTATTGGCAATTTCAAGTACTGAGAATATTTTGGCCTTGGCATCCAGATGTGACATTATGTTACAATCAGGAACAATAGATCTGCTATTTGTGATGCATTTGTTCAATGTCCTGAAGTCAACTGATAAAGAATATGAATTATCAACTTTGATAGGCCAAATACAATTATTCACCACTGATTTTACTTTCTTTAAAATTCCTTGCTGTAAAAACTCATCTATAATGGAAGAAATTGGATGAAGTGATTCTAATGGCCATTTGTATTGAGGTTGAGGCTTAGGGTCTCTACCTTCAATGTCAACTTCAAAATCCTTAAACAAAACTACATCATTTTTGCTTTGACTCCACAGATCCTTATGTGATATAACCAATTGTTCCAATTCAAGATTGGTTCCTGTATGTGGCCATTTATGATCTGAAGACATGTCAGCAGTTGCTGTACAAATACTTCCAACATTACAGTACATGGAAGAATCAATTAATGTTGATTTGGGCCTTCCACTTTCATCCAATAAATTTGGAGCAACATATTCCAACAGTAAGGAAGAATCTCGATTTGATCCTGATTTAAATGTCGGCAATGGCAATAAACCATTCCTATTAATGACAACAGCACTGTTTACCATATTGTTTAAGTTGTTGTTAACTCTCAGTGAACTGATCTTTTTAACTTCTGAGGCATAAGGCAACTCAGACAGACTATTGTTGGAACATGGAGGAGCAGATTGTTCAGAAATTATATTTTGGTCTTCTAATTCCAAAGCTTTTCTTTGTAAATCTAATTTATAATGAAGACAATCTCTTTTCAAATGACCAAATCGTTTACAATAGAAACAAATAGTATTTCCTGTCTGCTCTGAGACTCTCGTCCTGCCTGTGACGTGTTCATCATCATAATTGGGTGTGGCTAAGCACATGGTCTCTCTCTCTTCTCCATTTTGAACAATTAAACTTTCCTTCTTCTGATTGTTTAATTTAAGTTGTCTCCTAACTGTATCTATAACTTTGGCTGCTTGATCTAAATCATTTTTTCCAGTAGCAATAATAACAGATGCTGGATCAAGATACTTGAATTTTTTAACAAAAGCATTTACCATAGAAGGAGTCTCATTGTCTAAATTAAATATCATTTTGTATACTTTAGAAAATCTATTTTTAAATTCAAAAGGATCATCATTAATCGTAGCTCTTAAGGAGTCTAAGATTTCCAAAGAAGGAGTTTCCTCTCCAGTAGTAAATTTCAATAATTGCCGTAGTCGGTCTGATGCATTGCTATGCATTTCCTCATCATCCTCAATATATGGCGTTTTGATTAATCTACATGCCATAACACTGGGGAGCCATAAACAGAATAGAAAATTTCTTTGCTCCTGATTTAAACAAAAATTATTACAAAAATTTTCATAAACCTCCATGTTATAGAAAGCATCGGCGTCCATATCATAGGCTGGCATATCCTTCAAAATTTTCATGAGCTGATCAAGGATTTTAAGATTAAGTTTTGCAGCTTTATCCCTTAATTTTCTCTTACACATTTCTTCCTGATCTATAGGATCTCCTTCTATAGACTGGATCTCTGGTACAAAAGATTTTTGTTTCTCTGCCTTAGTATTCACACAAATTCTTTTTACATCATTCTGCAGGTCAGATAACTGAATGTCTTTTGTTTGAATTACACTTTGCAGATCATCAATTTGCTCAGTCAAAGTCTGGCAATTAGCACATACACTGCTCTGATCTTGCTGCATTACACAAACAGCAGTCTTAGGAACATCAAAAAGCATGGCGTTAAAAACATTAACTAACTTCATTACATTTCTAACTTGTTTGCTCAGTTTCTTAAAGGAAAACTTAGATTTTTCTATCTTAATATTAGCCTGTAAGCACTCATTATACATGTACCGCCAAAGTTCATTATCTTTAACAAATGTAGACAGATTCTTGAATTCTAACTTACTCTCTCTAGATAATTCATCAATAAAATCCATTACTTACCAATTAATAAGGTCTTTCTTTACATAACGCGTCTTTTCTCTCTTGGCGGGAAATGACATCACCAAGGAACAGCGTTGCTTGCAATTGCGCAAAATTCTCACCAATTCTGCATTTAGGTTCTCGATTATGCCGACGATTCATCTGTTGCAGACTTTACTTCTCCTGAAAGCTTGATTTCATATTTTGCTGAGTTTGCAAAACAACGTCCCTCTCATCAAGGTGAAAGAGAAAAAAGTCAAAAATAAGCGATCGGCGGAAACGAATCGAACTGGAGGCTCGCCACTGTAAAATATCGTATTGTCTCGATATTTTCTTAACTTGTATTGATGAGAAATGTTCAGATAGAAAGTCCTTCCATTGCTTGTATAAACTCAAAAAGATGATTTAATAATAACGTTGCATAAAATTAGAAATAAAATATTGGAATACAGAATGTTTAAATAAAGTCCAAAAAGTATAGTTAAGTTCTTAATAATAAAATTGTATGTAATTGTGTGTGTATAATATGAATGTGTGTAGATATGAGCAAGCAGCTCCCTTCGCCTTGCTGTCCAAAGAATGAATGCTTTAAACCTTTGTCCTGCTCTAGAAAGCAATCCAGCCCCCACCTTTTCCTCAAAATGGGCTGATATACTTGTAGTCCCACAAAGATAATTGGAAACAGATGTATATATATATAACAAACCCTCCAGCCTACTTCTCTCAAAGTCTGAGTGTAACTTTATCTCTTACATAGATGGGGGAGGATGGTAGACCAATTGCTACCATATGTGGCTTGAATGTAAAGGAAACCCAAGATATATGTTCATATATAAATTCACAAACTATGAAGTCTAATCACTTACTTTTCCCAATCTAGAACAAATATAAATATAATAACTCAATTATTCTATTAAGATCCAACTCATTCATACTTATGTTAGTACTGTTAATAAGAAGATATTAGGTATTAGGTTAAGGAAAGCTTCTAACAGTGGGAAACTGTGAAGCTCTGGTGAACTCCATGTCCAAGAGGGTTAAGGCAGCGCTGGAAAATAATGGTGGCCACACAAAATATTGACACTTTGGGGTTTATTTACTAAACCTGGTTGACTCAGAATCTTGTCCACTTCTGCATAAAAACCAATCAGCTTCCAGGTTTTATTGCTGAAGCTTAACTGAACATGCTGAGGTTAGAAGCTGATTGGCTACCATGCACAGGTGCCCAAGATTCTGAGTCAACCAGTTTTAGTAAATCTCCTATTGTGGGTCACTTTTGTTGCCAGCGGTTTAGACATTAATGGCTATGTGCTGAGTTATTTTGAGGGGACAGCAAATTTACACTGTTATACAAGCTGTACACTCACTACTTTACGTTGTAACAAAGTGTCATTTCTTCAGTGTTGTCAAATGAAAAGATATAATAAAATATTTACAAAAATGTGAGGGGTGTACTCACTTCTGTGAGATACTGTATAGGATAATGACAGCTACAAATGAAAGATAGTGAATATAGTTAGTTATACCAAACCACAGCTAGCTGGAAAAATGTGACTCTGAATAGCATGACTTACTTCTCACTTTTTTATTTTTATTGTATATATTTTAATTATGTATATGTAGCAATAACCTCTTAGGTGCTACTGGATTTCAGAAAGGCTCTCCTAGTCCCAATAGTGACCTGCTATGTAGCTGCACCTGGGCAATCGCTGAACTACCAACAGTGACAAACAGGCAGACTTCAGTATCCTTCAAACTTTTATTTTTACTTTGGCCGAATTGTCTTGGCAAGAAAGGTTTAGGGGTACAGGATATCCAAAACCAGCAGCAATAATTTCCTCCACTGAGTAGACTTCTCAGTTTACTCTTTGTGCCTAGGTGGGCTACTCTCTTCCAGTATCTTTTTGACCTCAGCCATTGGTCAGCTGTAGGGATCTTTTGCTCTCTGCCACAACCCAGTGTAGAATCTGTAGACCCAGGAGGTTAGCTATCTTTCAGATGCCTCTACCACATGCCAGGTTAGGACACTTCATGTCTCAGCCACATACTAGTTTAGGACAATCTAAGAGTAGATGGGCAGCTAGGAGAACAAACCCTTTATTTACTCTGGTTTCCTCCTCCAGGCAAAAGGCTTGGGAGCAAAGACTTGACAGCTCTGGAGCTACATCTTGTCCAGGCAGCAACCTCAAAAGGTCTGCACCCTGCTGCTCACATCCTTACCATGTAAAGTATGGGGGGCAAGGACCAATCTTGGAGGTCTCTCCAAATACAGGTGAAACTCGAAAAATTATAATATCGTGCAAAAGTTCATTTATTTCAGTAATGCAACTTAAAAGGTGAAACTGATATATGAGATAGACTCATTACATGCAAAGCAAGATAGTTCAAGCCGTGCTTTGTCATAATTGTGATGATTATGGCTTACAGCTCATGAAAACCCCACATCCACAATCTCAGAAAATTAGAATATTGTGAAAAGGTGCAATATTCTTGGCTCAAAGTGTCCCACTATAATCAGCTAATTAAGCCATAACACCTGCAAAGGAGCCTTTAAATGGTCTCTCAGTCTGGTTCAGTAGGAATCCCAATCATGGGAAAGACTGCTGACCTGACAGTTGTGCAGAAAACCATCATTGACACCCTCCATAAGGAGGGAAAGCCTCAAAAGGTAATTGCAAAAGAAGTTGGATGTTCCCAAACTGCTGTATCAAAGCACATTAATAAAACGTTATGTGGAAGGGAAAAGTGTGGAAGAAAAAGGTGCACAAGCAGCAGGGATGACCGCAGCCTGGAGAGGATTGTCAGGAAAAGGCCAATCAAAAGTGTTGGGGACTTTCACAAGGAGTGGACTGAGGCTGGAATCAGTGCATCAAGAGCCACCACACACAGATGGATCCTGGACATGGGCTTCAAATGTTGTATTCCTCTTGTCAAGCCGCTCCTGAACAAGAAACATCTTACCTGGGCTAAAGAAAAACAGACCTGGTCTGTTGCTCAGTGGTCCAAAGTCCTCTTTTCTGATGAGAGCAACTTTTGCATCTCATTTGGAAACCAAAGACCCAGAATATGGAGGAAGAATGGAGAGGCACACACTGCAAGATGCTTGAAGTCCAGTGTGAAGTTTCCACAGTCTGTGTTGATTTGGGGAGCCATGTCATCTGCTGGTGTTGGTCCACTGTGCTTCATTAAGTCCAGGGTCAACGCAGCCGTCTACCAGGAGATTTTGGAGCACTTCATGCTTCCTTCCGCAGACGAGCTGTATGGGGATGCTGACTTCAATTTCCAGCAGGACTTGGCACCTGCCCACACTGTCAAAAGCACCAAAACCTGGTTCAATGACTGTGGGATTACTGTGCTTGATTGGCCAGCAAACTCACCTGACCTGAACCCCATAGAGAATCTATGGGGCATTGCCAAGAGAAAGATGAGAGACATGAGACCGAACAATGCAGAAGAGCTGAAGGCGGCTATTGAAGCATCCTGGTCTTCCATAACACCTCAGCAGTGCCGCAGGCTGATAGCTTTCATGCCATGCCGCATTGAGGCAGTAATTGCTGCAAAAGGGGCCCAAACCAAGTACTGAGTACATATGCATGCTTATACTTTTCAGAGGTCCGATATTGTTTTATGTACAATCCTTGTTTTATTGATTGCATGGAATATTCTAATTTTCTGAGATTGTGGATTTGGGGTTTTCATGAGCTGTAAGCCATAATCATCACAATTATGACAAATCACGGCTTGAACTATCTTGCTTTGCATGTAATGAGTCATATATATATATCTCATATATTAGTTTCACCTTTTAAGTTGCATTACTGAAATAAATGAACTTTTGCATGATATTCTAATTTTTCAAGTTTCACCTGTACATATCCTCTTCTTCACCTCACATCCCTGACAGAAACCATTGGCCAGGACAGAATAGATTTTCATAACCCAAAATAATGAATCTCTGCACTCTACCCACTGGGGAACACTCATCAGTAGCAGACAGAAGTAAACAATGACCTTGGGCTTAGAAGAAACCTAACAATCCCAGATAACATAAACAAAAGCTCAGACTGGATTCAACCTAGTTGCAAACGCTCAATATAGACTGGGGACACTGCAGACACTGCAACTTAAGGCAGGATCCCTACACACTTTTATAGTGTAAAGCATTTCATAAAACAAAAATCACAGTTTATGGAAAGATAGAAAAGGAATACTTACCACCAAGGGTAGGAATCCTGTTTTTACACAGAAAAGGTTTCTGCTATGAAAACATGTGTGTCTCTGAAGCGGATGACAGAATGTTTTTGTTTGTTTCACTTTTCACATAGGTGTGCCTATGTGCACAGCTATCCTCTGCACCTACCACCCAACTGTTATTGAACTCCTGGCACAGCCTGCTCTTCTGTGAACTGGGACCATGTATGTTCCTACAATGAGGAACAGTTGGTGGGATGCAGAAAATAGGAGAATGGAATTGTGCGACAGCATGAAGAGGTAAGTGGCAGTAAAATTACAGGAAATCAAGGCAAACCTATATTTATGGTTCACTCAAACTATCTATTGCATTAAGATATGCATGTTCTTCTGCATTGAGGTGTGTTGTGTTAAGGAAGTCCAAATTTTCAGGCACTATCATACAGCGTTGGAACACATAAATTACAGAACCTTGGCAACCTATCAGAAACAGTTTTGACTGTTTCAACCTAATAGAATGCAACAGAAACAGTTTGTGGTCTATCGATTTAATATGTGTTAATGTTTTTGTGACCCAAAGCTAGAAGACAGAAGACTAAAGAACATACAGTATATATGAGAGTCACACTCCAAAAATCCTGAACCTTATTCCATTGGAGATCCTACTCTCCATAGAGACCACTGGAATTATTATCATCTCACCAATAAAGCAATAATTGAGGTCAGGGAGCTGGAGTCAGAGAGTTGGTCTATGGGCTAAGCTAAAAGCCTATCCGCAAGGACCAGCTTTGCCTACTTCTTTCTCAGAAACTGATGATCACTCACCCGCAAAATTGACCAATTTAGGCTGTGGATTACTTCACACAGAAATAAACAGCAGTGTAATGGTTATTACAAAGACTTGGCTAGAGATTTCCATTGGGTCTGGCCAGGCTGATGGCAGTTATTTAACAGGGATTTTTCAAGTGTTTTATTTGTGCAGAATTATAGTGCAACTCCACAGTGAGTTTTGGCACTGATGTTTTAATAAATGTAATATGGTTTTACATTGTGTTGCTGTTTCATCTTACTGGGGTTTATTTACTAATGCTGGTTCATTCAGAATCTCCTGCACTTCTGCATTGAAACCAATCAGCTTCCAGGATCTATTGTTAAAGATTAATTGAACAAGCTGAGGTTGGAAGCTGATTGGATACCATGCACAGCTGCACCAGATTCTGAGTGAATCAGTTTTAGTAAATAAACCCCACTGAGCCATGGTGGGATGTGTCTTGAAGGGTGTAAGATGGTAAGGACCTGGTAATGGTTTAACCTGAAGGGGTTCAAGGGTGCAAGCGTGTTTGGCCCAGTTAACATACAGTATGTAGGATTAGGTCATATATAGAAGGCCAGTGCCAGTCCTGTGGACTGAAATGACACATGAATTTGCTCTCAATGAGGAGGAGCTTCCATATGGAAAGTAGCAATTTGGATACACTTCAAGAGGATTTTTCACCATACTGTTTAAACACACTTCCGTTGATATGGATGAATCTTCAGACTTACTGAGATCCAGTAGACTATACTTTATTGCACATTTTATAAAAATCACTGTATGCATTCTGTTAGTGGTATGTTGCACTTTATATGACTTTTATAGCTTTTCATTTTTGTTCAGTGCTGCACTGTTTAAGAGTCACAACAGATTACTGATACTGAAATACCAAATCTGGAATGTGTATATGCTGGCTGACAAAAGAAAAGGCCTAGCAGCATCTGCAAAGGTCCAACTCAGCCAGGATGTGTGTTTATTCCACTCTGATCAGGAAAAATATACAGAGCAATCAAGACTCAGGCAAATGCTTATTTCCCAGAGGTTTACTATCTGGGACTCCATCACATACAAACTCCCCAAAAAGTGAATGCAACTTAGTATAACTATGTATTGAATACAATGATAATAAAGTATCTATTCTAATGTAATTAGCTAACACATGATTGTGAGCACACCCAAATGCCTGCCAATCGTAAGCAGAGTTCCAGAGCTGTTGGTTGGGATCTAAGTATTTTGGAATAGGAGAATTAAATGTTGTGTTCATTTTCTTTCTTTTTTTTGGTGGGGGGGGGGGGGGCTTTAGTATAGAGGATATTATATATCTTCTGTATGTTCCAAAAAAAACAATTTAAAGATTTTCAGAGGAAACATAACGCTGAGGCAAATCATTCCACTGCTTGTACTCAGAGATTATTAGGAAGTCTAGAGATCCCTGATGTCAGCAAATTTCAGGTAAGTGAAATGTCCTGCAAATCTAATTAGCTCTGATATACTTTTTGTTCCTGAAGCTGCAATCTTTCTTGGTCTACCTGACCTTGGCTTGGTATTAAAAGATTCCCAAACTTTCCACTTGTTAATTGGTGATTTAACAGTATTGATTGGCATATTCAAGGCTTTGGACATCTTTTTATGTCCTTTTCCATCTTCATAAAGTTCCATAACCTTGTTACGCAGGACTTTTGACACTTCTTTCCTGATCCCCATGGCTCAGTATCTAGCCTAGTCAGTGCTTCCACGTAAGCGCTAACAAACTAATTGACTATTTATGCACTGACACTAACTGCAATTTAAAAAGCCACAGATGTGGGGCATTTACCTCTAATTGGCATTTTAACCCGTGTGTGTCACCTTGTGTGTCTGTACCAAGGCCAAACATTCCAGGGTATGTAAACTTTTGATCATGGCCATTTGGGTGATTTCTATTATCATTATGATTTAAAAAGGAGCCAAACAACTATTTGATAATAAATGGCTTCATATGATCATCATCCTTCAATAAAAGAGCATGTTTTGGCATGATCAGTCATATTCTCAATATCAATGGCAAAATTCACAATTTCTGCCAGGGTATGCAAACTTTTGAGCACAACTGTACTGTAGGGGAAAATTTACACAGAGTTATCCATTGTGACTAAAGTGCATTTCCCCAGAAATTTTCCTTTCAATCATGTACGATGTGCGTACTTCATAAAATTACTTTACATGGAACTATGAATGAGGCAGGACCATGTTTCTTATTTACTTAGGACATCTAGTGGTGCAACTAATGTTCTGCAATCTACCAAAGTAAAGTCACCTCTAATGACACACAATTTATATTCTCTAAAATTATTCTTACACCATTTAGAAATGAAATAAAATATAACATACTTGTGAAATATACTGTATACGTTGATACATTTTAAATATTGTAAAAGTTTAAATTTGCCAAAATGAGATAAGACTCTGGAGATTAAGAAAATATTGTTTGTTTATTTTTTGTTTTATGCTGTTTGATAACATGTATTTTGTTATTGAGAGTCAAGGCGCAGGCGTATTGACAACAGCATGGAAGGGGTAGATTATGCTACATATTCAGTTTATTTTTTTATTTATCTTGTTTATTTTGTTTTTAAGGTAAGACTGGTTAAGATTTAAAGAGTAAATCTACTTTTGTTAAGAAAAAAAAACATTCCCTTCTGGGTGTTCTCTGTACATTGTAAGGATTTAACAAACTTTGTTGCAGATTGCTACCTTTTGTTATTCTGAAGAAAGAGCTGTTTGTTTGTCTGTGTCCAATGGCAGAGTGAATCTATATGGGAGTGCTTTTATAATTATCAATCAGCTGCTGCACCTGCAGGGCTCTAATGAGGAAAATTACAGGGTCTGCATCCTTTTAGATGTGATTTCCTAGGGGAATATCTCACCAAAAATGACATTTTTGTTGCACGGGATGCTTGAAATTTGAAATCTGAGTTGTATCTTAGTACAGACTTCTGAGAAAATTAGTAAGCCAATCACATAAGCAGGAAATTACATTTATGTGGGGCATTCTGTACACCATTCTGAACACCTCCGGTTAATATATTGCATTGCATTTTACAGAAAATTACAGCGCTGCCGATTGAAAAGGAAAGGTCATTTTTAATAACATTCAATTACAATATGGCTTGTGTTGCAATTGTATATGCTATATTATTATTTTTTTATTTTGCTAATTTTTTTCCAAAAAAGTGGAGTTACCCTTTAAATCTAAGTAAACGTGTTTGGGGACACAGCATATGCATCTCAGTTTAACGTTCCACTTGAGTTTACCAGCTTTAAATGAGTGGAGTTGCTACCATAGAGATACACAGAGAATACTCCCAAATGAGCGGAGGCTCAGCCTTCAGTTACCATACAGGTGCAAAACATGTTAGCAGCCAATCGAGAGCATCTGACTGTGTTGCCAAAAGGGCTACGCTCTAAAAACAATGTTGGAAGTTAATTTAGTTCTCATTACTGAGATGACATATAAAGTTATACACTTACAGTGTTACTAAACCCAGGACCCTGCATTCACTCTATCTGATCTCCCACAGTACACAGAACATAGAAATACAATTATTTTAGTAAATATAAACGGCTAAATACCTTTTCTCATCAGCAGTATTGTGACTTCTATCAGTGTCCAGCAGAGCACTGGTTAAAGCTTGTAGGGGGAGTTTTCTATCTGTTCTAGGAGGATGCAGGACCCCGGACCTCTCTCTGGACAGTGCTGATTGGCCCTGTGCTGATCAAATGCACTCTCCCAAGAAAAAAAAACCTCTCTAGCAATACACACCAAAATGAGCATGTGCAGAGTGTCTCCACACTATATGTCTTATCAGGAGAAAAGAGGGGGGCACTGGAAGAAGGTGAGGATCAGAAAGTCAGGATCAATCAGCCTTTTTACACAATGCAGAGGATTAACCCTTTAGGTTCCACAGTGTACATGCAGTAAAGCATGCTTGATATACTCAGACTCATTTTTACTGTTGTGGTTTTAGTAACACTTTAAGCATGATGTCTTGATGTTTCCTTACACATGGCTAGGTGACCTTTACACAGTGAGTTTTCACCACATTCACTAAGCTGTAAGACAAAATTTCCTGGTACATTGCAACTTCATGTGCAAATTGAACAGTACAATTGCCTTTAGTAAATCAACCTCTATCTAACAATTTCCCTTACATGTAAGTGAATGACTGAAGTGATCATTCCACTATTCTGGTAAATTAATCCCAGTGATTCTGCCAAGTGAATCTGTGATTAAAGCATATTGGGGTTTACGTACCAAAGGCAAATTGGCTGTTTTCCCAATCTTAGTGAATGTGGTGAAAAATCACTTTGCAATAAATCACATGCAAGGACAAGTTTTGCTTGCACATGATTGGGTGATGGAAGTCAGCAGAGCTTCAGATCTTTCACTAAGATAATGGAAAAGCGTATATACAACAGGTAAAATAAGTATTGAACACGTCACCATTTTTCTCGGTAAAAATATTTCTAAAGGTGCTATTGACATGAAATTATCACCGCATTTCGATAACAACCCATGCAATCCATACATCCATTTTAATTGGAATTACACAGGGAAAAAGTACTGAACACGCTAACTGAAATTTATTTGATGCTTGGTACAAAATCTTTTGTTGGTAATGACAGCTTCAAGACGCCTCCTGTATATAGAAACTAGTCTCATGCATTCCTCAGGTGTGATTTTGGCCCATTCTTCCACACAGTCTTAAAATTTTGAAGGTTCCATGGGCCTCTTCTATGAACTCTGATCGTTAGTTCTTTCCATAGATTTTCTATTGGATTCAAGTCAGGTTATTGGCTGGGCCACTCTAGCAGCTTTATTTTCTTTTTTTGAAACCAATTGAGAGTTTCATTGACTTTGTGTTTGGGATCATTGTCTTGCTGAAATGTCCACCCTTGTTTCATCTTCATCATCCTGGTAGATGGCAGCAGATTTTTATCAAGAATGTCTTGCTACATTTTTCCATTCATACTTCCTTCAATGATATGATGTTTGTCAGTACCATATGCAGAAAAACAGCCCCACACCATGATGTTCCCACCTCCATGCTTCACTGTTGGTATGGTGTGTTTGGGGTGATGTGCAGTGCTATTTGACCTCCAAACATGGTGTGTAATATGGTATACAAAAAGTTCGGTTTTGGTCTCATCTGACCAGACTATATTCTCCCAGTATTTTACAGGCTTGTCTAAATGTTGTGCAGCAAACTTTAAATGAGCTTCAACATGCTTTTTCTTCAGCAGTGGAGTCGTGTGGTGAGCGTGCATACAGGCCATGGTGGTTGAGTGCATTATCTATTGTTTTCTTTGAAACAATTGTACCTGCTAATGCCAGGTCTTTCTGAAGCTCTCCAGAAATGGTCCTTGGCTCTTGGACAACTCTTCTGATAATTCTTTTTACTCCTCTGTCAGAAATCTTGTGAGGAGCACCTGATCATGACCGCTTTATGATGTTCTTTCTAGTTCCGGATTATGGTCCCAACAGTGCTCACTGGATCATTCAGAAATCCTTCTGTAACCAATGACATAAGTATGTTTTGCAACAATAAGGTTGTGAAGGTCTTAAGAGAGCTCTTAGCTTTTTGTGTGACACCTTAATGATGAGACACCTTTTCATAGGTCATCAGTTGAGATTGAACCAGCTGATATTAATTGGCACTGACAAGGGGCAGTATTGCTTGGCTGGTGTCTTGGCTTTCCATGCCTTTTTGCACATCCCTTTCTTCATGTGTTCAATAGTTTTTCCCCTGTGTCATTCCATTTTATTACACAAAGCTTAATTACTGAACTTATTTATTTTGGTTTCTTTCTATGTATGGATTGCATGTGTTGTTACCGACATGTGGTGAACATTTCATGTCAATAGCACCTTTAGAAATATATTTACCAAGAAAAATAGTGGCAAGGTCAATACTTATTTTACCAGCTGTACCTTGAGTTTGCATTCACACTTGAGCTGAGCGCCTTTGATTATTTTTACAGGCTTTTTTTTTTTAGCATTTGTCCAGTCATTTTTTTTTAGCATTACTACTAGCTCCTAGGAGGAAAAACTGCACAGTACATGCGTTTTCATGCTTTTTGTTGTGTGTTTTCTAGGCATTTCAATTGAAGTCTGCTGGAGCCAAAAGTTCTTGCAGCTTATAGCTCAAACGTTTTTCAAGCTACAGACTTCAAGCGACACTGCGCACAGGTATGAATAGGCACAATTCAAAATCATGGGATTTGGAGTGTTAAATGTTTTGTAGCTCAGGTGTGAATGGGGCCTCAGTAAATCAACCTCTTTGTGCAGCTAACAGCATATACTGTAAGTACAGAAGCTTTGGAAAGTCAGTAAACAACTATGCCGAAGAAGACTATCATGATTATTTGACTCATTTCTAGTTATGTTAAGAAATTCTGTGCCAGTCTTCACGTTTTAGAACTGCACTGAAAAACCACTGAGCTAGTATAAGGATTTTCCTACAGTTTAATATGGTCTAGTATTCACTTTAAGTTATGATTAGAGAGAGGCATCTAGTGTCCAGAGTAAGGTACAGCACCTCAGGCATTGTAAATTGTTTCAGCTGAAAGGTCCAACAGTGGAACACCATAAAATGTTTGCACATATGAAAGTTTATGCACATACCAACTTTGAACATGCTTCATTTCAGCTACAAACAACATGGGAAGAGTAACATGCACAGCTTTGCATTTAATTGGTTGCGCACAAAAGTATTCATAACACTGTTCAACAGGTAAAAAGTTTTGGGCATAAAAATAGCTAATCTTACATAATTTTGGGGTGATGAAAACGAAAATGACCCTAAAAAATGTTGATTGGCTCTAGTTTCCATGATATATTCACCCATCTAATGACGTAAGCCATTCAAAATTATGATGCAACTTCAGCTGCATATTGCGCAATTGATACTGGTGACCAATAGAAAATTGCATGTATACTGAGATGATGCAATATTAGCCTTTAATTGCATCACTTCACTGCATAAAAGCTGCAGTATCTGTAGCTGATTGTAGTTCGACAGCGTCTTTACATTTCGTTTTATGCTTATATAGGCTACTCAGTAATGCCTCGAACTTGTGTGAATAAAGCAGATAATTTCTGCTATATCTGCGGTGAAATAACTTTTATCTCACAAAAAAGGAGGATAACAGGAATGATTAAGAAAGCCTACAACTTGTATTTTGGCTGCAAGATAGGAGACCAGGACAAGAGCTGGGCACCACATATATGCTGCAATTCTTGTGGGACGGCACTGGAGCAATGGTTGAATGGAAAAAAGGCATCTATGCCTTTCGTTGTGCCAATGATTTGGAGAGAGCCAACAGATCATGTTAGTAATTGTTACTTTTGTATGGTGCCTCCAACAAAAGGGCTAAATAAGAAAAAAAAGTTATCTGTGCACTATCCAAATATTCCATCGTCAATACGTCCAGTTCCTCATGGAGAGGGGCTACCAATTCCTAAAGCACCAGAATCCTTCGTGGTTGAGTTAAGTGAGGAAGAACCTGAAGCATGTAGTCACGTGCAGTTGTAAGAGATAGCCCTTTCCTCGAATACAAGAGAAAAGCCAAGAGAAGCAAAACCGACACAAACTGAAGACAAAACTAGTGAGAATCCTAACTATTAAAATGATTCAACTTAGCTTATGGCTATAATTTTTCTTGGTAATCCTATGCAGTATATTATGCCATTTAGGCTTTATGTAGTCAATATCACTTGCTTTATATTTGTGGAAAGACATCTATCTATATAATTATTGTGCATTATGTAGTCATTACGCCTATAGTAGAAAACTTTCCGTTTACAGAAAAACTAGAGCCAATTGACAAATTTCATTGTTATATTTGAACTCAGAATGTGAAATTCATTAAGAAATGGATCCTTTTGTTTCCAAAACTGGCAAAAAATAAAAATTTGTTGAACAGTGTAATCAGGCAATCAGTCAGTGGATTGTTTCCCCTAAAAGTAGTTTTTCTTATTTTTCTTTAAGATGAAGCTAAGAGTCTGATCTAAAGAGTCTGACCTAGAACATTACAAACAATCATATGTCCGCTTTCCAGGGGCGTCCCTAGGGTTGGTGTCACCTGGTGCGGTAACACTTGGTGTCACCCCTCCGACGATTCCCGCAGGATGGATCAGATCTGTGGATTGAGCATAATGGATCGGAGACCAATTCATTATGCTCCCCAATCCGCAGATCTGATCCCTCCTGCGGGGATCGTCGGCTTGCAACCTATACGGGGTTAACTGATCTCTCCACGAGCTCCACGAAAAGGTACGTTTTAAAGCAAGCCAACAATCCCCGCAAGATGGATCGGATATGCAGATTGGGGAGCATAATGGATCAGACTCCGCAGATAAGACAGAGAAAGAGTTGTAGACTGGGGGAGGTGGGGGGAAGACAGTCACAGAGGGGGTTGTAAAACTGTTGGATAGTGTTTTAGAAAACCCAGGTCTAGAATTAGGCCATTATCTTTTGTGTCAAATAGAACTATCATTCTTAGTTCAAAAGTTTTCCTTTCTTAATTAGTTTTGAAATTCCCATTAAAAACTAAGACATTGAGGTCTTCCATAGTGTGGTCCGGATGTGAAAAAAGATGTCCCACAGATGTGTCTTCCTTATGCTCTTTGGTGTGCCTGTGCAAATTCATCCTCGGTTGTTAAATCTGTCCTGACCCAATATCCCCTGATGTGGTTAAGATCACTGAGAAGTGAATAACATTGATTATCTCGTTATAAAGGCATCTGAGAGTCAGTGAGATATATATGACAGCAAGTAAACATGTTGTCTGAGAAGTTTATATGTTAAAAGCAGAAAAATGGGCATCTCAGTTTGTTGTGTATGGGGCTATGTATCTACAGACCTGTTAGGGTGCTCATGTGACCCACGTCCACAGCCAGAAGTGCCTACAATGGGCATGTGAGCACCGGAATTGGACAATGAAGCAATGGAAGAAGGTGGCCTGGTCTATTGAACCACATGGCTGGGTGGATGGCTGGGTGAGTGTGTGTGAGTGTGTGTGTCAATTACCTGGGGAAGAAGGCAAGGCAGAGGAGGCAGTATGATGCTTCAGACAATGTTCTACTGGAAAACCGTGGGTCCTGTTATTGATGTGGATATTACTTTGACACATACCACCTACCTAAACATTGTCGTCGACCAAGTACACTCCTTCATGGAAACAGTGGTGGTTATTTACTAAAACTGGAGAGTGCAAAATCTTGTGCAACTCATTTTAGAAACCAATCTGCTTCCAGGTTTTATTGCTGAAGCTTGAACAAGGTCAAATTAAATCTGATTGTCCACCATGGACAGCTGCACCAGATTCTGAGTGCTCCAATTTTGGTAAATCTACCCCAATATTCTCTGATAGCAGTGGCCTCTTTCAGTACGATAATGCACCCTTCCACACTGCAAAAATGGTTAAAAAATGGTTTGAGGAATGCAATGACGAGTATGAGCTGTTGACTTAGACTCCAAGTTCTCCAGATCTCATACCAATCAAGAATCTGTGAGATGTGCTGGAAAAACAGCTCCAATTCATGAAGGCCCCGGCTCACAACTTACTGACGGCTTGGTGCCAGATACCACAGCATACCTTCAGTGGTCTAGTGGTGCCCAAGCTGTTTTGGGAGCAAAGAGGGGTACTAGTAATGGTGTCGATCAGCGACTTATAATATCCAATATCCACATGAATAACAGGACCCAAGGTTTTCGAGCAGAACATTGTCTGAAGCATCATAATGCCTCCTCTGCCTTGCCTTCTTCCCCAGGTAATTGACACACACACACACATAAAATGTATTCTGCTACATGTCTTTGCTAAAAAAAAAATCCCAATATGTGTAAATTAATTGGTTTATGTGAAAGTTATAGTGTTTACAGATGGCGGTAGAGATACTGGAATTTATTTTTTTTTTACTAGTAATGGCGTTGATCAGCGACTTATAATATCCAATATCCACATAAATAACAGGACCCAAGGTTTTCAAGCAGAACATTGTCTGAAGCATCATAATGCCTCCTCTGCCTTGCCTTCTTCCCCAGGTAATTGACACATACACACACACACACACACACACGCACACACAAAATGTATTCTGCTACATGTCTTTGTTTAAAAAAATCCCAATATGTGTAAATTAATTGGTTTATGTGAAAGTTATAGTGTTTACAAATGGCGGTAGATACTGGAATTTATTTTTTTTTTACTAGTAATGGCGTAGATCAGTGACTTATAGCAGGACTGCGGCGGGCATTCTGACACTGGGGGGAACTGACTTGCTGTCAATGACATCCCCAGTGACACCAATACAGTGATCAGTGCTAATAAAAAACACTGACACTGTACTATTGACACTGGGCAGGAAGGGGTTAACATTTGGGGCAGTCAAAGGGTTAATTGTGTGCTGTTTTACTGTAAGCTGCTATGCTATGCAGAGCCATACAAAGCAGTGTGCAGGAGCTGACAGGGGAGAGAACTGTGTTGTTTATATACAGTTCTCTCCCCCCGTTGGTAATACTTGGCGATCACCGGGTGTCGGAGAGTAATCACCAGCCAGAACCTGGTGATTGACAGCCGAGACTCTGAAAAGCGATGCACCCCTGCCGCCCTGTAGCAGTATTTCTGCTATAGGGTGGCAGGAAAGTGGTTAACACTAATTTTAAATTTCATATTTTATTATATGAAACTTATAGCCATTTCACTCCTTGTAGCAACAATCCATTTAAAACCCCCAACAGTTTTTTTATGCATATACAGATCCTACAAAATATGTATATAACTGAAAACAGGAAAAGCAGCGTACTGGCTTAGGTTTACAACAGAAATGACAGTGCAGCTTCTTTTAAACATATAATTGTTTATTTGCTTTAACTACAAACAATTCAATCACAAAAATGTACCAACATGTTTTTAAATATAAATTTGGGCTGACGTCATGAGTCAATACACCATATACTTTATTATCAACATTTAAAACATTTTTTTAATGTATGATTATTTCAATAAAATGATTTTTTTTCATAAAAGAAATGATTTATGTGTAATACATTTATGTAGCACCTGCAAAATTCCACAATTTCTTCAATTTATTTCAAATATTGACACATTAACAGAAAGTAAAATAGAAAAATTCTGTGATGCAAACCAAGTTTATGTCTTAATACTTTTAATCCAAATTTGCTCCTCTGCACTCTACTTCCAAAAGATCTAATGACTTCTGTGGCACTCCTATAGTTAAGAGCAGGGGCGGACTGACAACTCATTGGGTCCATGGGTAATAGGGGATCATGGGGCCCCTGTGTCCTCGCTCATACTCAAACCACACCCAAAAAAGCCTATGAAAGGTACCAGGGGCATCTCATGGGGCCCCCTACTTACCCCGGGCCCTTGGGCAGTGCCCGAGTGCTCGAATGGGCAGTCTGCCCCTGGTTAAGAGATTACTGCAAATAAAGACTTGAGTGCTTGAGGTGGTGAGATATTGGACTATTGTGCACATAACACACAAAACTTAATTTGGTAAACTTGTGCAAATAACAATGAAATACTGTGACTATAGCAAGTAAACTAGTTTTTAATGTGCTACTATTGATTTGTGCATATTGTGTATTTAACATTAAACCTACTAAATAAAAAAAATCTGCACCACAGAGCTTTATGTGTTTGATTTTATATCAATCATGACATAATGATGGTAGTGTACTTTATGATGTCATTCAATACCATAATATTACACTGGATTTTATTTATGCAAAGGAATTAGCATCAACACATTTTTATAATTGACAAATTTAAGACAGAAGGTGAAGTGCCACCCCAAAATAATTATTGATAATAAAAAAAGTGAAATTTGAATGAACCTTTGGTAGGTTTTGACAAGTTTCAGCTTGATTCTTCTAGAAAATGTCCTCCTGCATGGTTTCAGTTGCTTGCTCATGAAGTTTAAGGAGTTTCAATGAATCCTGAAATTGAAAACTATGTTTAGGCATGCATTGTTTATTAAAATGTTTCTTACACAAACTTCAGTGGGTGCAGATCACAAAAGAAAAGGCATTAGATTCTTTCATTAGTACTATTTTTGCCTAAAAAGTAAGTTCACTAAAAGTTTTATTGCTCAGTTCAGATGAATTTACTATTTTTGTAGTATTTTGCCTGTAAAGTCAATTTGCAAATTTGATTTTCTTTACCTAAGGAACTTATATAATGGTTTTCTATATAATGTGCAATCATTGTGGTCAGGATTGAAAAAAAATAAAATACAAATAAAAATAATATTTTTAAAGTCTATGTTTGTTATTTTGTCAGAGCATGCATTGTCTATTAAAATGTTTCTTTCACAAACTTCACTGGGTGCAGATCACAAAAGAAAAGGCATCAGATACTTTCATTAGTACTATTTTTGCCTAAAAGGTATGTTCACTAAAAGTTTTACTGCACAGTTAAGTTGAATTTACTATTTTCGTAGTAAATTGCCTGTAAATTTGCAAAAATGATTTAATAGATTTTCTTTACCTAAAGAACTTATATAATGGTTTTATATTTAATTTTTAATCATTGTGGTCAGGATTTTTAAAAAAATGTTAATATTTTTAAAATCTATGTTTACTATTTTGTCAGGGAAGTATGAAATATTATATATTTAAAAAAAATACTGTATATCATTAGCAAATAGTGCTCAGTTATTTTTCACATTTTCCAGGTTTTACAGTCCCTCAACTGGAGCCGAGATTTACACAGACAAGTAGAAACAGGAGTCTGATTAAAGTCGGGGCAGTTTGCAGTATTCAGATGCTTGAAATTAGTCGTTGGGCGGCAATCACATCACTAAAAACACAAAAAACTCCTGGACTCGATGGCTTCTCGGCACTGTATTATAAAAAATGACGTTTTGGCCCCTCATTTTACCAACTTATTTAACCACCTACATTCTCATTCTGACCTACACTCATCGTCAACGACGGCCCAAATACTCATGATACCAAAGCCTGGGAAGGATTCTAAGGACCCACATAACTTTCGACCCATCTCCCTGTTGAATGTCGATATTAAAATTCTCGCTAAAATTCTTGCTACCAGAATAAATACATTCCTACACAACCTTATTCATAAAGATCAACTGGGCTTCGTTCCCTTTCGGCAGACCCCTGATAATACCCACAGAGTAAGTAATCTAATTCGCTGGACGGTCCTTAGCTTGGATATACATAAGGCATTTGACTCCCTTTCCTGGGAATAAATGTACTATATCTTAAACAAGAGGGGTTTTCCTGACGCTTTTACGTCATGGCTAGGGGCTCTGTACCACAGACCCTCTGCCACGGTTCATTTCCTCTCTCGACAAGTCCTTTTTTTTCAATTTGCAGGGGCACATGGCTGGGATGCCCTCTATCTTCTATACTCTTTGTTCTAGCCTTGGAACCTTTAATATATCGGTCAGATCTAATAAGGTGCAATAAAGGAATCACAGTTGGTCAACAGTCGTTCAAAGTTAGCTCCTTTGCAGACAATATGCTTCTAACTCAACCTCATACCACCCTTCCTATCCTCTTTTCTACTTTCACACGCTTTCTCTAATATCTCTGATTTGATAGTGAATGAACACAAATCCTCTGCTCTTAACATCTCCCTCCCCAAGGCGGAGATCACCTTATTAAAACAAACTATAATTTTACCTTGCCTAATACTCACCCAAACTATCTAGCGATCCGCCTCACCTGATCCTTTTACACATTCTACGAAGCTAATTACATTCCAACTTTTCGCTCCCTCAAAGCTCTGCTGGTGTCCTGGTCCCATCATCATCTTTCATAGATCAGTTGAATCAATGCTATAAAAAAGACAATACTTCTGAAAATTCTATATCTGTTTCGTACTTTTCCCGTTTCTATCCCCTTTATGCTCTTAAGCCATTCCAGAATTATGTTCTGAGATTTATTTCCAATAACAATAGACCTCGGATTTCTAAACATACAAATGTTCATACATAGGAAACAAGGGGGCTTGGGGGTTCCTAATGTTGCTAAATATTATGTAGCGGCTCAAATTGCATCTCTGACCTCTATGTACACCGCACATGTAGTCCTTTTATGGGTCACCTTGGAGGCTACATCTTGTTTCCTGGTTTCTCCTCGTTCACTTTTGTGGCTCCCCCCACATCCATAAGCCCCTTAATATCCCACCTGTTATGAGTCTGGGACTCTACAAAATATTCTACTGCCCTGATCTTCCCCCACCTACCACTTCACCCCCTTTTAGGAAATCCATTGTTCACTCCAGGCCTTGAGTCCGCCAGTGCCTTCCATTAGTGGACCTCCCATAATCTCCACTGTGTTCACTCGTTCCTCAATAGTCATTCCAAATATACCTGGGTGGAAATTAGGGATAAATACCAGGCCTCCCATACTGAACTTTTTAGATTTCTACAGATTAACCACTGGCTGTCCTCAGTGCTCACTGACAAAATCCCGATGACCCAGCTGTTTTTGTTTGAACATATTTGTCATCGGACACCCTTTTCCCCAAAAAACTTATCTCCACTCTCTACTTGCAGTTGAATATCCTCCAAAACGCTAACAATCACACGTACATTTCCAGGTAGGAAAGGGATCTTAAAAGCAGTAGGGAAAAGAGCTGCTGGTCACAAATTTGGACAACACTGACTTCCTGTTCTATTAATGTTCTCACTATTGAATTGGCCTTTAAAACTGTCATGAGATGGTACCTGATCCCTTCCCGCTTGGCATACCTTCATCCCTCCACTCTTGGTACTTGTTTCAGGGGGTGCTCTAATCCAGGAGATGTCCTCCATGTATGGTGGACATGCCCTATGCTTGCCCAATTCTGGACAAAAGTCCTAAACTTCTACAATCTTTATTAACCTGTCCCTTCCCAAAAGACCCGTGGCATGTCCTGTTACATCTGAAACCTCCGGGCGTCACTAAATACCAATTTAAACTGGCTACGTATGTACTATTGGCGGCAAAACAAACCATAGCAAAAGCTTGGAAGCAACAGTTCACACCTTTTACAGAATTAGCCGCCATTTGGATTTCTTTTTCATTAATGAAAAGCTTTCCAGCATCCTTTTAGATACACCTGAGAAATTACTTAAAATATGGACCCCATGGATCAAACATGCCCATCCTAGTATGTCAATACACAATGCTATAAACACTGAGACTTGGGACCCAGGCTCAAGTACCCTTGATGTCCCCTTCCAACAACACTTGGATCCAGAAATACCCAACTGAAACTGTTTATGTTTGCAAGGCTTTAAAAAAATAACCTGTTTTATGGTTAAGGAAATAAAAGATCTGTCTCGCTATTTATTTAGCTGAACTGGACAAGACAGTTTCAGTTTCTGTTATTGTTCAGAAATGTAAGGACGTTAGGTAACAATTGACAGCCTGAAGGTCTGGTGGAACATCTACCTGCGAAGACTTGAGAAAGGTTAAATGGAAATCAATTTAACCTTTCAATATATTATAAGACAAACAGTTGATAGTTTTGGGGACACTTTTGAAAAAGACTATAAAAGGTTGCATCGCTGTTTCAATATATGTATATATAAGGCATAATGATATACAAAGGATTCAACCATGAGCAAGATACCATTACCATATTTATGTTTGATTGTAATCCTTAAAAAATGCATAATCTCTTCAATGTCAGGAATAAATTGCAGTATACTCCATTCTAAGGAATATAATTAATATTTTGAAGTAATCGCTGGCTAAATATTACATTTCTTTAGCCAGGGTTTCATGTTTAAAATGCTATTATACTAAAAATTAAAAATCATAAATGCCACAAACACCTCGGAGAGGTATGATTATATACCCTCTTAAATGAATTGACACATTGAGATAAATCTAAGGATACAATTAGTTTATCCTCAAAAGATTGAATCAAATAAATCCACCTTTTATTCCCAGAAAACCTAATATAGGAATTTCTAGTCTTACAGTGCCATCTGGTGGTCAAGTTTAGTTATTAACTGTGCAAACAAATAGTTAATAGGTAATATTACCCTCCAATCAGAGGTGGGTAAATTTTCAAAACTACACCCTCTGAGATGGTCCCTAGATTAAGGCAATGTTTGGGGAAATAAAAGAGGAAGCTCAGAGAGAGAATGGATGAACCTCATCAATATCCATCTATTCATCACAATCCATCTTGAATCACCATCCACATCATCATCCTAATCAGCATGCTCTCATACGGCTTGCTCTCTCAGTCTCAGACTGATCTCGTTGAAGGTCCTACCAGGGTGCGGCTCTTAACTCAACACCAATAACTCCTGGTGTACAGTGTCATTCGCTAATTAATTTAGAAATTCCATCTTACTTCTGAGGGTAACTAATGTTGTGTTATTATCTGGATGATTATTGCTTGTTTAATGTAACATTCCACTTTCGATAGATTTTGGTTGTTTAAGGGATAATTTCACCTTTGGGAACATGTTACATGTTCCACCTGTTTTTAGGGTGGAACACATAACATGTTCCCATAGCAGAAGCCATGGCCTGCTGCTCACCCTCCCTCTGACAGATAGTCATTCATTCACGGACTTCCATGAATAAATGAACTGCAAGTCCTGACAGCTTTAGCAGCTGTCAGCTTGTAGTTTTCAGCGAACTTCCACAGAGCTGTGGAGCAACATGGTAGTTTATTGAAGCTTTCTGTCAGAATATCTGCTTGCTCGTACATCCTGTATAGCAAGCAGATATTCTGACAGGCCTGCAGGAAACCTGCATGGCATCAGCAATCTACTGATTGCTGATGCAATGCTTTCCAGACTCCTGTAGACAAAAATAATAAATCCACATTTTTCTACCTGCAAAAAAATGTGCATTTATTATTTTTGTCTAAATGATGAACTTATCCTTTAATGCAACATTTCGCTCACAGTATTATAACCCCTAGGGATTAGATAATTACATTTTAGCTGTATTGGCATAGTTTATAGACAGATTTGGCCCCTTAATCCTACTGCAGGGGAGAAACGGGTACAGTCATTTAATTGTCTGCTAGGTTTAGTGATATTTAGTTATGATACCTACGGGTGCAAGTTGAATTAACTCAGTCTAGTCTAGTTTCCCAACATATATTGTTTATATTTTACCCATGTAAGTTGAGGAGTTTCATTGTGAAATATAATTTTATGTGTCTAGGTCATATTATTATTCCTACTGCTATACGTGATTGTTAGTGACTTAGTTGTAAAAATACATTTTAATTTATTTTTTTAGTTTCATAGTTCATATTTTCACACAATTTTATTGTGCGTAGGAATATCTGCATATAGCCCGAATTTCTGGAAAATAAATAATTGGTCAGCATAATTATATTTAATAATTTATTTTCATATTGAATGCACTGTCATACATTGATCTCTGACTTAATTAATCATTCAAACTTTCTGCCACGATAGGGCTGAAATAAATGCTTACCCATGCTGCTTTTTCTTTTTAAAAAATAGCCCAGCTTTAGTAGAAAAACGACACCTTAAATTATTTTAGCTTCTATCTTATCTAGATGTAGTGCTTGTTGGGGATGCAACAGCATGTACTATATACAGTATTGTGTGTTAATATCACTTGACCAGTAGATGGCACTGTACACTAAGGTTACCAGTTGTACATATCTGTTAAACTTGTTGGTTCTTTTTTTCTTTTCTCTCTCTCTTCATAACCAAGATGTCTGCTGTTACAGTTTGCTGAAATGTTTTGTATGTTTGCAACTTAAGCCACACAAGTAAACCAAGTTCTGCCTCATCACAAGCTACTAGTGTCTTCTCTAACACATAACCAGGTTATGGGCCCAGCTCCAGACACTGGAAAAAGGAAAACTACAAGCAAGTGCTGCATTTACAATTCTACCAAATCCTGTTTGAGGAAACAAGAGCTGTATCCAATTCACTGAAAGATGGCAAGTGCTTCAGATATGAAGTTTACAATAGCAAAGCTCAACAATACCAACTACCAGCTATGGAAGTTTAAGCTTGAAATGCTGTTATCCAAAGATGACTTGTGGCAGGTACTAGATAAACACAGACCCAATGACAACCCAGAAGAATGGGACAGAAAAAAACATGCAAGCAAAAGCAGTCATAAGCCTGTTAGTGGAGGATGATCAACTCATTCATATAAGGAAAGAAAACACAGCTAAAGGTATATGGACTGCATTACAAAAACTGCATGAACGTCCAAACCTAAACAGTAAACTATATCTGCTGCGCAAACTGTATAAGATGAGGCTGGAAAAAGGGCAGGAAATGGGTGAACATGTAAATGCTATGCTAGAAATTGTGGACCAGCTGGGTGCAATAGGTGAAGAAATGAAAGACAATCATGTAGTAGCACTACTGCTATGCAGTCTTCCAGAATCATACAATGCTCTAGAAACTAGACCGGAAACTGAACTGACGCTAGAATATGTTAAGGAAAAATTAATTGATGAATACAGCAGAAGAAAGGAAAATTTGCATAGTGAAGAGAACGAGAGACCAGAGGCAGCTCTGACGGTGCATGAAGGCATAAGACAAAGCAAAGAAACCAGGGTATGTTTTCGCTGCAAAAAGGCCGGTCACCTGAAAAAGAACTGTTCAATCTGGAAAGCTGAGCAGCGAAAGCGGGAGCTACCCACAAGATAAAGAGCTAAAGCGGTCATGAATGTTCCAAGCCTAGAAGGAAGCCTCCTATCAGTTAAAACCCTTGCAAGCAATGGACTCACTGTCCAGTTCAGAAGTAATGAATGCACAATTCAAAATCGAAAGCAAATTCTAGCAAGAGGAAGGTTAAATGAACATCTGTACAAAATCGTCACTGAAAGTGAGAAGGCTAATGCGGCAACTCATAACCCACATGACAAGTGCATCCACCTGTGGCATAGAAGATTCGGGCATCGAAACCCAGAAGCTATAAAGGACTTTGCAAAGAGAGGTCTATCAGAAGACATGAAAATATTGCCTTGCTACACACTCAGCAAGTGCACGTGTTGCATCAAAGCAAAGGCCACCCGAACCTCTCTTCCACAGACCAGTCAGAGTAAAACCATTAAACCCATGGAACTTATACACAGTGATGTGTGTGGACCAATGAAAACCATCACACCTGGTGAGAACAGATATTTACTGACTTTCATCGACGATTATTCCAGGTACACAATAACGTATCTAATGAAGCACAAAAGTGAGACATTAGAAAAACTTCAAGAGTTTGTAGCTATGACAAGCAACAAGTTTCAAAGGAAACCTGGAATAATACGTACTGACAATGGAGGGGAATATACGAATAAAGAGATGGAATCATACCTAAAGAAACAAGGTATTATACACCAAACAACTGTACCATACACTCCTGAGCAAAACGGCGTAGCGGAAAGAAAGAATCGCACTCTTGTAGAAATGACCAGATGTATGATTTTGGACGCTGCCTTACCTAACAAATACTGTGGAGAAGCAATAATGACTGCAACATACCTACAAAACAGGCTCCCATCAAAAGCTATTGAGAGTACACCATATGAAATGTGGAATAGATCAAAACCTAACGTAGGACACATCAGAGTGTTTGGCTGTAAAGCATATGTCCACATTCCAAGTCAGAAATGCTCCAAGTTGGAGAACAAAGTCATAGAAGGCATTCTGGTGGGCTACAGTGAGCAGAGTAAGGGATTTAGAATCCTTTGTCCAAAGACCAACAAGGTCACAGTAAGCCGCAGTGTTTATTTTGATGAAAGTGAAGCACCAGATAATACAATTCTTGAAAAATGTGGAGAGGATTTACGCGCTGAATCGGCAAGAGACACTGACCCATGCGAAGCAGGACAAGAGCCAGAACAAGACGTGGAACTTACAATCAATGAGCCTATAGAACCCGCTGAACAACAAGAAATCAGAAGATCCTCTCGAATGACAAAAGGGATACCACCCCGCAGGTTATCATACACTGCTAAAACACATCAAACACAGGAGCCAACATCCTGGGAAGACATAGAAACTTTGCCGAGAAGGGAAGCCGATCAGTGGAGAAAAGCACCTGAAGAAGAAATAAAATCACTTCAAGAAAATAAAACTTGGTCACTAACAGAACTCCCTCCTGGTCTAGTCGGAAACAAGTGACTGTTGCACTCTCTTCAACTGAAGCGGAATACATAGCAGCAGCACATGCATGTCAAGAAGCCATTTGGATTCGTCAACTTCTACTAGACATGGGACTGAATATTTCACAACCCACACCCATCTTTGAAGACAATCAGGGATGCATAAAGCTTACACACTCTGAGAAGATTAACCCAAGAACCAAGCACATTGATGTAAGATATCATCTGCTCAGAGACATACAAGAACAAGGGGTTATCGACATCCAGTACTACCCATCAGAGGAGATGACTGCAGATGCACTCACCAAACCTTTGCCAAGGGAACATCATTGTTTTCTACAAAAGAGCCTAAATGTCATATAATTATACACATGCCGTTGAGAAGGGGTGTTGGGGATGCAACAGCATGTACTATATACCGTATTGTGTGTTAATATCACTTGACCAGTAGATGGCACTGTACACTAAGGTTACCAGTTGTGCATATCTGTAAAACTTGTTGGTTCTTTTTTCTTTTCTCTCTCTCTTCATAACCAAGATGTCTGCTGTTACAGTTTGCTGAAATGTTTTGTATGTTTGCAACTTAAGCCACACAAGTAAACCAAGTTCTGCCTCATCACAAGCTACTAGTGTCTTCTCTAACACATAACCAACAGTGCTACCCCAGCAGGAACCACTGGCGATGATTCTTAAAACCGCTCAGTCCTCACTGACACACCCGGTTAGAGGTGGAGAACCATGCACACTTGGATAACTTAGGCATTAGTAAGTCGCAGATATGTAATAATGCACAGAAATTAGCCAAACACTACCAGATGCTAGGTTAAAGTGGAATTCCAGTCAAAAATAAAAACAAATCCCCTTTTTTTATTTTAGCAATATAGTAAACTTTAATATTAACCACTTTTTAAATTACTGAATGCCTGATTAGAAACACTTTTTCTACTGACAATGTTTGCGCTCTGCAGCCAAATGTGGCTGCACACAGGCACTTCCTCATACCATTGTCAGTGTTTGTTCTCCCAGCCCTTCTCCATCCCTCCACCTTTCGTGACACCTCATGCTTTCTCATGAATGAGGACACACAAGCATTTTCATTCATGAGAGAGCCCAGACAGGGAAAGCAGCTCCACCAATTATCCTAGCCTTGCTTAGGCTTGTGGGGGTGACTGAGAGACAAAAGTGAGACATGCCCACCGGATACTCTCAGAGGAGGGAGGAGGATTGTGATCACAGGACAGGCAATCAATAAAGGTAGAAAAACAGTGATGTTCGTATTATGGGATACATCAATCAGTTTATATTACACTAATGACTGCATAGGACTATTTGGGTACAAGGGTTTCCAGCCACTTTAACTAAGTGTATTATATCAAAGCAGGAAAACAAAGCAAGACTTGGCATCAAGCAATAAACACTTCAAGTTGCAGAACTAATAAAATAAACACTGTCCTATAACATGCAGAAATAACTAAACTGCAGCAAACTTTAACTGAAATAACTATTAATGGGCAAAATCAGATCTAATTAACTCAGTGATAATATTCTTGAGTGCACTCTATTATGATACCATAGTTATGGGTATCCGTAAGTGTTCCTGGGAGGGATATCTTTAGATGGTGGTGTCCCAAATACCTGGTGCTTTAATATTAGTGTTAACCAGCTTGCGGTTGGGTTCTTCTGTCAGTGGTTCACAAAAGCCTGTCATTTTAAGAGTAAGTCGTGTATGGCTGCAGGGCTACTAAGTAAGGTGTAATCTATGTGGAAATGAGTTTAGCAAGAGGTTAAATGTGGGTTTTCCTCAACACTCCTGGCAGATGACAAGTCCCATTCCACACTCTTGGTGGTTAGAGGATACAGCTGTCAGGTCCCAAAGGCTCAGCCTCTCATCTCTGATTCCCATGTGTGGCTTGATCTCTGGCAAATGCTGACAGACTCAGGAACAAGTCCATCCTCCCTCTGATGTAGGCAGTTAGGTGCCAGCAGCAAGATCTCTCTGTGCAGCAGGTCCCGCAGCAGGTCATCCCAGCTCGGCTTATCTTCTTAAAAAAAACCCAGTGCATATCTTTTGACCAGAAAAAGCAGTCCTGTCTCTCCTCCTCTGTGTATAGTGATCTGGGCTCCTGTAGTTTTGAGTCCATCTGTCCTCCACTTACATTATGCTGTGCCCCTTTAAGAACTACAACTGCCATGTGGCACAGAAAATCCCTTTCTGACTTTTCCTATTGGCTCTGACTCTCCTGTCCCTTGATTGGATCTGAATCGACTGCCAGAGAGGAGGGGGGAGAGAAAAGAGAACAGACAACACACTGCCAGCAGAGAGAGAGAAAAAAAAAACAGGCTGCATCCTCTCAATCACTATGTTGAAAGGGGGGGAGGGCGAGAGCAGGGGAGATGAGTCTACACACACAGCAACACATGCATATGCAGAGTCCCTGCTTGATGTCTACATTAAGTATGGTGGGGAGGGGGATTTAGTTAGAACTTTGCAAAGTGGTTAGGGGGCGCATGTAGTTTAAGTTTCCAGTCAGTATTTTCAGTGTCTTGGTGTAATTGTGCTTCTCGACACTGTTCTTTGAACTCCCAGGGGACTCAATTTTTAAGGTACCAGCACAAAGTATAGGGAGACTACAGAGACAATCACAGTAAGGGATTGCAATGGTGTGCCATGTAATTAGGGGCCCACAATACAGAATCTTTGCTTCTCCTGCTGACACATATAATTATTTACTGCTTTAATAACACTGAAAAGGAATACACTATTATAAACTGCACTACTGGCTTGCTTTGCTCCTATATTGCAAGATCCATTAGACTGTAAAGAACAACACTGCCCTTAAGGCACCTTTAGCGCTCGTTTACACTGGCTGCACACTAGAACTACCAGTTTATTTATTTATTTATAACAGGTACTTATATAGTGCTGTCAATTTACGCAGTGCTTTACATGTATGTATATATATATATATATATATATATATATATTATATTCACATCAGTCCCTAACCCTCAAGGGGCGTACAATCTAAGGTCCCTAAATCATATTGCTACATACTATGGCCAATTTAAACAGGAACCAATTAACCTACCAGCATGTCTTTGGAGTATGGGAGGAAATCGGAGTACCCAGAGGAAACCCACACAAGCACAGGAAGAACATGCAGACTCCAAGCAGGTGGTGCCATGGTTGGGATTCGAACCAATGAACCTAGTACTGCCAGGCAGAAGTGCTAAACATAGTTTTAGCATTAAATCTGGTATTTGATGTATATGGGTGGTGAAGGCCATGCCTTGTGTTGTTACAGTGAAAGGTGATGTTTACCTGTTTTTGAACTTTATTGACATATTAAAATGACATTTATTTCATTTATAAGCTCCACTGCGGTACAGTAATTGACAGTGACTTCAGGTGAGCGCTGGTGCACTATGAAAAAATGCATCACATCGGCATTTTTATGCAACTCACTGAAAACTGCCTCAAGGCAGCATTGTGATGTGAACAGGGCACATAGAAAACTATTGAGCCTATATTGATCTGGGGCAATTAACACAGCTTAAAGTGTGACTAAACTCACATCATCAAAAAACTATCAATATATGCTGTATTTCATGCTGTTCACACACAGTTACTATGAGATTTGTTTTATGTATTTTGAAAAAAACCTGGTTGATCCCACTGTACTCTATCTCCACCTTCTGTTCATATCCGTATTTCAGCTAGGGATTTTGCAGCTGTAGGGGCAACTCTGCACATGCTCAGTTTTCAGTGAGTTTCTATGCTAAGCATTTCCTCCCTATCACATCTGAGCAGCCAAAGTGGCTATAGAGTCACAAATGTGGATGTATACACAGTGGTAAATGACAGCCCACTCCCTCTCTCCTCCTCCATGCCCACTAACCAGCTAAACACAATGGAGTTTGGATATTACATGCAGATTGATGGAAGCTTCACCTCCCTCTTATTCTAAGACACAGGCTAGAGGGATGTGACACAGCCTGTGACTGGCAGAAATCCCCCACACTATGTTATTTCCACAAAATATTAAAGATTTGATTTGAAAAATATATTTGTATGCCAATTTAAAACAGTTTATTGATATTATTTATTTATATGTTCTCAGTATTCCAAAGGCTGTTTTTTATATTTTGAACAAGTGACCAGCAGCAGAGGATTAGAAGCTCCTCCTGCTTATGTTTTCCTGCAGACAGGCTGGGAAAAAGCTGGGTCATATGACAGCTGTTTTTTTTTTATTAAAACAATTACAATGCCATCATCTATATACAGAAAGAGAAGGGATAATGTAAATTAAACAGCGTGTGTTTAGTATCACTTTAACTGAACTGGTATGAAAAAACTCTTAAAAGGATGAGGTTCCAATGCAAAGCAGCATAGGCAATCAACACTGCAAGGGAAGACCCTCTTCTACCCTGACAACTTGCCTTTTTATGGGAAAACTGCTATTGGGTCACCGTGGTGCTTTTGGGTCTCTGTACACAAGTAAAGGCCAAACAGGTAGTAGATATGCCCCTTTAAAACATCAGTGTTCAGAAAGAACTTTGGAACTGGTACTCTAAAGCTTCATATTAAGGAATCTAAGGCACCAAGGTGAGTATAAACCAGGGGCGGACTGACCATTTGGAAAGTCGGTCACTGCCCGAGGGCCCGGGGTCAGTAGTGGGCCCCATGATATGTCCCTGGTACCTTTTTCATAGGCTTTTTTGAGTTTGGGCAAGGACACAGGGGCCCCATGATCCCCTATTGCCCGGGGGCCCCATGAGTTGTCAGTCCGCCCCAGGTATAAACAATTCAATTCACTCATGTTGTCCACAATTACTGGAATTCTTGAAGTGTAATAGAATTGGGGAACAGTTTTCTCTTATGGAAAATCTTAGCTATATGAACTCTTACCTTAATTGCTTGTACTCTGCTTATCCAAACCATTGCATCTCTGTCATCAGGATTCAGAGAATTCTTTAAAATCCCATTATATGCTTGTCTCAGATGTTTCAATTCAATTATAACGGCTGTAATCTATTAAAAGTTAAAGTTATCTATAGTTAAAATGTAAAATCATAATATTAATTTCCACACTGTATTTCAGTTATTTCTAGCGTACTCCTATTAATCCAAACAATATTAAGTAAACTTTCTTTGTGAAGAAATCACAGTCATTTACTTATTTGAATTCTATGACACGTATTCAAGATGTCCTGTGAGTAGGCACTGCTGTGTCACACATTTCACAGAGCCTGCCTTCTGCCCTATAGAGTTGCAGAGGAGGAGTTTCAGGAGGGGGAATCAGTATAGGAATCATTGTTTGCAGGCAGCAAGCTACCATGGGATATCTAGTCATTAGAAATTGAAATAAACAGCAGAGGAGAAGCTGCAAAGCATGCAGGGAATCCAAGAAACTGTGGAAAGATGACCAACAGACAGGCAACATGAAAGGAGATTTTTCAAGTAAACCTTTTATTGGATTATCAACTATAACTATAGTTTGTATTGCTATTATATTACTGAAGTTATAAAATAAAAGTGTATGTTGTGACCACAGAACTCATTTAGGAATATTAGAGACACCATAAAATATGTACAGTTAGTCTTAAAATAATTACATGCCTAATTTTGAGCCTTGCCCAGCATGATAGAGTGTTCTGACACCATGTTCTTGTGCAGGTGTCTCCAAACTGCAGCCTGAGGGCTGGATATGACCCTTTGCTACCCTTTATTCAGCCCTTGGGGCACTATTCCTCCCACTGAGACCAACAATGGGGCAGCACTTCTTCCACTGAAACCAATGATGGTGTACTATTCTTCCCACTAATACCAATGATGGGGCACTACTCCTCCTACTGACCATCAACCCTGAGGCCATGTTTATTCTCACTGATGCTGGGACCAGAACATTTTCTATCCTTACTAGCCCTAATCCAGCTCTCCTAAAGTCTAAAGGACTGTATACTGGTCCTTTGTTTGAGAAGCTTTTGTTTGAGAAGTTTTTACAGCCGAGCCTGTAAATTCTGGTCAATGGGGAAGGAAATGGTAGGACTGTGGTTTGAAGAAAACCTTATTTTGACAGACTGACTGTTCATGACCGACATGAACAGATTGGCAACACTGACAAAATGGAGTTCCAACTTTTAGCAGACTACAGCATCACAACTTATTGTTGCCTGAAATATAAAGCGAATACACAGTATAATACAGAGACAATTTTGTGTCATTGCTGCACAATTGGAAGTATTAATATGTAAGCAGAAAACCATTTTGCTATGTCAAAGGTCAGTTATGAGTCACTGCAAAAATATGTATGAATAACAGAAATGTTCTGTTGATTTTCTGTTCAAGGATAACAAAAAACAATCCTTCAATGAATACTCAGATAATAAGAATATCTCTTGAAAAGTAAAGAAAACACTGAAATCCATGGAAATGAATGGACCTCTCTTTACACGACACTTCCAAATGGCCAACGGACATTCTGGGCAACCTGTACTCTCTCCTAAAATACAACATACATTTCATCCAAGGCAGATTTCAAGTCATTCGTCACCATAGTGCAGAATGCAATATAAAAAGACATAAGCTTGCTCCAACAGGCCGTTGGTGACCTAACCATACAGCTCCAGGAGATATCACAGACTCAAACAAAATGTTGGACCACATAGATCACCTGGAAAGGTTCAATACATTGATTGTTGCCAAGCTCACACAGATTCATCTGCAGCTTGAGGATCTTTAGGACAGCAGCCAAGGAAACAATCTGAGAAACAAGGGCTTTCTGGAACCTAATCCAGCCTCACAGCATAAGGTCAGTATCCAGGATATCTTCAGCCAGCTAATAGAAAGCATCAGACCCACTGACATTAAGATAGACAGGGTCCATAGGGACAAATGACAACAGATTCCACATTGTACTATGCCGGGTCCATTTTTTTCACAGTAAACAAGGCGATCCTTTGAAAGACCTGGTAATGGAGTCAAATTATCCTTAATGGTGCACAGCTGCAAATCTTGCCAAATCATTCAAGGAACTCCCCCAGACACTATGCTCCTATGACATGCAAAATATAACACCACCTCAGTTGTAGAAATAGCTATGTCACATGCTTGCCTGGGAAACTCTGTACCAGTGTTGATTGCAAGCAGCGATGCCACTGGAACAGCAGATCTGTATTCACTCATGATCTGTTCAACCAGAAAACATTCAACATAAGCACTAAAGGCCCCCTTGGGTTTAGTATGTCCTCCTTAGCATCTTGAACCATGCAGTCTATACAGAGGGTTTCCCTTGATTTCTTTTTGGATCCAGTGGAGTATTCATGATGGAGGGTGAGAATTTACTCCCTTACTTTTTGTATTGCATCACACCCCCACCCTCTGCCTTCATACAAACTTTAGTTTTCCCCATCTTACATTTTCTTACACCTGTAACAGTCTAACTGACCCCTTTTGTGGCCTCCATGTTCACATTCTGATGTTGTACAATGATCTCTAATCGCATATTTAGGCTTTTCACGATTTTTCTGTTTGTTTAGAGACATGTCCATTGCCATACTGCCTCATTCTGTGAGGCAACTCACATAAGCTTGGTTCTGTCATCTCTGAACCACACACCTACTTTCAGCTGGTATTTGGGTGGTGATCCCTGAAAACTTAATATAAGTCTCAAGGTGGTGGCAGAATACCCACTGGCCCAGGATATGTACACCCAACCTTGATTTTGTTATAATCTCATAGACTCACCTGCCATGCTCAGTATTGCCCCCACAAACTATCCTGAATCTGGACCACTTCTTTTATACTACTACACCTCTCAACTAATCTGATTGGCTTTCTGAGAGCTACTAGTTCATTGAGGCAGAATTCTGCCCATCATAGCTATAACTTCATAGCCTGGAACAGTCTGAAGAATATATTTAAAAATATATATTTTTAAATATATTCTTCAGATTTTTTTAACATATAAAAAAGTCATTTTAACATATATTTCTACATATATTTGTAAATGCATTCCAAAAATGTAGATTTGTATTTTTAAAGACATACAGTATATTTGAAATGTATTGTTAAAAAAAGCATTTCAATATGCAGTATATATACTGCATATCCACTGAACCACCCAAGGGCTAAGTCCTAGCTTGTACAACTTTTGTATTAGATCATTATGTGGAACTGTATCAAATGCCTTGTTGAAATCAAGATATGCTATGTCCACAGCACCACCTTGGTCAAAAACATTGGTAATATAGTAAAAAAATCCAATCAGATTAGTCTGACATGATCTGCCCTCAGTAAAGCCATGCTACTTTGGATCCCGCAAGTTGTGTGCTTTTAAGTGATCAATGATCCTTCTTTTCAGGAGTGATTCTATTAACATCAACACAATCGATGTTAAACTCACTGGCCTGTAATTGCCAGCTTCTACCTTGCTGCCCTTCTTGTGGATAGGTACAATATTAGCTGTCCGCCAGTCATGGGGAACTTCTGTTAGAAGAGATTGATTAAAAAGATCAGTTAATGGTCCAACAACTCTACTTCGAAGTTCTCTTAGAACTCTGGGATGAATACCATCAGGGTTCATTGTTTTATTAACCACTTCCCGACCGGCCGTTGTATATAAACGGCCGGACAGTGGCACTGCAGGGTCGGGTGGCCGTCTATAAACGGCCTCCCCGCACCCTGCTTGTGCGCGCTCCCTGGGAGCGCGCAGCACCGCGATCCAGTGCCCGCTGTGTCCTCCGGACACAGTGAAACACCGATCGTCGGACGGGACCTCTGTACGAGGTCCCGATCATGTGATCACTGATTGGCCAATCAGTGATCACATGCAAAGTAGTAAGCAAGATGTCACTTCTGACATCATTGCTTACTATGTGTGAAATCTGTGAATGATCACAGAGGTCACATGGTACAAGGCTATTCACAACAGCCTTGTACCATGTGACAAGCTATGACCAATCACAGCTCACTCAGTTCTTTTCAATGAGTGCAATGCACACAGAGAGAAGGAGAAATGATTGCTTTTATATCCTATATGGGTGTAAAAGCAATCCGTGTAAAAAAAAAAAAAAAAATCATCACCCCTCACAAGTAGTACAATGTCACCATGGTGACACTGTACTGCTAGGGTGACAGTATGTAAAAAAAAATAAAATAAAATAAAAAATAATAATATAAAAAAATAAAATAATAATATAAAAAAATAAAATAAAAATGTAAACAAAAATGTTTAAAAATTATAATTTTTGCTTATAAACTAATTTGGATTTTTTTTTTTTTTACTAAAAAGATAACGGAATAAATTTTGGCTAATATTTATGATGAAATATTATTTATTTGCAAAATTTTATAAAAAAAACACTTTTTTTCAAATTTTTTGGACATTTCATTTACATAGCAAAAAAAATACAAATCCCAGTGGTGAATAAATACCACCAAAATAAAGCTTTATCTATCTCAAAAATATGGTAAAAAATTCATTTGGGTACAGTGTTGCATGACCGCGCAATTGTCATTCAAAGTGTGATAGCGCTAAAAGCTGAAAATTGCCCTGGTCAGGAAGGGGGTAAAAGTGTCCGGTCTGGAAGTGGTTAATCTTTAACCAAGCCAGTTCCTCCGCTACCTCTGTCTCCGGAAATCCTAAAAATTATCCATCATTACTAGAACCAATATGATTTCCTAACTTATTGTTAGTATAATTTAATAAGTGTTGTGCCCAGTTTTCATTTTAGTTATCCCATCATATTTTTTCTTTCTATCACTAATGTACCTAAAAAAGGTTTTATCTCCTTTCTTAACCTCCCTGGCGGTATGATCATGTCAGGAATTTTGTGCTGAAAGCGGTACCATTTTTTTGCATGGAAATATGTAGTTTTTAATTGTAGGCTGTAATTTTTAGGAATAACTCACTGAAATCTGTCCGAACAAGAGTCTATTAAACATTCCGGATATGATAAAACTTGAAACACAAAATCATAAATTATAATTTAATTAATAATCATAAAAAATAATAATATAATAATAATCAATTTAATTCAATAATATAATCAAACCAAAAACACTGAAATTTGAAATACAGAGGCAAATTCGCACATCGCTGAGCAAAGTCGCAAAATCGTTTTCAGTGTCTGATGACGAATTTCCCCACAAATCATTATCACTCAATTCTGCAAGTGGTTCTGATTTACTATCGCTGTTCTAAAACCGCTTTTGATGTAAAGGGACGCTTTTTGGCCGCCATGGACTTTTCTAAGTTTCCAGGCAGAAAGAACAGTCAAAATGCAGGCAGGGCACAGGACAAAGCAGTGGGGACAAAATGTATGTGAAATGCAGTGAAAAAGCAATGACAGCAAAAATGTCATTTTTTAAAAATTTCAAATTTCCCGCCGGTTCCGCCGCCCGAACGTTCCGACGTCACGGGGACCGGAACACGGAAGTCAGATGCCGGCATCGGCCGGAGGAGATGGACGGGGACGCTGCAGGGGACACATCGTGGGAGCGAAGGACAAGGTAAGTGCTGCAGGGACCCCCAGAGAACGCTGCATGGTAAGCCCGAGTGTAGCTCGGGGTTACCGTTCTTGGTATAGAAATTCTACCCCGAGCTACACTCGGGAAAACCGCTAAGGAGGTTAATAGATTTAGCAATTTCCTCCTCTTTCTGTGCTTTGGCAGTGCTGATAATATGTTTGGCCCCCTTTTGTCTATTCATATACTCTTCTCTGTCAGCTACTCCTCCTGTTTCCTTGAATCTCCTATATGCTGATTTTTTTCCCTTTACTATTCTACTTATCTCTGCAGTGAACCATATTGTTTTTTTCTTCAGTTTATTCTTACTAACTTGTCTGACATATAATCTAATTGCCTCCAGGATGATAGACTTTAACAGTGCCCAATGATTACTTACTCCTGTCGTTTTACTCCAACCTTTCAATTCATTTTTTAGATATGTACCCATTTCAGCAAAATCCATCTTTTTGAAGTCTAAAACTTTTTGTTTCTGTATATGAATTTTCAGTTCTTATTTTAATATCAAACCAAAGATGTTGGTGATCACTAGAACCCAAATTTTCTCCCACCTCAACATTAGATAGTCGATCTTCATTTGTCAGTACTAAGACTAGAATATGATCACCTCAGGTGGACTTTTTACTGTTTTAGAGAAAGTCCATTCAGTGCTTTGATTACATCCCTGCTCCTGCTTGTAATAGCAGTTTGAGAATTCCAGTTAATGTCAGGCATGTTGAAGTCACCCATAATCAAAACCTCCCCCTTCATTGCCATTTGAATAATTTTGTCAAACAACAAGTTATAATCTTCAGTCTGTCCTGGGGTCTGTGTATTACACCAATTGTAAGGGAAGATTCCTCTCTGGTTGGAAGGCAGACCCAGAATGTTTCCAGTATTTAATTTGTTTTTTGAATTAATGTTAGCCTTATGTTATTTTTGACATATATGGCAACTCCACCTCCCCTCTTCCCTACTCTGTCTTTCCTGTATAGTGTATACCCTGGTATAGTTATTTCCCAGTCATTTGAATCCTTGAACCACGTCTCTGTAATTGCGACAAGGTCCAAGTTGTCCTTAGACATAAGCTCACAAAGCTTGTTGCCTAAACTACGAGCATTAGTGCACATGGCATGACAAACACTGCTATCTACTGCTTCATTCTTACTACCAGAAACTTTAACTGAAGTGGCCACTCCATCAGCCCAGTCCTTAGCAACACAAGCACTCACATTTGTTTCAGCCTGCTGGGGACAGAAATGACCTTAAACAATTACAACTCTACTCCCATTTCTCAGTTTAAATGCATGTCCAAAAAACTCCTAAATTTCATACTAAGAAGCTCAGCGCACTTGTGTGAGGGATGCAGACCATTTCTTTTGTACAGCTCAAAGTCAGACCACCTGATAGCATCATGACTAACATAACCAAAACCTTAAGCTTTGCACCAATCCTTTAACCAAACATTTAACTTGCTATACAAAGTACTTTCTCTTGTTGTCCATTATACACAGGTAAGACCTCCAAAAATGTAACAGTACACCCTAACTGTTGAAGATATTGTCCCAAATACTGAAACTCTGTACAGAACACATATCATTCTGGGACAAATAATTTGTGCCAAGGTGCACGACAACATGAACATTGCACTCTTCACTAGCTTTTATGCCAATTTTTAGAATACGCCTTTTATCTCTCCTAACAGTAGTACCAGGTAAACATCTAATGTCCTTTGACACTTCCACATGAGTTCCTAAAGAAACTCTTACAATTGAATCACCAAGAAGAAGATGGCTTCTCCTTTTAGGATCTTTTTCCACAACACTTGCCTGGAATGGAACCTCAGATTAAACATTTAGTTTTGGCAAAGTAATTTTTCTCTTAGGGTCCTCCTTCCTTTGCTTACAATCAGCAACATTTGCAACCTTTGTATCTGCTTCTAGCTCAAAAAAATCACTATAGGAGTTATGCAGTGTCACACCAAAAGCTACATGTTTATGGTCCACAGGCCTTACTCTTTCTGACCCAACAGTTGTCCACACTGCCCTTCTACTGCACAGTTTTTGAGGAAGAAGTGTTTTTTTGCAGGGCAGCTCAACAGAACAAATTGGCTTAGACAACCTCCTGATCTCAGACTGCAGTGAACCAACCAATGAATTTAGACAAGAAATGTCATCACGTAGGCTAGAAATCTGCATACAAATCAGACAGCATTCCAGTTCCCAAAAAGCACCAAGTTCTAAGCAGAAATAGTTGGCTGTTTCCAAACTCCTGCTGTTTTCAAACTACTGCTGTTCAAACTATGCAATTTTGTCCTGCTGCATTTCTGTACTGCTGCACTTCCAACAAGCAAAGTCTACAGAGTAATGTCTAAAAATACCAAGAATCAGGATATAAGTTATTACCTAGTTGATACAGAATGCAACAGGCACTTCACATTATATTCATGAACAAGTCAGATTGCTGCTGGAAATGTGGGACTTCTCCAGCTAATCTACATAATATCTTCTGCTGCTGCCCTAAATAGGGACATTTTTGGGGCCAACTATGTCCTATCATCTAAAAGTTTACTGCTAATCCAGTATCCAAAACCCAGCTTTTTTCCTAGGACACCATGACATCTTCCCCATCAAAAGATCTGTCACAGCACTTTGAAAATAAACCTCCCTGCATAGTTTCAAACACTGGTTTGGCAGAACCAATGATATCAAATTTATGGAGGAATTCACCAGCTCTCTTCAGGGGACAGATCTGAAACTGATTTGAATCTGTGAATTCTATTTATGCCTCACTCAGTATTCAGTCACACCATGAGCAAACACCAGTTTGTCTCCCCCCCATCCCCTTCTCTTCCCTTTTTTCTTTACCCTCAACCCTACACTTACCTTGCTGGCCCCATTACTAGAGATGAGCGAAGAAATGAAAAATTCGATTCGACTGATTCGGCGAATTCGTGGACAATATTCGATTCGAGTCGAATAAATTCGCTGTGAATTTAACTTAAAAAAGGGTGTTTCTAGGCTTCAGAGAGACTTAATATTAGTGCAGAACACTGTACCTTTAATTTAAATGCCCTTGGAGTCTGCTGGGGAAGAGAAATAATACTGTCAGTCAGTATGACATGCAGATGAGTGCCGTCGATCTTAGAATCACCGCACACTTCACTCATTTGGGCAGTCACGGGGCCAAAACCAGAGTGTGGAGCCACAGTGTGGCGGTGGAGGCAGCAGCAATGGGAGGCCATACAGCACCCTATGACAAAAATGGAAACCACCAGCAGTGTGAGGAGACCTGAAAGTGGCACATGGCAGAGTGTGGCGATAGAGACAGCAGCAATGGGAGGCCGTACAGGGACCCATGACACACTCTGGACCTGGCAGCAGCATGAGGAGGCGGTACAGGGGCCCATGACAGATTACGGGCCTGGCAGCAGCATGAGGAGTCGGTACAGGGGCCCATGGCAGATTACGGGCCTGGCAGCAGCAATGGGAGGCCGTACAGGGACCCATGACACACTCTGGACCTGGCAGCAGCATGGGGAGGCGGTACAGGGGCCCATGACAGATTACGGGCCTGGCAGCAGCATGAGGAGTCGGTACGGGGGCCCATGACACACTCTGGACCTGGCAGCAGCATGAGGAGGCGGTACAGGGGCGCATGACAGATTACGAGCCTGGCAGCAGCAACTTGGACAGGAGGACGTTCAGCTTCTGCACCGTCGGGTGCGTGCTCGCAAACTGTTGTCTCTTGGAAACGGATTCCAAGAAAGACTGCTGACGGAATCCGTGAAGAGGAGTAGCAGGAGAAGGAGCATCTGAACGAGCGGAATATGCCAACAAGCGACAACAGTGGCCCATGACAGATTACGGGCCTGGCAGCAGCATGAGGAGTCGGTACGGGGGCCCATGGCAGATTACGGGCCTGGCAGCAGCTATGGGAGGCCCGTAATCTGCCAGCACCCTATGACAAAAAATGGAACCCACCAGCAGTGTGAGGAGACCTGAAAGTGGCACATGGCAGAGTGTGGCGATGGAGACAGCAGCAATGGGAGGCCGTACAGGGACCCATGAGAGACTCTGGACCTGGCAGCAGCATGAGGAGGCGGTATAGGGGCCCATGGCAGATTAGGGGCCTGGCAGCAGCTATGGGAGGCCCGTAATCTGCCAGCACCCTATGACAAAAAATGGAACACACCAGCAGTGTGAGGAGACCTGAAAGTGGCACATGGCAGAGTGTGGCGATGGAGGCAGCAGCAATGGGAGGCCGTACAGGGACCCATGAGAGACTCTGGACTTGGCAGCAGCATGAGGAGGCGGTATAGGGGCCCATGGCAGATTAGGGGCCTGGCAGCAGCTATGGGAGGCCCGTAATCTGCCAGCACCCTATGACAAAAAATGGAACACACCAGCAGTGTGAGGAGACCTGAAAGTGGCACATGTTTGGGGCATGATTCATGGCGGATTTAGTCAGTTGTGTCAGGAACTGGTGGTTTGAAATCCAGACTAATCCACGCCTGATTCATTTTCACAAACGTGAGTCTCTCCACACTTTGGGTGGACAGTCGTGTCCTCCGCGGAGTTGCAATACCTCCTGCCGCACTAAACACGCGCTCCGATGCCACGCTACTGGCCGGGCATGACAGCCTTTCAAGGGCAAATTCAGCTAGTTGGGGCCAAAGGTCAAGTTTCGTTGCCCAGTAGTCAAGGGGATTGTCTACCTCGGTTGGCAGGGTGCTGTCCAAGTAGGCCTAAGCCTGTTGTTTGAGGTCCTGCTCCAGGTCCACCTGATGCTGCTGCTGCTGCTGCGGCTGGTTAGTAGTTTCCTCACTGCGCTGGTGAAGAAAGCTACTCATCATCGACTGCAGACTGAGGCAGCCGCTGCTGGTGGAGCTGCCACTGCTCCTACCACCCCACCCCTCCCCTGCTGCCATGGCAGCGGAACACGAGCGCACAGGGCCCACAGTGTCTGAGGATGGACGTTGGCGCAGACAGGCAGAGACCAGCTGACTACATAGGTGTTTTTTATAGTACGTTATTTTGGCCTCCCTCTCAGCAGGTGTGAAAAAGGCCACCATTTTTGAACGGTAGCGAGGGTCCAACAAGGTGGACAGCCAAAAGTCATCCCTCTGTCTGATGGTTATTATTCGGCTGTCGCTACGCAAGCAACCGAGCATGCTATGGGCCATTTGTGCCAAGGAATGCGAGGGACTCCCTGCCTCCATCTCCACAGCATACTGCCACGGTGCGTCTAGGTCCTCTGTCTCCTCTTCCTCCTCCTCTACCAGATGCTCCTGCTCCTCCACTCCTGTCCGCTGAGTGGAAAAACCACCCATTTCACTCAATAATTCCTGAGCACCAATGTCCTCCTCTACCTCCTCCTCTTCTTCCAGTCCTGCCCCCACAGGGGCCATGTGGCGTTGAGATCTGTGCGCCACGTCTACCGCACCCTGACCAGCCATTGTTAACAGCATTTGTTCCAGGACGTGCAACAGAGGAATGACGTCGTTCATCCCATAGTCCTGCCGACTCACGAATAGCGTGGCCTCCTCAAAGGGCCTGAGCAAGCGCAGGTGTCACGCATGAGCTGCCAATGGCTGACATCTAAGTTACACAGGGAGTACCTTTATCTGCTTTTAACATCAGGAAATCTGTGATGGCCTTTTGCTGTTCGTAAAGGCGGTCTAACATATGTAGGGTTGAATTCCACCTTGTTGCAACGTCACAGCATGAGGAGTCGGTATAGGGGCCCATGGCAGATTAGGGGCCTGGCAGCAGTTATGGGAGGCCCATAATCTGCCAGCACCCTATGACAAAAAATGGAACACACCAGCAGTGTGAGGAGACCTGAAAGTGGCACATGGCAGAGTGTGGCGATGGAGACAGCAGCAATGGGAGGCCGTACAGGGACCCATGAGAGACTCTGGACCTGGCAGCAGCATGAGGAGGCGGTATATAGGGGCCTACGGCAGATTAGGGGCCTGGCAGCAGCTATAGGAGGCCCGTAATCTGCCAGCACCCTATGTCAAAAAATTCAACACACCAGCAGTGTGTGAGGAGACCTGAAAGTGGCACATGGCAGAGTGTGGCGATGGAGACAGCAGCAATGGGAGGCCGTACAGGGACCCATGACAGACTCTGGACTTGGCAGCAGCATGAGGAGGCGGTATATAGGGGCTTATGGCAGATTAGGGGCCTGGCAGCAGCTATAGGAGGCCCGTAATCTGCCAGCACCCTATGTCAAAAAATTCAACACACCAGCAGTGTGAGGAGACCTGAAAGTGGCACATGGCAGAGTGTGGCGATGGAGACAGCAGCAATGGGAGGCCGTACAGGGACCCATGACAGACTCTGAACTTGGCAGCAGCATGAGGAGGCGTTATATAGGGGCCCATGGCAGATTAGGGGCCTGGCAGCAGCTATGTGAGGCCCGTAATCTGCCTGCACCCTATGTCAAAAAATTTAACACACCAGCAGTGTGAAGAGACCTGAAAGTGGCACATGGCAGCAGAGTGTGGCGATGGAGACAGCAGCAATGGGAGGCCGTACAGGGACCATGACAGACTCTGGACTTGGCAGCAGCATGAGGAGGCGGTATATAGGGGCCCATGGCAGATTAGGGGCCTGGCAGCAGCTATGTGAGGCCCGTAATCTGCCTGCACCCTATGTCAAAAAATTTAACACACCAGCAGTGTGAAGAGACCTGAAAGTGGCACATGGCAGCAGAGTGTGGCGATGGAGACAGCAGCAATGGGAGGCCGTACAGGGACCCATGACAGACTCTGGACTTGGCAGCAGCATGAGGAGGCGGTATATAGGGGCCCATGGCAGATTAGGGGCCTGGCAGCAGCTATGTGAGGCCCGTTATCTTGCAGCACCCTATGTCAAAAAATTTAACACACCAGCAGTGTGAAGAGACCTGAAAGTGGCACATGGCAGCAGAGTGTGGCGATGGAGACAGCAGCAATGGGAGGCCGTACAGGGACCCATGAGAGACTCTGGACCTGGCAGCAGCATGAGGAGGCGGTATATTGGGGCCCATGGCAGATTAGGGGCCTGGCAGCAGCTATGTGAGGCCCGTTATCTTGCAGCACCCTATGTCAAAAAATTTTACACACCAGCAGTGTGAAGAGACCTGAAAGTGGCACATGGCAGCAGAGTGTGGCGATGGAGACAGCAGCAATGGGAGGCCGTACAGGGACCCATGAGAGACTCTGGACCTGGCAGCAGCAGGAGGAGGTGGTATATAGGGGCCCATGGCAGATTAGGGGCCTGGCAGCAGCTATGTGAGGCCCGTAATCTGCCTGCACCCTATGTCAAAAAATTTAACACACCAGCAGTGTGAAGAGACCTGAAAGTGGCACATGGCAGCAGAGTGTGGCGATGGAGACAGCAGCAATGGGAGGCCGTACAGGGACCATGACAGACTCTGGACTTGGCAGCAGCATGAGGAGGCGGTATATAGGGGCCCATGGCAGATTAGGGGCCTGGCAGCAGCTATGTGAGGCCCGTAATCTGCCAGCACCCTATGTCAAAAAATTTAACACACCAGCAGTGTGAAGAGACCTGAAAGTGGCACATGGCAGCAGAGTGTGGCGATGGAGACAGCAGCAATGGGAGGCCGTACAGGGACCATGACAGACTCTGGACTTGGCAGCAGCATGAGGAGGCGGTATATAGGGGCCCATGGCAGATTAGGGGCCTGGCAGCAGCTATGTGAGGCCCGTTATCTTGCAGCACCCTATGTCAAAAAATTTAACACACCAGCAGTGTGAAGAGACCTGAAAGTGGCACATGGCAGCAGAGTGTGGCGATGGAGACAGCAGCAATGGGAGGCCGTACAGGGACCCATGAGAGACTCTGGACCTGGCAGCAGCAGGAGGAGGCGGTATATAGGGGCCCATGGCAGATTAGGGGCCTGGCAGCAGCTATGTGAGGCCCGTAATCTGCCTGCACCCTATGTCAAAAAATTTAACACACCAGCAGTGTGAAGAGACCTGAAAGTGGCACATGGCAGCAGAGTGTGGCGATGGAGACAGCAGCAATGGGAGGCCGTACAGGGACCCATGACAGACTCTGAACTTGGCAGCAGCATGAGGAGGCGGTATATAGGGGCCCATGGCAGATTAGGGGCCTGGCAGCAGCTATGTGAGGCCCGTAATCTGCCTGCACCCTATGTCAAAAAATTTAACACACCAGCAGTGTGAAGAGACCTGAAAGTGGCACATGGCAGCAGAGTGTGGCGATGGAGACAGCAGCAATGGGAGGCCGTACAGGGACCATGACAGACTCTGGACTTGGCAGCAGCATGAGGAGGCGGTATATAGGGGCCCATGGCAGATTAGGGGCCTGGCAGCAGCTATGTGAGGCCCGTAATCTGCCAGCACCCTATGTCAAAAAATTTAACACACCAGCAGTGTGAAGAGACCTGAAAGTGGCACATGGCAGCAGAGTGTGGCGATGGAGACAGCAGCAATGGGAGGCCGTACAGGGACCCATGAGAGACTCTGGACCTGGCAGCAGCAGGAGGAGGCGGTATATAGGGGCCCATGGCAGATTAGGGGCCTGGCAGCAGCTATGTGAGGCCCGTAATCTGCCTGCACCCTATGTCAAAAAATTTAACACACCAGCAGTGTGAAGAGACCTGAAAGTGGCACATGGCAGCAGAGTGTGGCGATGGAGACAGCAGCAATGGGAGGCCGTACAGGGACCCATGAGAGACTCTGGACCTGGCAGCAGCAGGAGGAGGCGGTATATAGGGGCCCATGGCAGATTAGGGGCCTGGCAGCAGCTATGTGAGGCCCGTAATCTGCCTGCACCCTATGTCAAAAAATTTAACACACCAGCAGTGTGAAGAGACCTGAAAGTGGCACATGGCAGCAGAGTGTGGCGATGGAGACAGCAGCAATGGGAGGCCGTACAGGGACCCATGAGAGACTCTGGACCTGGCAGCAGCAGGAGGAGGCGGTATATAGGGGCCCATGGCAGATTAGGGGCCTGGCAGCAGCTATGTGAGGCCCGTAATCTGCCTGCACCCTATGTCAAAAAATTTAACACACCAGCAGTGTGAAGAGACCTGAAAGTGGCACATGGCAGCAGAGTGTGGCGATGGAGACAGCAGCAATGGGAGGCCGTACAGGGACCATGACAGACTCTGGACTTGGCAGCAGCATGAGGAGGCGGTATATAGGGGCCCATGGCAGATTAGGGGCCTGGCAGCAGCTATGTGAGGCCCGTTATCTTGCAGCACCCTATGTCAAAAAATTTAACACACCAGCAGTGTGAAGAGACCTGAAAGTGGCACATGGCAGCAGAGTGTGGCGATGGAGACAGCAGCAATGGGAGGCCGTACAGGGACCCATGAGAGACTCTGGACCTGGCAGCAGCAGGAGGAGGCGGTATATAGGGGCCCATGGCAGATTAGGGGCCTGGCAGCAGCTATGTGAGGCCCGTAATCTGCCTGCACCCTATGTCAAAAAATTTAACACACCAGCAGTGTGAAGAGACCTGAAAGTGGCACATGGCAGCAGAGTGTGGCGATGGAGACAGCAGCAATGGGAGGCCGTACAGGGACCATGACAGACTCTGGACTTGGCAGCAGCATGAGGAGGCGGTATATAGGGGCCCATGGCAGATTAGGGGCCTGGCAGCAGCTATGTGAGGCCCGTAATCTGCCAGCACCCTATGTCAAAAAATTTAACACACCAGCAGTGTGAAGAGACCTGAAAGTGGCACATGGCAGCAGAGTGTGGCGATGGAGACAGCAGCAATGGGAGGCCGTACAGGGACCCATGAGAGACTCTGGACCTGGCAGCAGCAGGAGGAGGCGGTATATAGGGGCCCATGGCAGATTAGGGGCCTGGCAGCAGCTATGTGAGGCCCGTAATCTGCCTGCACCCTATGTCAAAAAATTTAACACACCAGCAGTGTGAAGAGACCTGAAAGTGGCACATGGCAGCAGAGTGTGGCGATGGAGACAGCAGCAATGGGAGGCCGTACAGGGACCCATGAGAGACTCTGGACCTGGCAGCAGCAGGAGGAGGCGGTATATAGGGGCCCATGGCAGATTAGGGGCCTGGCAGCAGCTATGTGAGGCCCGTAATCTGCCTGCACCCTATGTCAAAAAATTTAACACACCAGCAGTGTGAAGAGACCTGAAAGTGGCACATGGCAGCAGAGTGTGGCGATGGAGACAGCAGCAATGGGAGGCCGTACAGGGACCCATGAGAGACTCTGGACCTGGCAGCAGCAGGAGGAGGCGGTATATAGGGGCCCATGGCAGATTAGGGGCCTGGCAGCAGCTATGTGAGGCCCGTAATCTGCCTGCACCCTATGTCAAAAAATTTAACACACCAGCAGTGTGAAGAGACCTGAAAGTGGCACATGGCAGCAGAGTGTGGCGATGGAGACAGCAGCAATGGGAGGCCGTACAGGGACCATGACAGACTCTGGACTTGGCAGCAGCATGAGGAGGCGGTATATAGGGGCCCATGGCAGATTAGGGGCCTGGCAGCAGCTATGTGAGGCCCGTTATCTTGCAGCACCCTATGTCAAAAAATTTAACACACCAGCAGTGTGAAGAGACCTGAAAGTGGCACATGGCAGCAGAGTGTGGCGATGGAGACAGCAGCAATGGGAGGCCGTACAGGGACCCATGAGAGACTCTGGACCTGGCAGCAGCAGGAGGAGGCGGTATATAGGGGCCCATGGCAGATTAGGGGCCTGGCAGCAGCTATGTGAGGCCCGTAATCTGCCTGCACCCTATGTCAAAAAATTTAACACACCAGCAGTGTGAAGAGACCTGAAAGTGGCACATGGCAGCAGAGTGTGGCGATGGAGACAGCAGCAATGGGAGGCCGTACAGGGACCCATGACAGACTCTGAACTTGGCAGCAGCATGAGGAGGCGGTATATAGGGGCCCATGGCAGATTAGGGGCCTGGCAGCAGCTATGTGAGGCCCGTAATCTGCCTGCACCCTATGTCAAAAAATTTAACACACCAGCAGTGTGAAGAGACCTGAAAGTGGCACATGGCAGCAGAGTGTGGCGATGGAGACAGCAGCAATGGGAGGCCGTACAGGGACCATGACAGACTCTGGACTTGGCAGCAGCATGAGGAGGCGGTATATAGGGGCCCATGGCAGATTAGGGGCCTGGCAGCAGCTATGTGAGGCCCGTTATCTTGCAGCACCCTATGTCAAAAAATTTAACACACCAGCAGTGTGAAGAGACCTGAAAGTGGCACATGGCAGCAGAGTGTGGCGATGGAGACAGCAGCAATGGGAGGCCGTACAGGGACCCATGAGAGACTCTGGACCTGGCAGCAGCAGGAGGAGGCGGTATATAGGGGCCCATGGCAGATTAGGGGCCTGGCAGCAGCTATGTGAGGCCCGTAATCTGCCTGCACCCTATGTCAAAAAATTTAACACACCAGCAGTGTGAAGAGACCTGAAAGTGGCACATGGCAGCAGAGTGTGGCGATGGAGACAGCAGCAATGGGAGGCCGTACAGGGACCATGACAGACTCTGGACTTGGCAGCAGCATGAGGAGGCGGTATATAGGGGCCCATGGCAGATTAGGGGCCTGGCAGCAGCTATGTGAGGCCCGTAATCTGCCAGCACCCTATGTCAAAAAATTTAACACACCAGCAGTGTGAAGAGACCTGAAAGTGGCACATGGCAGCAGAGTGTGGCGATGGAGACAGCAGCAATGGGAGGCCGTACAGGGACCCATGAGAGACTCTGGACCTGGCAGCAGCAGGAGGAGGCGGTATATAGGGGCCCATGGCAGATTAGGGGCCTGGCAGCAGCTATGTGAGGCCCGTAATCTGCCTGCACCCTATGTCAAAAAATTTAACACACCAGCAGTGTGAAGAGACCTGAAAGTGGCACATGGCAGCAGAGTGTGGCGATGGAGACAGCAGCAATGGGAGGCCGTACAGGGACCCATGAGAGACTCTGGACCTGGCAGCAGCAGGAGGAGGCGGTATATAGGGGCCCATGGCAGATTAGGGGCCTGGCAGCAGCTATGTGAGGCCCGTAATCTGCCTGCACCCTATGTCAAAAAATTTAACACACCAGCAGTGTGAAGAGACCTGAAAGTGGCACATGGCAGCAGAGTGTGGCGATGGAGACAGCAGCAATGGGAGGCCGTACAGGGACCCATGAGAGACTCTGGACCTGGCAGCAGCAGGAGGAGGCGGTATATAGGGGCCCATGGCAGATTAGGGGCCTGGCAGCAGCTATGTGAGGCCCGTAATCTGCCTGCACCCTATGTCAAAAAATTTAACACACCAGCAGTGTGAAGAGACCTGAAAGTGGCACATGGCAGCAGAGTGTGGCGATGGAGACAGCAGCAATGGGAGGCCGTACAGGGACCATGACAGACTCTGGACTTGGCAGCAGCATGAGGAGGCGGTATATAGGGGCCCATGGCAGATTAGGGGCCTGGCAGCAGCTATGTGAGGCCCGTTATCTTGCAGCACCCTATGTCAAAAAATTTAACACACCAGCAGTGTGAAGAGACCTGAAAGTGGCACATGGCAGCAGAGTGTGGCGATGGAGACAGCAGCAATGGGAGGCCGTACAGGGACCCATGAGAGACTCTGGACCTGGCAGCAGCAGGAGGAGGCGGTATATAGGGGCCCATGGCAGATTAGGGGCCTGGCAGCAGCTATGTGAGGCCCGTAATCTGCCTGCACCCTATGTCAAAAAATTTAACACACCAGCAGTGTGAAGAGACCTGAAAGTGGCACATGGCAGCAGAGTGTGGCGATGGAGACAGCAGCAATGGGAGGCCGTACAGGGACCCATGACAGACTCTGAACTTGGCAGCAGCATGAGGAGGCGGTATATAGGGGCCCATGGCAGATTAGGGGCCTGGCAGCAGCTATGTGAGGCCCGTAATCTGCCTGCACCCTATGTCAAAAAATTTAACACACCAGCAGTGTGAAGAGACCTGAAAGTGGCACATGGCAGCAGAGTGTGGCGATGGAGACAGCAGCAATGGGAGGCCGTACAGGGACCATGACAGACTCTGGACTTGGCAGCAGCATGAGGAGGCGGTATATAGGGGCCCATGGCAGATTAGGGGCCTGGCAGCAGCTATGTGAGGCCCGTTATCTTGCAGCACCCTATGTCAAAAAATTTAACACACCAGCAGTGTGAAGAGACCTGAAAGTGGCACATGGCAGCAGAGTGTGGCGATGGAGACAGCAGCAATGGGAGGCCGTACAGGGACCCATGAGAGACTCTGGACCTGGCAGCAGCAGGAGGAGGCGGTATATAGGGGCCCATGGCAGATTAGGGGCCTGGCAGCAGCTATGTGAGGCCCGTAATCTGCCTGCACCCTATGTCAAAAAATTTAACACACCAGCAGTGTGAAGAGACCTGAAAGTGGCACATGGCAGCAGAGTGTGGCGATGGAGACAGCAGCAATGGGAGGCCGTACAGGGACCCATGAGAGACTCTGGACCTGGCAGCAGCAGGAGGAGGCGGTATATAGGGGCCCATGGCAGATTAGGGGCCTGGCAGCAGCTATGTGAGGCCCGTAATCTGCCTGCACCCTATGTCAAAAAATTTAACACACCAGCAGTGTGAAGAGACCTGAAAGTGGCACATGGCAGCAGAGTGTGGCGATGGAGACAGCAGCAATGGGAGGCCGTACAGGGACCCATGACAGACTCTGAACTTGGCAGCAGCATGAGGAGGCGGTATATAGGGGCCCATGGCAGATTAGGGGCCTGGCAGCAGCTATAGGAGGCCCGTAATCTGCCATCACCCTATGTCAAAAAATTTAACACACCAGCAGTGTGAAGAGACCTGAAAGTGGCACATGGCAGCAGAGTGTGGCGATGGAGACAGCAGCAATGGGAGGCCGTACAGGGACCATGACAGACTCTGGACTTGGCAGCAGCATGAGGAGGCGGTATATAGGGGCCCATGGCAGATTAGGGGCCTGGCAGCAGCTATGTGAGGCCCGTTATCTTGCAGCACCCTATGTCAAAAAATTTAACACACCAGCAGTGTGAAGAGACCTGAAAGTGGCACATGGCAGCAGAGTGTGGCGATGGAGACAGCAGCAATGGGAGGCCGTACAGGGACCCATGAGAGACTCTGGACCTGGCAGCAGCAGGAGGAGGCGGTATATAGGGGCCCATGGCAGATTAGGGGCCTGGCAGCAGCTATGTGAGGCCCGTAATCTGCCTGCACCCTATGTCAAAAAATTTAACACACCAGCAGTGTGAAGAGACCTGAAAGTGGCACATGGCAGCAGAGTGTGGCGATGGAGACAGCAGCAATGGGAGGCCGTACAGGGACCATGACAGACTCTGGACTTGGCAGCAGCATGAGGAGGCGGTATATAGGGGCCCATGGCAGATTAGGGGCCTGGCAGCAGCTATGTGAGGCCCGTTATCTTGCAGCACCCTATGTCAAAAAATTTAACACACCAGCAGTGTGAAGAGACCTGAAAGTGGCACATGGCAGCAGAGTGTGGCGATGGAGACAGCAGCAATGGGAGGCCGTACAGGGACCCATGAGAGACTCTGGACCTGGCAGCAGCAGGAGGAGGCGGTATATAGGGGCCCATGGCAGATTAGGGGCCTGGCAGCAGCTATGTGAGGCCCGTAATCTGCCTGCACCCTATGTCAAAAAATTTAACACACCAGCAGTGTGAAGAGACCTGAAAGTGGCACATGGCAGCAGAGTGTGGCGATGGAGACAGCAGCAATGGGAGGCCGTACAGGGACCCATGAGAGACTCTGGACCTGGCAGCAGCAGGAGGAGGCGGTATATAGGGGCCCATGGCAGATTAGGGGCCTGGCAGCAGCTATGTGAGGCCCGTAATCTGCCTGCACCCTATGTCAAAAAATTTAACACACCAGCAGTGTGAAGAGACCTGAAAGTGGCACATGGCAGCAGAGTGTGGCGATGGAGACAGCAGCAATGGGAGGCCGTACAGGGACCCATGACAGACTCTGAACTTGGCAGCAGCATGAGGAGGCGGTATATAGGGGCCCATGGCAGATTAGGGGCCTGGCAGCAGCTATAGGAGGCCCGTAATCTGCCATCACCCTATGTCAAAAAATTTAACACACCAGCAGTGTGAAGAGACCTGAAAGTGGCACATGGCAGCAGAGTGTGGCGATGGAGACAGCAGCAATGGGAGGCCGTACAGGGACCATGACAGACTCTGGACTTGGCAGCAGCATGAGGAGGCGGTATATAGGGGCCCATGGCAGATTAGGGGCCTGGCAGCAGCTATGTGAGGCCCGTTATCTTGCAGCACCCTATGTCAAAAAATTTTACACACCAGCAGTGTGAAGAGACCTGAAAGTGGCACATGGCAGCAGAGTGTGGCGATGGAGACAGCAGCAATGGGAGGCCGTACAGGGACCCATGAGAGACTCTGGACCTGGCAGCAGCAGGAGGAGGTGGTATATAGGGGCCCATGGCAGATTAGGGGCCTGGCAGCAGCTATGTGAGGCCCGTTATCTTGCAGCACCCTATGTCAAAAAATTTAACACACCAGCAGTGTGAAGAGACCTGAAAGTGGCACATGGCAGCAGAGTGTGGCGATGGAGACAGCAGCAATGGGAGGCCGTACAGGGACCCATGAGAGACTCTGGACCTGGCAGCAGCATGAGGAGGCGGTATATTGGGGCCCATGGCAGATTAGGGGCCTGGCAGCAGCTATGTGAGGCCCGTTATCTTGCAGCACCCTATGTCAAAAAATTTTACACACCAGCAGTGTGAAGAGACCTGAAAGTGGCACATGGCAGCAGAGTGTGGCGATGGAGACAGCAGCAATGGGAGGCCGTACAGGGACCCATGAGAGACTCTGGACCTGGCAGCAGCAGGAGGAGGTGGTATATAGGGGCCCATGGCAGATTAGGGGCCTGGCAGCAGCTATGTGAGGCCCGTAATCTGCCTGCACCCTATGTCAAAAAATTTAACACACCAGCAGTGTGAAGAGACCTGAAAGTGGCACATGGCAGCAGAGTGTGGCGATGGAGACAGCAGCAATGGGAGGCCGTACAGGGACCCATGAGAGACTCTGGACCTGGCAGCAGCAGGAGGAGGCGGTATATAGGGGCCTATGGCAGATTAGGGGCCTGGCAGCAGCTATAGGAGGCCCGTAATCTGCCAGCACCCTATGTCAAAAAATTCAACACACCAGCAGTGTGAGGAGACCTGAAAGTGGCACATGTTTGAGGCATGATTCATGGCGGATTTAGTCAGTTGTGTCAGGAACTGGTGGTTTGAAATCCAGACTAATCCACGCCTGATTCATTTTCACAAACGTGAGTCTCTCCACACTTTGGGTGGACAGTCGTGTCCTCCGCGGAGTTACAATACCTCCTGCCGCACTAAACACGCGCTCCGATGCCACGCTACTGGCCGGGCATGACAGCCTTTCAAGGGCAAATTCAGCTAGTTGGGGCCAAAGGTCAAGTTTCGTTGCCCAGTAGTCAAGGGGATTGTCTACCTCGGTTGGCAGGGTGCTGTCCAAGTAGGCCCAAGCCTGTTGTTTGAGCTCCTGCTCCAGGTCCACCTGATGCTGCTGCTGCTGCTGCGGCTGGTTAGTAGTTTCCTCACTGCGCTGGTGAAGAAAGCTACTCATCATCGACTGCAGACTGAGGCAGCCGCTGCTGGTGGAGCTGCCACTGCTCCTACCACCCCACCCCTCCCCTGCTGCCATGCCAGCGGAACGCGAGCGCACAGGGCCCACAGTGTCTGAGGATGGACGTTGGCGCACAAAGGCAGAGACCAACTGACTACATAGGTGGTTTTTATAGTACGTAATTTTGGCCTCCCTCTCAGCAGGTGTGAAAAAGGCCACCATTTTGGACCGGTAGCGAGGGTCCAACAAGGTGGACAGCCAAAAGTCATCCCTCTGTCTGATGGTTATTATTCGGCTGTCGCTACGCAAGCAACCGAGCATGCTATGGGCCATTTGTGCCAAGGAATGCGAGGGACTCCCTGCCTCCATCTCCACAGCATACTGCCACGGTGCGTCTGGGTCCTCTGTCTCCTCCTCCTCCTCCTCTACCAGATGCTCCTGCTCCTCCACTCCTGTCCGCTGAGTGGAAAAACCACCCATTTCACTCAATAATTCCTGAGCACAAATGTCCTCCTCTACCTCCTCCTCTTCTTCCTGTCCTGCCCCCACAGGGGTCATGTGGCGTTGAGATCTGTGCGCCACGTCTACCGCACCCTGACCAGCCATTGTTAACAGCATTTGTTCCAGGACGTGCAACAGAGGAATGACGTCGTTCATCCCATAGTCCTGCCGACTCACGAATAGCGTGGCCTCCTCAAAGGGCCTGAGCAAGCGGCAGGTGTCACGCATGAGCTGCCAATGGCTGACATCTAAGTTACACAGGGGAGTACCTTTATCCGCTTGTAACATCAGGAAATCGGTGATGGCCTTTCGCTGCTCGTAAAGGCGGTCTAACATGTGTAGGGTTGAATTCCACCTTGTTGCAACGTCGCAGATCAGGCGATGCTGTGGAATTCCGTTCTGCCGCTGCAGCTCAATGAGGGTGTTCTTTGCGGTGTAGGAATGGCTGAAATGCATGCACAGTTTACGTGACATTTTAAGGATGTCTTGCAGTGGGATGGTGGATTTTAGGAACCGCTTGACAACCAGATTGAACACGTGAGCCATGCATGGCGCATGGCACAACCTTCCTTGACGCAGAGCAGACACCATGTTCTTTCCGTTGTCAGTCAACATGGTTCCGATTTTTAGTTTGCGCGGAGACAGCCATCTGTCGATTTCTCTGTTCATTACACTCAGCAGTTCCTCCCCTGTGTGACTACGTTCGCCAAGGCATACCAGGTGCAGCACAGCGTGACACCGTTGCGCCCTGCACATGTGATATGCCGGTCGGGTAATGGGACTTGGCACGGGGGTGGCGGCTGAGGACACGGCGGAAAAAGAGGTGGTAGAGGCGGACATGCTTGCTGGACCAAGGACGTGCAAACGTGGAGGCAAAAGCGTCGTGACCTGTCCAAGTTGCTGGTGCGGCTGTGCCGGCACCACGTTCACCCAGTGGGCCGTAAATGACATGTACTGTCCCTGACCGTAGTTACAGCTCCACACGTCGGCGCTGCCGTGCACTTTGGCAGAGACCGACATGCTCAAAGACTGGCCCACCATCTCTTCTACATGTGAATGCAGGGCTGGCACTGCCTTTTGGGCAAAGAAATGACGGCTTGGCACTCTCCACCGCGGCGCGGCACAAGCCATCATTTCTCGGAAAGGTGCTGAGTCCACCAGTTGGAAAGGGAGGGACTGCAGCACCAGCAACTTGGACAGGAGGACGTTCAGCTTTTGCACCGTCGGGTGCGTGCTCGCAAACTGTTGTCTCTTGGATACGGATTCCAAGAAAGACTGTTGACGGAATCCGAGAAGAGGAGTAGCAGGAGAAGGAGCATCTGAACGAGCGGAAGATGCCAATGAGCGACAACTCCCCTCAGCAGAGGTGTTGGAGCCTTGACTGGCTGATAGAGGGCGATTGACGACGTCGGGTGACGGAGCAAGTAACGGAGCGGGTGATGGAGCGGGGGCTGGGGCAGGCAGAACCGCCGTATGTTTATCACGGTTTTCCCAGGCCACCGAATGGTGACGCTGCATATGCTGACGCAACGCTGTAGTCCCAACATGGGCCCCCTGGCCACGCTTGCATTTCTGGCCACATAGTCGACATACGGCTACGTTTACTTCCTCGGGCGGCTTGAGGAAAAATTGCCACACCACCGAGTAGGAAACTTTGCCCCCGCTACTCTTCACTGGCTGACTGCTACTTCCTCCGTGCGCACCGGCACCACTACTGGCCGTGGTGGTAGGCTGCAGTGGAGCTGGTGCTCTACTCCGTGGACGTTTGGCTCCACTGACACTGATGCGACCCTGCTGCTGTCTCCTGGGCAACCCACCGACTGTTTTGCTCGCTGCCAAGCTGCCACCCTCTTCTCCTGATGATGCGGAAGAAATTGCCTGATGACGACGAGGCTGCCAAGTGCGATCAACCTCCTCATCATCAAGTAGGGTCTCCGCCTCACTACTAGCCCCCTCGGCTGCGTCTGGGTCAGGAGACAGACCTGTCTCTAGACCGGCTACCGAGCCACTCTCCTCGCCAGTACTTGTTCGCTTGGCTGCTGAAAAGGCCGATGTCTCCCCCCGTTCCTGACCGCCCTCTGTTAGCTCTTCCTCACTGTACAGTGGGGCTGAGCCCACAGCATGCGATACTTCGCTTGGTGAGGGAACAGCAAAGGACAGGGGCAGGTAGAGGACACGTGATTTCAGTGGGCTTGGTCCCGGGCCATGCCAACTAACGGTTGTGTCTGACGTACCCACCGACCGTTGGCTGTAGGTGTCAGAGGTGACCTGGGAAGAGGAAGACGACCGAGCCAACCAATCAATGACGGCAGGGTTGTCGGTGGAGACACGACCGCTGGATGACACCGGGAGCACTGGCCTCTGGCTGCGAATACTGCTGCCTCGACCCCTTCCTCTGCTGCCACGTCTGCTCGCTCCTAAAACATTGCCTCCTCTGCCACTCCTCTGCATGTTGTCTGACATACTATTTAATTCAACGATTAGGTGTCCCTGAGTAACAATTCTCTGGCACTCAGTAACAATTCTGTCTGTCCCTGAGTATGAATTCTGTGGCCCTGAGTAACAATTGTGTGTCTGTGCAAGTAACAATTCTGTGTCTGTGCAAGTAACAATTTTGTGTCTGTGAGAGTAACAATTCTCTGGCACTCAGTAACAATTCTGTCTGTCCCTGAGTAACAATTCTCTGGCACTCAGTAACAATTCTGTCTGTCCCTGAGTAACAATTCTGTCTGTCCCTGAGTATGAATTCTGTGGCCCTGAGTAAGAATTCTCTGGCACTCAGTAACAATTCTGTCTGTCCCTGAGTATGAATTCTGTGGCCCTGAGTAACAATTGTGTGTCTGTGCAAGTAACAATTCTGTGTCTGTGCAAGTAACAATTTTGTGTCTGTGAGAGTAACAATTCTCTGGCACTCAGTAACAATTCTGTCTGTCCCTGAGTAACAATTCTCTGGCACTCAGTAACAATTCTGTCTGTCCCTGAGTATGAATTCTGTGGCCCTGAGTAACAATTCTGTCTCTGTGCGAGTAACAATTCTGTGTCTGTGCAAGTAACAATTTTGTGTCTGTGAGAGTAACAATTCTCTGGCACTCAGTAACAATTCTGTCTGTCCCTGAGTAACAATTCTCTGGCACTCAGTAACAATTCTGTCTGTCCCTGAGTAACAATTCTCTGGCACTCAGTAACAATTCTGTCTGTCCCTGAGTAACAATTCTCTGGCACTCAGTAACAATTGTGTGTCTGTGCAAGTAACAATTCTGTGTCTGTGCAAGTAACAATTTTGTGTCTGTGAGAGTAACAATTCTCTGGCACTCAGTAACAATTCTGTCTGTCCCTGAGTAACAATTCTCTGGCACTCAGTAACAATTCTGTCTGTCCCTGAGTATGAATTCTGTGGCCCTGAGTAACAATTCTGTCTCTGTGCGAGTAACAATTCTGTGTCTGTGCAAGTAACAATTTTGTGTCTGTGAGAGTAACAATTCTCTGGCACTCAGTAACAATTCTGTCTGTCCCTGAGTAACAATTCTATGGCACTCAGTAACAATTCTGTCTTCCCTGAGTAACAATTCTCTGGCACTCAGTAACAATTCTGTCTGTCCCTGAGTATGAATTCTGTGGCCCTGAGTAACAATTCTGTCTCTGTGCGAGTAACAATTCTGTGTCTGTGCAAGTAACAATTTTGTGTCTGTGAGAGTAACAATTCTCTGGCACTCAGTAACAATTCTGTCTGTCCCTGAGTAACAATTCTCTGGCACTCAGTAACAATTCTGTCTGTCCCTGAGTAACAATTCTCTGGCACTCAGTAACAATTGTGTGTCTGTGCAAGTAACAATTCTGTGTCTGTGCAAGTAACAATTTTGTGTCTGTGAGAGTAACAATTCTCTGGCACTCAGTAACAATTCTGTCTGTCCCTGAGTAACAATTCTCTGGCACTCAGTAACAATTCTGTCTGTCCCTGAGTATGAATTCTGTGGCCCTGAGTAACAATTCTGTCTCTGTGCGAGTAACAATTCTGTGTCTGTGCAAGTAACAATTTTGTGTCTGTGAGAGTAACAATTCTCTGGCACTCAGTAACAATTCTGTCTGTCCCTGAGTAACAATTCTCTGGCACTCAGTAACAATTCTGTCTGTCCCTGAGTAACAATTCTCTGGCACTCAGTAACAATTCTGTCTGTCCCTGAGTAACAATTCTCTGGCACTCAGTAACAATTGTGTGTCTGTGCAAGTAACAATTCTGTGTCTGTGCAAGTAACAATTTTGTGTCTGTGAGAGTAACAATTCTCTGGCACTCAGTAACAATTCTGTCTGTCCCTGAGTAACAATTCTCTGGCACTCAGTAACAATTCTGTCTGTCCCTGAGTATGAATTCTGTGGCCCTGAGTAACAATTGTGTGTCTGTGCAAGTAACAATTCTGTGTCTGTGCAAGTAACAATTTTGTGTCTGTGAGAGTAACAATTCTCTGGCACTCAGTAACAATTCTGTCTGTCCCTGAGTAACAATTCTCTGGCACTCAGTAACAATTCTGTCTGTCCCTGAGTAACAATTCTGTCTGTCCCTGAGTATGAATTCTGTGGACCTGAGTAAGAATTCTCTGGCACTCAGTAACAATTCTGTCTGTCCCTGAGTAACAATTCTCTGGCACTCAGTAACAATTGTGTGTCTGTGCAAGTAACAATTCTGTGTCTGTGCAAGTAACAATTTTGTGTCTGTGAGAGTAACAATTCTCTGGCACTCAGTAACAATTCTGTCTGTCCCTGAGTAACAATTCTCTGGCACTCAGTAACAATTCTGTCTGTCCCTGAGTATGAATTCTGTGGCCCTGAGTAACAATTCTGTCTCTGTGCGAGTAACAATTCTGTGTCTGTGCAAGTAACAATTTTGTGTCTGTGAGAGTAACAATTCTCTGGCACTCAGTAACAATTCTGTCTGTCCCTGAGTAACAATTCTCTGGCACTCAGTAACAATTCTGTCTGTCCCTGAGTAACAATTCTCTGGCACTCAGTAACAATTCTGTCTGTCCCTGAGTAACAATTCTCTGGCACTCAGTAACAATTGTGTGTCTGTGCAAGTAACAATTCTGTGTCTGTGCAAGTAACAATTTTGTGTCTGTGAGAGTAACAATTCTCTGGCACTCAGTAACAATTCTGTCTGTCCCTGAGTAACAATTCTCTGGCACTCAGTAACAATTCTGTCTGTCCCTGAGTATGAATTCTGTGGCCCTGAGTAACAATTGTGTGTCTGTGCAAGTAACAATTCTGTGTCTGTGCAAGTAACAATTTTGTGTCTGTGAGAGTAACAATTCTCTGGCACTCAGTAACAATTCTGTCTGTCCCTGAGTAACAATTCTCTGGCACTCAGTAACAATTCTGTCTGTCCCTGAGTAACAATTCTGTCTGTCCCTGAGTATGAATTCTGTGGACCTGAGTAAGAATTCTCTGGCACTCAGTAACAATTCTGTCTGTCCCTGAGTATGAATTCTGTGGCCCTGAGTAACAATTGTGTGTCTGTGCAAGTAACAATTCTGTGTCTGTGCAAGTAACAATTTTGTGTCTGTGAGAGTAACAATTCTCTGGCACTCAGTAACAATTCTGTCTGTCCCTGAGTAACAATTCTCTGGCACTCAGTAACAATTCTGTCTGTCCCTGAGTAACAATTCTCTGGCACTCAGTAACAATTCTGTCTGTCCCTGAGTAACAATTCTGTCTGTCCCTGAGAATGAATTCTGTGGCCCTGAGTAAGAATTCTCTGGCACTCAGTAACAATTCTGTCTGTCCCTGAGTAACAATTCTCTGGCACTCAGTAACAATTCTGTCTGTCCCTGAGTAAAAATTCTGTGGCCCTAATAACGTTTCTGTGGCCCTAAGTAACAATTCTCTGGCACTGAGTAACAATTCTGTCTGTCCCTGAGTATGAATTCTGTGGCCCTAACTAGCGTTTCTTTGTCCCTAAAGAACGATTCTGTGGCCCTCATTAACAAGTCTGTGTCCCTGAGTAATGGTTCTCTGTCCCTAAGTAACTTCTCTCTGTCCCCAAGTATTGTTTCTGTGGCCCTAACTCTGTCCCTGTCCCTAGTACAGAGCGGTCTGCCTCTGTTCAATGACTGCAGGCAAATGAAGATTTCCAAAATGGCCGCTATATATACCTCGACCATTACACAGTGCTGGCTGGCTGGCTGCTGATTGGCTGATGCGATCACATGTCGTTGAGGAATGCATTATGGGGCAGCGCGCCTTGTCTGCGCGCCTTCCCCGACATCCCCGCTCCGTCGCCGCACATGTCAGCCGCCATTTTCGGAAAAATTTCGATTCGCGCGTCCGAATTAGGCTGTTTTTCGGATTCGGCACGAATCGAAATTTTTCCGAAATTCGACTCGAATTCCACTTCGGATACTTCGATTCGCTCATCTCTACCCATTACCTTTTGTTCTTCTACTTTCCATTTCTTCCCTCATTTTCTCCCTTTTCTTTTCCTACCTCCCTACCCTTGGCCCAAGTTGCCAGGGGGACATCTATGACCCATTCATCTGCTGCTTCCCCCTTATTTTCTCATCAAAAGTGACTTTTTATGATCTCATCTTTACCTCCCAATGTTTACCCACTGGGTTACTCCCAGGGCACTTCCCTATCAAATAAGTTGCCACTGCCCTGATATCCATCTCCATGGGTCCTCCTTCCCTTACACTCCCCTTCATGGTAAACCCCCCTTCATGTGTTTTATTACTGTTGGAAATATAAATACCTTTTTCGATTTAGTGATGTTGCAGTACGACTTCTGCTCTGTTTACAAGTTATGGTATACCATTTTAGTTAATGTCAATACATGTAACGAATGTTTGACCCTATGTAATTCTGCCTTTGATAAAACAGTAAATCATTTATTTTTAAAAAGTGGGAATTATAATTCAGTCAGTTTTGGGTAAAGTAACATGTGAGGTGGAGTTAAGTACTTATAAACCCTTCAAACTATAGCAGCATACCACCAGTCTGAACTAATACAATACTTCCATTAATTAGCAGCATAACAGAAAAATCAACCTGACCAAATGCTGTATAAGATGAAAAAAGTGGAGTGGTTTGCAGAATGTGGGCATTCGCTTTCTGTAGCATATGTTTTCCCATATCCAGGAAGATAAAGAACAATATAGGAATATAGGAAAAAGAGGATATTGAACAATATAACTTGCCAGAGCATTGCAGGCTTGTAATCTTCAGATACTCTCTAATAGGCCACACAAATGGGGCTGTATTAGAAGGTACAGATCATGGCAATTACCAAGTCAGCTTCCGCTCAATGCCAGCATTTCAAGAAGGAGCTACCCTTGAAACCATGGATTCAGAGTCCCTATAAAATAATATCTCACTCAAGGCTAACATTTCTGCTTGCATACCTTTACTTTCCAAAATCATCTACTGGCAAAGATGGTGATACCTCTATGGAAATTCATCCTCTCACACTTAGCTTTACAAGTATCTATATTTACAGCACATGGAGACAAGTGTGGGTAGCAGGTTCCACTACAAGATGCTAATTTGTTGAAGATGAAACTGGAAGAAAATTCTCTTTTTACGTGTGCCCAAAAGCTTCTGTAGTAATAATGCAATAGCACATAAACTTCATTAAATTGCATCACAAGACTAAAATGAGGCACATCATATAATACGTTTATTTTCCAGACACAACCTTTTAAGCTTTCCATATACTGAGAACCAGTGCACAATCCTTCCTAACCGAAAGTGCCTACAAATATTTAATTACCATTGTAAGTCAGACTGAGCGGTGTCTATGGGGCAGTGCATGACAGCCTCAAAATGCGAAGGATATTCAAGTCAAACCAGGATTTTTAAATTTACAGGTATAAAAAAGGGATGCTAGCATAGTGGTACTACATGCAGTAGTAAGTGGCAAGTGAGTCCTATTAATGATAGGCGGCGCACATGATGCCACCCAGTTCAGAGACCATTGATCAAGACAACAGTGTTAGTGCATGCATAGAACAGCATGTGGTGATGAAGTTTCTTGTGAACAAAGGCGTAAAACCCATGAATATCTACAGGCGACTTCAAGCACAGTAAGGTGATGAGGCACTCAGACACAGTAAGACATTTGAATGGCATAAATGTTTCAAAGATGGCCGCCCGTCCTTCAGAGACGATCCCGGACGTGGTTGTTTCCAGCCCACAGCATTCATTCCTGTGAACATTCAGCACATGGAAAGCCTGATCCTGGATAATCAGATAACCTTCCATTAAATTGCACAAAAGATGAATCTTTCTGTGGGAACGGTGAACACAATCATTACCAAAGTGAAGCAGGATGTCCTAGGATGGTTCAGGCATACTGACAAATCTTTCTATGCCAAAGCTTTCCAGGCTTTAAACATTGGGATAAATGTAACAGAGGATTATGTCGAAAAATAAATGCAGTTTCCACTCTTTTACATTTGTTCTTTTATTATATAAACTCAAAAGTCCCGGTTTGACTTGAATGCCCCTCGTAGCAGTATTGGGGGGGGATTAGGCAGTTTTTAAAACCTGGTCCAATCAACATTGTTTTTCTTGGTACTGAGAGTGTCTGCCCATGTCTCCTTTCCCCCATTGCCTTAAGCACTTCTGTTCAAAGTAGAAACTGGCCCACAAAATATAATGAGATCACCACACTTAAAATGATCAGTCATCTTCATCTAGTCTTTTCATACAATTATATTTGTTTAAACACTACAGAGAGGGATCATCTTCCTAAATACAGAGACCAAAAATTCTGAATAGATGATACAGGCCTCACTATAACAGATCAAATCTATAAAACTATAAGAATACCCATTGCCAAACTGCTATGATGTAGTATTTTTTAAAGACACAAAATAGTTTTAAAGACAGGAAACTGATAACCTGTAGTTGTCACATGCAAAAAAAATTAAAGAATCTAAGAAAGATACCCAGGAAACTACAGTCAATACTATATAAGGACAACAGAAGTAAATAAATCCTTCTAGAATCTAGAACCTCCACTTATTCTCTAGACAGCCAACAAACCCGAGCACCTTTCTCATCAGCAATTTGCAAATAGATAAAATGGTACATTTCCTTGTGGGTAAAAAAAGTGCAGGATATGTCAATGCACCCGACACACAGATGACACCATCAGTAGCAACCACATCTGAGAACCATACTTGGATTATGTGTACTTGCACGTCAACCAATGTTATACTTAATAGAACATATTTCCAGACACTATGCAGAACAAATATGCACCACTTTACAGTTTAAATAAAATTTTGATGCACAAATCATAGCCTTAAGGACTTGAGAATAGCCATTTTAAAAATACATTTTTTTTTGTAAAGGAAGAGAAAGGAAAACATGAGAATTTTTTTTTATATATTTGGGACCCCTTAAAGTGGATTTAAATATAAATAATATAAGTATATTAGAAATAAGAAATAAATATAAATACACTATACTGCCAAAAGGGACGCCTGCCTTTACAAGCACATAAACTTTAATGGCATCCCAGTCTTAGTTAGTAGGGATCAATATTGAGTTGGCCTACCAGTTGAAGCTATAAAAGCTTCTGGGCAGGTTGTCCAGGTTTAGGAGTGTGTCTATGGGAATGTTTGACCATTCTTCCAGAAGCGCATTTGTGAGGTCAGGCACTGACGTCGGACGAGAAAGCCTGGCTCACAGTCTCTGTTCTAATTCATCCCAAAGGTGTTCTGTTGGGTTGAAGTCAGGCCATTCAAGTTCCTCCAGCTCAAACTCGCCCATCCATGTGTTTATGGACCTTTCTTTGTGCACTGGTGCGCAGTCATGTTGGAACACGAAGGGGCAATCTCCAACCTGTTCCAACAAAGTTGGGAGCATAAAATTGTCCAAATGTCTTGGTATGCTGACACCTTAAGAGTTCCCTTCACTGGAACTAAGGGGCCAAGCCGAATCCCTGAAAAACAACCCCACACTAAAATCCCCCCTTCACCAAACTTTACACTTGGCACAATGCAATCAGGCAAGCACCTTTCTGCTGGCAACCACCAAACTCAGACATGTCCATCAGATTGCCAGACAGAGAAGCGCGATTTGTCATTCCAGAGAACACGTCTCCACTGCTCTAGAGTCCAGTGGCGGCCTGCTTTACACCACTGCATCCAACGCTTTGCATTGCACTTGGATGCAGCTGCTTGGCCATGGAAACCCATTCCATGAAGCTCTCTATGCACTGTTGTTGTTCTAATCTGAAGGCCACATGAAGTTTGGAGGTCTTCAGCTATTGACTCTGCATACAGTTGGCAACTTTTGCGCACTGTGCGCTTCAGCATTCTCTGACCCCGCTCTGCCTTTTTACGTGATGTACCACTTTGTGGCTGAGTTGCTGTTGTTCCCAGTTGCTTCAACTTTGTTATAATACCACTAACAGTTTACCGTGGAATATTTAGTAGCAAGGAAATTTCATGGATGGTCTTATTGAACAGGTGGCAACCTATTACGGTACTTAAATTCACTGAGCTCCTGAGAGAAATGTTTGTAGAAGCAGTCTGCATGTCTAGGTACTTGATTTTATACACCTGTGGCCATGGAGGTTATTGGAACACCTGAATGATTTGGAGGGGTGTCCCAATACTTCTGACAATATAGTGTATATATTATATATATGAATAGGTGAGGTGAATTGTTTGTAAGTGGTCCATGTCTATTAGATGTGAGTGTTTTTACATTTATGTTTTTGGAATCTCTTTAGTTTTTAGGGATTTATGTGCCTCTCCTCCCTGTCTATTTCAGTGCTCTGACACCAATTTCCCTGCCTTTGGTTGGAAATGGGAGGGTTTTTTCCCTGCAGGGGATATGCAGGTGATGACCTGAAGGGCTGGGCTGTGCTCAGCTTAGTAGTGTGGTAAGACCTTTTGAAAATATGGGATTTAGTACTATTGTGGATTGAATTTTTATGTTATTATCATTACTTTATGTGAAATCTTACGTATTATAGTTATTCCTATGTTACATCCCTTAAGAAGCAGCATTCCTGACTGTGAAACGTGTCAGGCCTGGGCTTACGAAATCACACAGCATTATGCACAACAATGAAGGAAATCAAGGAAATCAAGTAAGTATCTATAAGTGGCCATCATATGGACCCTTTTTGTTAGATTGTTGGTATAACTGTGGAGTCTGGAATGCATGATTTAAACTATAGGGATGATAAACAGTTTTACAGTTTCCCAAGATATTATCAGTTTTTGGTGAACCAACTCTCTGCTATTGTTTTGTGACATAGGTGCAGTATGTACAGTATTTTGTATCATCTACCTGATTAAGTCTCATATGGTAGTTTTCTTGCAAGTCCTTCCGCTCATTTAGAAGTTCTTCCACTTGATCTCTGCTTTTATCACTTGAAAGTTTACCATCCTGTGATGCAATGAAGAAAAGGAAGTTAGAGAAAAAAACTAATAAAACAATAGGATTGGTTTAGATAAACTATGATGCTCCAGGATTCACCTGGTTTTCCATATTTGTCTAACTACCAGTATCCTTTGAGGAGAACTGTGCCACTAAGCAAATTGCCACAGAGGGTTCCTCCTTAGACCCCTCTGGTGAATATACCCCTGAAACATTACACTCTCCCTCCAGGAGAACAGAGCTAAGAGTTCTTAACCTTGTCCATCATCTTATGTGCTTTGCTGTTCACCCCCCAAATTTTGTCATTTTGTCAATCTCTCCAAAGTGAATTCTGTGCCTTGCTTCCATGAAACAGTAGACTCTTTGGTATTGGAGTTTACTGCTGGCAATCAGATATTTGGACCTCTGCAGACACATACAGCCACCATTTTATTTACTGTACATGTTCAAAAGAACACCTTAAAAAAACATTTAATTGTAAAACAAACATATATAGGAAGAGGTTTAAAGATTGTATTCACTACCATTTTGATACCTTGCCTACAACAACCCTACTCTAATATCTACATATGTACAGTAATGGTGTGTGGGAATTTTTAATTATTCACAGCGACATGTAACAAGAGTTATTACTCTAGGCCCTACCACCCCTCATGACCCTTTTGCAGCTGTAGCACCCTCTGATGTACATAGTTTGTAGTATAGTTAGAGGCTTGTCAGAAGCTTGGGTGTGAATCAGTGAGTTTACTTTAGATCAGGCTGGAGTGCTCTACAGGTCAAGTCTCTGGTACCTCCCCCTAGTTCTAGAAGCTTGGAGAAGTTCCTGGAAGCTAGTGGGTAGAAGCCAGAAGGTGCTAATCTGCATATGTATGAGTATCTGGCCAATCCAAGGCAGGTGGCCTGGCAAGGTTGCCTAATCAATCCATAAATATGAGAAAGCCTGGCCAGCAGGGAAGTAGGGTGGAAAATGGAATGCTGATGAGTGCTGCTGGGAGGGGACCCTAGAGAAGGGGGGCTCTGTATCCAGGCTGGAGGTTGGAAGGATGGGAGAAGGAAGATGACAAAGGGAGCTCCATTGCCCTGAAGTCCACTGAGGAAAGACAGCCTGCTAGCCTGTTAGTAAACTAGCTCAGCAAAAGGCCTTAAAGCAGTTTATTCAAAGCTACAGGAAACAAGGACAGTGTTAGTAGCTCTACACCCTTGGGTCCCACAAGAGAGTGGGCTGCTAGGTGCCATACCCAACCAGTTCTCCCTGGGACCGTGCTGCAAGTCTGTTCTAGAATCATTTGCTCTAGGATACTCTTCAAGACAGCCAGGAGGATGGTCAGTTTCTAGCTGGGGTCTGAAGAGGTTCATATAAAGAGGGGACCAAGTGCTCCTTACAGAGATTGTGTTACTGAGCCATCAAGAGACTGATGCCACTCTGGAGGGAGTAGAAAGTCCAGGATCCATCCTTTTTGTACAGAATTTAGGAAGTTTGTCCTCAGAGTTATGGTTTCAAGTCAAGTTGGGCATCCCATATACCCCTAGACCAGGGGTGTCAAACTGGCGGCCTTCCAGCTGTTGCCAAACTACAAGACCCATGAGGCATTGCATGGCTGACAGTTACAAGCATGACTTTGAAAGGCACAGACATGATGAGACTTTCACAATAGCTGGAGGGCCACCAGTTTGACACCCCTAGACCCTATCCAAGTTGTTTCCCCTAAATGCAACAAAAAAACAAAACAAGCTCATGGACTAGTTACTGACTCTGAATGGCAGTTAGAAAATACCTGGCCATGCAGGAAATAGGGGGACCCAAATCCAGTGGCTCTCAAGGGGGTAGCACTACAAAGATGTACCACTTTTCAGCAACCTTCTCATTTTTTAATATTTAGCCAAATCCCAAACCCTTTACAAGTTACACCTAGTTTCAAGACCCAAAAATTATTGATGTAGGGACATATAGTTCTCTTCTGTGTGTGCACTAACTTTGAGATTTCCTACATGCCTTACCTTGAGTTCCTTTAGTGTTCCCAAGACAAATGTAAAAATCTGCCGTTTTTCCTTATCTAATTTTACATTGCTCTTGAGAAGACCTATAAAAATAACAAGAGCATTAAACACTACTAAAAATTATGTTAATCTCTACTGTCATTTGTAAAATATTTCAATATATACAACCCAAACGTACATTCCAGTTTCCTCAGTAAATCTGCCAGATGTTGATAGCAGGCAAGAATAATTTCTGTATTCATTTCAGATCTTTTACTGGAAAGAAAACAAAATGTCTTAGTATCCAAAAATGAATTAAGCAATGATGATTTCAGCTCACATCTTGCAATTAACATGTGTTCAAGACTACAGAAACCTAGAAGCAGTCAGCGCACATTAAAATGTTAATTGAAAATTACACTGGTATGCTCAACAGTAATGTGTTCCAATCGAAATGTACACTCTGTAATTATCACAAACAAAACTAGGGTAAGAATACAATGATTACCATGTGTACTATGGAAACATTTAACCCAGCTTATACAATATATTTCCAATTGTTACATTTAAAGAGTTTGTCTACAGTCCTTCCCAAACGGATGATTATTGGAGGGAAAATACTCACCTATCAGCATCAACTTGAAGGACACAAACAAGATCCTTTCATGGTATTCCAGTTCAACCCCAGTTCAGCTGTGACATATATCTTCTTTGATCTTTTTGATCAATAACATTGCAGATTCTTGCCCACAGGATGCTAGTACTTCCAAAAGTTGACAAGCTATCTACTATGATTTTCTGTACTCCTCAAAAAACCTGGTTGATTCTGCTGTTCTCTGTCTCCCCATCCCGTCCATGTCCCCACTGCAGCTGGGGATTCTGCAGAAGAGTGTTGGCACCTAGTGCACATGCTCACTTTTCAGAGTATTTTCTACCCTGAGCATTTCCTCCCTATCACATCTGAGCAGCCCATGTGAATATAAAGCCACACATGGGCATATACACAGTGGTAAATGACACTCCCCTCTCTCCTCCTTCATGCTCACTGTCCAGCTAAATGGGTGGAATATTACATGTAGATTGATAGTGGCTTAACCTCCCTGTTATTCTAGGACACAGGCTGGAGGGTGTGACACAGCCTGTGACTGGCAGAAATGCACCCACACCATGTTTTTGCCAAAAATAATAAAGATTTATTTTTAAATATATATTTATATGACAATTAAAAACCATATATTGATATTAATTATTTATTTATTTTTGCTGTAGTTATAAAACACTGGCTTTTTAGTTTTGAACATGTGACCAGCATCAGAGGACTAGAAGCTCCTCCTGTCATTGTTTCCCTACAGACAGGCTGGGAAAGAGCTGGGTCATGTAACCGCTGTATAATGATTTTTATTAAAATAATTACAGTACCATCATGTACATACAGAAAGAGATAAAATCTAGGTTATCACACTAATAATTCAAACCACTAATAACACTAACGTGCCAATCTGAAACTGCATTAGAACAGAACTGTCAAAAGCATGGCAATAAGACAGCTCGGCACCACACCTGTCACCTTGGTCACTGTAGGTCACGACCGTTCTGGCATATACAAAAATCTGACTGTTGTAATGATAATAATAAATATACAATTTTTCATAAATTGTATACCTCTCACAATCCAGTTGAAGTCCGTCTCCTTGTTTATGGTCATCATCTTTTGACTCACATTTCATTTCCTGTAGAAAGACTGTTTGTGACTAGATATGGCTAAATAGTAGCTGACATTGTTTTCCTTTTAGAAATTCATCACAGGTTATACTATGATATAGGACAAATGCGTACATGCTTGTACACTAGCCTATGATAAAGAAAATGTGGTAATGAATTTGTATTGTGTATGTAGCCATACCCCCACAGCAGCCGTTTGGTAATTTGGGCTCTCTGTTCTGCACCTTGACTCCAAGAACAGCCTCAGCCTCTCTGACACACCTGGTTGAATGAATGTTACTGCAGGCACTTATAACTTATAACTTTTAACTTAACTGTGAGGTAGTACCAGGAAATAGGCACAATACCGTGGTGGTAATGCGGTAAATTAACTCAATGTATTATTATGGGTTAGAGTCAATAGTGATTTGAGCATAAATGAGAATACAGGAGGTAGGTTCAGACACAGTCAGTATAATCACTATGCCAAAGTAAAGTAGAATAGAGTTACAAAGTTACATAGATATTCTGATTGAAAAAAGTTCATCCAGTTCAACCAACAGAGAAAAAAAAAACATCACACACAGATAGAAAACCTCCATATACACTATCCAATACCCACAGTTGTGCCAGAGGAAGGCAAAAAAGATCCAATTTGCTCCAGCTGGGGAAACAAAATTCTTCCTGATCCCTCAAGAGGCAATTGGTCATTCCCTGTATCAACTTTACCTATAAATATTAGTATCCAGGTATATTATGTGCATTTAGGAAAGAATCCAAGCCTTTCTTGAAACAAGATACTGAGGTGGCTAGAACCAGATCTTGAGGAAGTCTAGTCCACATTTTAACAGCTCTCTCTGTAAAGAAGCCTTTTCATATAGAGAGATTAAATCTATTTTCCTCCAGATGTGAAGAGTGACCCCTTGTCCTCCTTGATGACCTCAAGGGAATAATTCTACACTAAGTTCACTATAAGGACCACTTATGTATTTATACATGTTAATCATATCCCCTCTTAATATTCTATTCTAAAGAGAGGATAAATACAGTTCAGTGAATCTTTCCTCATAGCTGAGCTCCTACATACCTCTTAGCAGTTTGGTTTCCCTTCTCTGCACTTTTTCCAGTTCCCCAATATCCTTTTTGTGAACTAGTGCCGAAAACTGAACTGCATATTCCAGAGAAGGTATTACTAATGATTTTTACAGGGGCAAAATGATATCTCTATCTATCTGCAGTCCATACCTCTTAATACAAGAAAGGATTTTGCTTACTTTGTAAACTGCAACTTGGCATTCCATGCTATTATTAAGCTTATGATCTACCAGAACACATAGATCCTTCTCGACCATTGATTGCCCCAATTGTACTCCTCCTAGTATGTATGATGTGTGCAAATTGTAAGCCCCTAAATGCATAACTTTACATTATTAACATTAAACCTCATTTGTCAGAGTTCTGTACCACTAGACTGGAACCAACACATAAATCAGTAAAGTCAACAATAAAAGTACCAGTTACACTTACTGGTAACGGTATTTCTGGGAAATCTTCCAGGACAGCACACCTGAGAGAGATGACTAGCTGCACCTGACAGGAAGCACAATCAACAATTGATAGGGTTTAAATTCCCTGCCCTTCACTCCACTCCTCAGTTATATAAGAGTATTCCCACACCCTGGTGCGCAAAAGGTAATCTGTCTTGAAATAACTAACACCAGACATGGATGGAAAGTAGGCCTGCCATCCTGGAAGATTACCCAGAAATACCTTTACCGGTAAGTGTAACTGGAACTTTTCTCTAGTCATATTCCAGGACAGCACACCTGAGACGATAAGCAAGGAACTCAAGTCTACCTTAGGGCGGACCACTGCCTGTAATACTTTGCTGCTGAATGCCAGGTCCTGAGGTGACAACAACTCTACCCTGTAGTGTCTCAGGAAGGTGCTCTGGCTTGTCCATGTGGCTGTTCAGCAGGTCTGCTCAATCGATGCTCCAGCCCTCTCCATGCAAGAGGTCGCTAGTGCTCTAGTAGAGTGAGCCCTCAGGTGTGAGGGTATTGAAACTCCTGATTTCTCATAAGCTAAGGAGATGGCTTGTCTGATTCATCTAGCTATTGTTGGCTTAGACACCTGCTGTCCCTTCCTTGGGCCATTAAACAAAATCAGAAGATAACTCAACTTCCTGAAGACATCTACTATAGTCATATATGTCAGTAAACACCACCTGACATCTAAAAAATTAAAACTCTTTTCCCCCTCATTGGTAAGTTTTTGGCAGAAAGACATTAGTACAATATCCTGTATCCTATGAAACCTTGAGGCCACTTTGGGTAAACAAAGAGGGTCCTGTCTAAGTACTACCCTGTCCTCTAATACCACCAGGAAGGGTTCCTTGGTTGACAGGCTCTGAAGGTCACCTATCCTTCTTGCTGTTCTGATGGCTAAAAGGAAGGCTAAAAGATAACATTTTAACCAAAATCTGTGCCACTGGCTCAAATGGTGGCTTAGTCAAAGCCTCCAACACTAAGGATAGATCCCAAGTTGGAACGTTATGTAACTTAACTGGAGTTACCCTCTCCCTGGCCCCCAGAAACCTCTTATGCAGGGGCTCTTACACAAGCCTCTGAACCAAAAAGACCGACAGGGCTGCCACACACCGCCACCTTTAGGGTGCTTACTGCTATACCTTTATCCACCCCTGCTTGGAGAAAGTCTAGGATCACCAGAACCATGGGAAGGGAAACCCCTTTTTTCTGGCACCAAGTGGAGAACACTCTCCACACCCTGGCATATATTTTTCTAGCGACCGGTTTCCTACTGAGGAGAAGAGTGTCTATCACTCTCTCAGAACACCCCCTTTTTCTAAGGATCTCCCTTTCAAGAGCCAAGCCGGTAACCAGAAAAACTCTGGATTGGGGTGCAGAGTTGGCCCCTGTAAGAGAAGATCCCTCCTGACTGGGAGATGTTGCGGGGGAGCCATGGCCCACTTCTTCAAGGTGGTGAACCAGGTTCTTCCTGGCCACCACAGAGCCAGCAAGACTAGTCTACGGCCTGATCTGGCCAGCTTCTGAAGTATCCATGGGATCAGTGGCAGAGGGGGAAATGCATATGCCAGCTCAGAATCCCATTCCTGTGCTAACGCGTCCAGGCCTTTGGATCCCTTCCTGTTTCTCCTACACACAAAAGCCACAGCCCACTTTCTCCCTGGCCCCCAGGGAAACACAATCAAAAACTAAGGAGTGGATGGAAGGGCAGGGAATTTAAACTCTGTCAATTGTTGATTGTATTTCCTGTCAGGTGGAACTAGTCATCTCTCTCAGGTGTGTTGTCCTGGAAGATGACTAGAGAAACAGTGTATATAAGCATTGACAACAACATGAATAATAATACTATAACTAGTCTAGAGTGCACTCTAGGAGAATGGCTAGGGTATGGTGTAATTTTCCATAAGCAGTACCTTAGCATAATCAATAGATACATGGCTATGTGTAGCAGTTGTAAAGAGGCAGTCTTTAGTCCTAATGCTTCAGCCAGCTAGCACTGAGGCCCAGTTGTACCGTTGGTGTACAGGAGAATTGTCCCAGTCAAGTCTGCAGGCAGCAATATGGCTACTAGATGGCTGGTCAGTTCCTTAAGGGCTCAGTCACTCTATTTCTAGCAGCAGATAGTAAATCCCCACAGCAGCCGCTCACCAGCCCCAGCCATATTGCAGCTCACAATCCAATCACACACAGCAATTAGTCAACTCTCTGCTCTACACCCAGGTGGCTTACAGCCCACCTGGACTCAACACTCAGGATCCTGCTCAAGCCACTGTAATGCAGCAGTGATGGTGCACAATGGACAGTGATGTGCACTCTATGAGCTCCTTCATGGCAAGAGAAAGTAGTGTCCTGTACAGCCTGAGAAAATGTAGCTCCTTCCTCTCCTCCTGGCAATTTCTCTCTTGGAAATGCAGTTCAAAAGCTCTTGATTACAATAGAGTCTCTTTCTCCTCTGGACTACAGTTCCCACAGTGAAGTTCTGACTCTCTCAGTCTTTGGAACTCTTCATGCTCAGCAGCTCCCTCCTCTTGTTGATATAGCTGTTAACTAGTTAAGCACTATAGGACAGCAGCTACAGATAGCAGCTGCATCCAGTGTTTCTCTCATTCTCCATTCCAAGTCAAGAATCTGCTACATGTATCTTTCTGAAATATAGAGCTTTATGAAAATGGCCCTAATTGCCCTTATGAAGCAACCAAGGAAGTCTCAGTATTTCAGCTTCATCTTCTTTAAAAAAAAGTATTCAGTAATAATGAGATATAGAGTAAAAACACAGTGAGCGCTCCCGATGAAGCAGCTATGCACTAAGGTAACCAGAAAAAACCTCTGCCAAAAAGAAAACAAGGAGTGCAGCGCTAAAATTCAAATGAAGGCTAAATCAATAAAATGTATACATAACAAATTAAAAATTTCATAAAAGTTCATATATTGATAGTGGTGATAAAGGATCCCAACCGCAGTGATACTTAAGTGCTTGTGCTTTGAAGGTATAGTAAAAATGCGCATTCACCAGATGTGCATTGAATATGCGCATATAAATATATCCAACACTTTAGGGAATGGGATATGCCAGGCGTGTGGTAAACTTCCTTCAGGGTATTATACAGCACAGCAGAAACTCTCAGGTTGGGTAGGTGGTCAGCTCATCCAGATGTCCCCTTTAAGGATGGATGGGTCTGAAGCCTGTGTTACAGGGATTCCCTCCTCTGGGTACTTGAATGGGCCAGACTCAAAAGTAGGCTCTTTATGTCAGTGTCCAGTTGGCTGTACAAAAAAGTTTTTCCATTACTTCTGCCTTATTTCCTGCAGACTTTAGGTCATGACACAGAAAGGAGTTGAGAGTTTTTATTGTCCCCTGGCCACATGTGTGAAAGAAACCTAAAGGAGCCTGCTGTTTAGGGTCAGCATCAGTTTAATTTGTGCAATCTGGCATTGTGCTTTCTTTATGTTTGTTTCTTTACACCAAGTTATAACATCACCCATACCATATCTTGCTCTCTCTTTTGAATAAAATGTTTCAATGCAGAACCTTGTCGGAATAAATAAAATTAAGAATTACACTTAATAAACACGGGGTCACTGATGTGGTAAAACAATCATTCATTTCATAAAGCCATCATTGTCATTATAAAAAAATAATCTTCCTTTAGTACAATATACCTTTTTTCTTCTTAGCTTTCGTGGCCTCCCGGAATTTCTTAAACTAGAATCACAAGGTGATCCGGGGAGTAAGCTGCCATCCAGATGGTTCACACAACTGTTATCTTCAGATTTATCAATCTGGATTTCTCTAGTAGCTCTGAAACAAAGAGTAACCTCGTAAGGATGAAAAAAAGGCTAAAGTCTTTTAAACCTATGAAGTTATTTTAACCCTGACTGTAGGTAATATATATTCTTTAGTGACACCAGCAATGGCTGTCAGATTCATTCCCCGGATCAATTAATCCACTGATGCATTTATTAATTAGCATATAATTCATGTAAAGGCACACATAGAAGCACCAACCTTCAAACCTTCAAATGTTTTGTAGATTGTTCTAAACTTTTGAGGCCTAAATTAGTCAATATATACGTTACCTATAACAATCTCATAAGACAGGAGGAAAGTAAATGGACCTGCAGACCATACAGGGCATTATTGACAAAAGCCCCTGAAAAATGTCAAACTCAATAGGAGAGGAGTAGAGGCCAGCTCAAGATGGTCTTGCACAATCTGCATTACGCTCAATTCCATAAAACCTCTGGTAAACTAGACGAAAGATTGGCTCGCCTTATTTAGCACCAGAAGCAGCCTTTTTGGCACTCACATGGTTTTTTTGGTCTAAAACCAAGGTGTATAAAAATCTGTTTTATCACTAATGACCAAAGACAACAAGATTTTAAAGCACTGAGATTAAACATTCTACACATATGCAGTGCAGTGTCCTTTCTACATATTCAGTTTGAAGATGTCTGCAGGGAAAAGGGCAAAATGACCTCAACAAATAGCACTTACAGTGACATGCCAGAACTTTCTGAGTTCTAAAAAAGCATTCACATAAAGTCACCATAAATATGGCATAAATATCAAGCAGAACAAGTTCCATTATTTGGTTTGTGGACTGCAGGTTGTACTGGGAACAGTTAGGTTAGGTTCATAGTCAGAGCTCACAAGCAAGAGTGCTTTGTTTCTACACATTATAACATGGAAGTAGTCTATATACATGTACAAATATACAGTCCTATATGCCCAAATGCAACAACAGAATAAAATGAATATACAGTATAGAAACACAATCTCTTAATAAAACTCTTGTATATCTTCATAAACTTCTCTTCATTTTAAATAACATTTTCCACATTCCCCTATACAGTATCAATGCTCTTGTGCAACAAATTTGAAACACGCTCACCAATTTAATTACTGTTAAGCTGTTGCACTCCAATGCAAAACGTTGCACACAACACTAGGGTCTCGTGCACATGGCAATACGCGGGGCTTCCACAAAATGTATATATTCACTGTACCTTTTGCTTTGCTCCTCGTGGTGATGTTTCCTTTTACCCTTTTTCTTCATTATGCTATACAGAAGTTCTTTTTGAGAACACAAACCTTGATTTTCTTGCTGCAGATTTTCTATTTGTGAATGGAGTGATTTATTTTCACTTGCTGATGCTTTGACAGCAGCTTCCAGTGCATGGCTGTGCTTCTTTAGAGCTGACACTTCAAGATGAAGACTCTCATTAATCTATTTTCAATTAAAACACAGACATGTGACATTTATCCTATATACACTAAGATAATATTATATTTGCCCTTATCATTGATGCCTTAATTTATAGGCTCTTTAATGTCACCCAGATGCAGCACAAAAACCTATGGTTTTAATTTACATAATACTATTACTTTAGTAGTAATTGAATTATGTTCATCAGTCATAAATTAAAATATTATGTGATGTGTTATATTAGCATTCAGAAAGCCCTATGATACAGCAGAAACGTGGATCTCAGAACTATAAATCAGCTTTTTTATGTAAAATTTGCCATCAACAGGAAATATTTTCAAGAAAAAATTGCAATTGCATCAAAGGTTACAGCGATGGAGAAGTGGAGTAGGAAAGGAGGTCTATAACTTCAGGGGGAAGGGGGTTATTCTGACTTCTTTCACACTGGCAGCAGGAGAAGATATTGCCACCACCTAATATTTTTTTTTGGCTGCTTTTTTTTTTAACTACCAAATAAGAATTTTGCATTGAGGGATCATGCCACAATCACCAGCCAAGCATTTGGATCATGGTTGTGTAGCGGTTACATTCACTTTCATGGGTGGATTTGACAAACAGTGCTGCCTTTCAAACTTGACATGTCAAGATAAAATTTGCTACACTGCAATGCAAAGCATCGCATCTGCAGCAATGTGTACTCACCCAAGCATGTCGGCTTGCAGGTGGGTGGTCTGTGTGCAGGAAAAATTGTAAGATTTTCTGCCCCCTCGCCACCTGTGTAGAAGGATCCTTATGCCTTGTGTCAATGGACAAATGCAGGATGCTTACAAGTGCATGCTGCTTGCATTTAACATCAGCTGAGGTGCTTTTAGATCAACTAGAGTTCATTGGCAGGTGTCGTTGACCTGCTTTTGAGCTCCTTCTAAGCTGCTTCAAGCTAAATGTTTGTTTCCATTGGCATGTATAGGGAGATAAGCGGTTCTGATAGTGGCCAAAAGCTGATGACACATGACCTGAGAATGCCATATCTTTATAATATTTATATTTATTATATTTATAATAAATTTGTAGGGTCTGTATGCCGTTTGTATAAAGACCCCATAGAAGCAGTAATATGCTGCTAAAACAAGAAGAAGCTATAATTACTTATTGTCTATGCACTAACATTTCTGTTTGCCAGTATTTGCGAATTAAGCTTCACACATTTCTTCTCCAGTTCCTTGGAGGTGACTTTTTCTTGGTGAAGTCCAGAATGAAGTGACGTGATCTCCAGTTCTAGGGCATCTCTCTCACGTTGTGCATTGTTGCATTTTGTCTGCATTTTGTCTGCATGTTGTCTAAGCTCTTCTTGCATCTGCACATACTGTACCAAGGACATATCATAGACATTACTGATTAGGACAGACCATTTACTGTCTGCTTGAAATGAAAGTTCACCTTTTTATAAAAAAAAAAAAAAAAGATGAACTAACACAATACAACCTCTGCAACCCCCCCAACACCCCCCCCCCCCCCAGTTCCTTCTGTACTTACCTACTGCCCACACGGCCAGTGTATGGATCAAAACGATTGTGGCCAGTGCTGCCATATGACCGCTGACAAAAAACATTAATTAATATATAATGTTTTTGGTCAGCGGTCATATGGCAGCACTGGACACAATCGTTTTGAAAAATATAACATGTAACATTATTAGAAATTATAATTTTTTATTATTTTGTTCTGTGCATGGGTACCTTTTGTGTAGCACTAATAATGTTACATGTTATATTTTACTATAGAAGAAGAAGCAAGGGCATACATAGACACATTTAAAGACAGCAAATAAAGATGAATAATTGATTATTATAGATCCCAAAACACTTTACATTTATAAAGCAAAGCACAAAGGATTTGATTTACTAAAACTGGAGAGTGCAAAATCTAGTGCAGCTCTGCATAGAAAACAATCAGCTTCCATTTTTTTTTGTCAAAGCTTAATTGAACAAACTGTGAAGTTAGAAGCTGATTGGCTACCATGCACATCTGCACCAGATTTTTCACTCTACAGTTTCAGTAAATCAATCCCAAAGTTTACATCATAATCAATGTATTTGTATGCACTGGTGTGCTCAACAAAAATAATTTTAACTGCTTTGCATGGCAAAATATTTTAAAGCCATATTTTAGCACAAAAAGGGGGTTAATTACTAAACCTGGAGAGTGCAAAATCTTTTGCAGCTCTGCATAGAAAACAATCAGTTTCCAGGTTTTAATACCAAAACTTAATTGAACAAGCTGAGGTTAGAAGCTGACTACCAAGCACAGCTGCAACAGATTCTGAGTGCACCAGTTTTAGAAAATCTTCTCTATAAAGTCTCTATTTGGTAGTTTTTTTTTATTAAATAAAAAAATTAATTATATAATAATATTTTAACTAAATAATTTAATTCTATTTATCCCAAATATGTGCAATTTTTGATGCATGATGCTGTCTGGATGATAAATTTGTATATTTTAGATATCAAGTGATAAGGCATTTTTCTGTACTGAGCTCTGAGTTTAATAGCAGTAATTCATGGATAAATCTATATAAATAAATTAAAGTTGAACTTCTGGATAATAAAAAAAACTCTACTATAGTACTAGTACAGTTCCTTTAGTATAGTAAGAACCAATATGTTACTTTTTTTTTTTAACTTTGCACAGTTTTCTCTACAATAAATGGTAATATTATCACTGTATACAGGAAGATTCTGCTATATCTGGACACCTTTAGGAGGGATTTCACAAGACATCACTTTCTGTTAGTTTTCCTCACCGCTTACTTAGACTATAATTCTCATGATGCACTGTGAACTCATAAACAAATTGACTTGCACATGTTCACAGGAATGCAAAACTTTGAATAGAAAAGGAGAGAGAAGGGATGGGTAAACAACAGGATCTCACCTTGTACATTCTCAGGGTGCTTTGTATTCTGAGAACAGAATACAAGTGGTACTAATGATCATGAGAAAGAGAAGGGGTGGATAAACAACAGGATTTCCCCTTGTTTATTTACAGGATTCCTTGTATCCTGTAAACCAAATGATAAGCACTTCATGAATGAGTGAGGGAAGAGGAGGGGCAAGTGAATGTCAGGATCCCTTCACTGTATAAGGCTTTATGTACATGAGCCCACCCTGACCGCCAGAATCGTCAAAATGCAAATTGCAGCAAAAACGGGCTACCGCGGTTCCTGCGGTTTTGCCACATTTTGCGATTTCCTGCAGTCAGCGGTCAAAATGTTGCTATGCTGAATGCAATTATTCCGTGTTCAGGAGAGGGAGTTTTAACCTCACCTAAACGCGGCAGCTCCTAAACTCTGTTAAAAGCCTATGTGGACATGAACACATAGGCTTTTATGGAGTTGAGTTTAGGAGCTTTGGCAAAAAAATGCCAAAAGCTTCTAAACTCGAGTTTAGAAGTTGTTCGTGTATATGAAGCCTAAGAACTAAAACTCTCAGTCACAGCGCTGGAAGAAAAGTTCTTTGTTTAGTATCTGCCATCAATGAAGCTTTGATTTGAACAGTAAATAGCACAATTTGGGCACAGGGTAGTAGGACAGTCACCATAATCGGTAAATCATATGACCTGTGATGTTTCCAATTGTAAAAAATCTTTTTCGTTGGAGTTCTGTTTTAAACTAAAGTAGGTGGGAACGCTAAGTGAGAGAGTGTACATGCTATAATCGCAGGATCAGGCCCAGTGCTAGGAAAGGCAGTGATCCAACCACATGAGCGGAAAATTAGATTTCTGAGGCTGTTCTATACACACATAATGTACAGTATGTATTCAGTATTCCCATAGGTGCCATGGTGGTTTGGAAGTGACATTTGATTTTTTTGAAAGTTAGAGAAAATAATCACTGTCTGAAGATAGAAAAAAGTAAAAAAAAATGAATAAACTATTACATTACAAAATGGTTTGTGTGGAGTTTTTCATATATCATACAATTTATCATGAAAATTGGGGTTTCTTTTAAAGTAAGTACTACTAATGTTTATATCCAAAATAAAAACGTCAACTTTTTTTCAAAACAGTACTATGAATCTTTTAGACATTTAAGTGACAATTGTATTTATCATTCAAACATTGGGATACCTTTAGAAGTCATAGAATTGCTGAGTATACTACAGTAGTTTCTTGTGTAACATTCATCATCATGTAGATCAAAACCACTGACTGAAGCATTGTTTGTCAAAGTAAACAAAAGAGAACAGTCTTGTTACCGGCCTAAGCATTTATGAACGCTTGGTGAAAAGATCAAGGTCACCATAATACCATCATTAGCCACATGCCGCCCAGCCACTGTAGAAATACGGCGGCAGGGCGGCACGGCTGGGCAAAACCACGTTTTAAAACGTGTGCCAGTGCACCGGACATATGAGAACAGGCACGATAGGAAGCAATGTTATTTCACATGTCATACGAATTGGATGCTGTTCAAACCGCATCCAATCCGCATTATGCAAACTGGCACTTAACAGCTAACCATTTCCCCCAGATACATTTGTATTTCTCTAAAGTATCCTGTCCTGTGTTCATTGTCTTTTCAATGCCACAAATCTGGTCAATTTTTAAAACCCATTTTTCCATAATCAGAGTTTTTTTGTGTTCCCCAAAACCTAGGGATCATACTTTTTGCTGCCTTTAATAAAGGCTTTATAAATTATATCTTATATTGTGAAATCAACTTCTCTGTATTGTGAAACAGGCATCTCCAGGGCTTGACTGGTATATGCTCTCCTGTTATTTCATGGATTGCCTTAACAATCTCCCCTGAAAAGGCCTGCATCTGTATTTGTGCGGGTGGTGACGCTGCAGATCCGCACAAAAATCCGTGCAGCCGCACCCCCCGCACAGAGGGATGCGGACCCGCGGGCGGGTGCCATTAATTCTAATGGCACGCCGCCCGCAATGGAAATTGCAACTGTACTGGGAACCGAAGTTCCCGTGCGAGCTGCATTTTCCGAAGAAGTGCAGGGACTTCTTCCCTGCGTGTCCCGAGGCACGGGAGTCCATTAAAATGAATGGGCTCTCGTGTCCATGCAGGAATGCGGAGATGTGAACCTAGCCTTAGACAGTCCCACCACAGGTGTGCAAAGGTTCCCAGCAAATTGCATCCCTTCCAACACAGATAAGGTAGAAACACAGGTTCTGTTTCTTTCACCAAAACATTATATATTTTTGAAATACTATGGTGAGTACTGGTACTAAACAGCTTCTCTATTGGCCTAAGATTGTCTTTACCCCATAATTGCCACGGTAGTGTCTGTACAAAGTGTTCTATTTGTGCATATCTCCATTTATCTAACGGCATACTACCCCATTTTTGCTTTAATTCAGAAAATGTGCATACCCTATCCCCTTTCATAACATCATTTAACTGTGTCACCACTTTTTTGCCCACCTAAATAAAAAAAGAAAAGGAAAGAAATTATATATATTATGCTAATTAATGAAAGAGGAAGTGTGTCATATTTTATATATAAGAAAAAACAAACAAATACACAAGAAAATGACTAATTTCAAACCATGTGATTTTGTGATTAAGAAAGTCATAGGGATTGCATATCAGTGTTACTGTAAGCCCAATGTATTCATTATGTGATGTTCATATTAACTTCATTTTTACAGTTTTTTTGACCATGATGCATATGTTATATTTTAGGTGCCCTTAGCAGTCAAACATCTGCCCAAATGTTAGATATATTTATGGAACACGTCTAGTACAAATAAAAATATAAGTGCTCAGATGAAAAAAGTGCTGTGACAAAGCCTTATAAAAATACAAATAATAGTGAAAATTTTCAACTGATGTACTATCAAAAAAAAAACAGTGCTTCTCACCCCTCCCTTATAAATAATAGTGTGAAGTTCAATTTTTGAAATATAATTGTTTTCTATGAGGCAAATGATTTTACCAATAGTTGGTGCTGTAGATAAAATCAAAATTACAGCATTGGGGTTAATTTATTGAAAGAATAGTGCATGCTCACTTGCAAAGTGAATTTTCATCAAGGTCAGTGGATGAAAAGCTAAGGGAAAGTTCACTTTGCAAAGAATACCCAAGCATGTGCAAAGAAAAAGAAAAAACAGGATTTCTGCTTTCCCATGATTGGATTACTGAAATCAGTATGACTCCCCTTATCCACTAAAGTGAAAATTTACTTTATTTAAACTACTTTTTTCAAACAGAAATTAGACTGCATATCAAGCTTCTAATTCTTCCAAGTTTCCTTTTCTGTCACTTTCTTTAAAGAGAAAGGTAAAAAGAATATTCAACCAATATTCATTAAAATTTTCTTTGAAATACAGCCAGTGGAGGTGATCGCCATACAATCAGAACAGCAAATAATACCATAACAAAACATATTTCACTTCCAGATGCAGCTCACCAAGGGTTCTTAGAGCAGATAAAGAACCCACCAGATAATGGAGTCTAGCATATTGATATTAGCCCAAAAATGTAAAATGGTTAAGGAAATCTCACAAGAAAGGCCATGGGAATATCAGTTCAGGAAAACTTGACAGGTCTTATACCTGTCTGATATGTCACAAACAGTGGGAAGATATAACTACTAGCTAATAGTCACCCGCAGGTAGGTAAAAAAAAAAAAAAAGGAGAAAATGAGGGCCTGCTAATCCAGCAGAAAGTACCTAGATTAATCGGCTGAAAAAAGAAAAAGTAAAGAAAAAGAGGAGAAGTTAAAACAGAGAAGACAAGGGGTGGAGATGAAGGAAAAGAATAGGGAAAAAAGGAAGGGGTGTAGAGGGAAGCCTCAGAGGCTGAAACTCCAAAAAGTGCAGTCAATTAAGAAGGTGGAAAGTGGTCAAACCAAGGCAGCCAGGTACATAGGAACTTGTCATGGGTATCGTTATGGATTGCCATAAGTTTTTCATTAATTATTGTGCCTTGTATATGGTGTTTAACTCCATCAAGCTAAGAATCAGTGATTTCTTCACCCTCACTATCATCTGTTTTGTCACTATGAAAATAATTAGACAATTAATATACACCCAAGTTGTAATGCGCTGCATAAACTGTTGGCACTATATAAATCCTGTATAATAATGTACATTTTCAATGACTAATATGTTCAATTGGGTAGTACAAGAGCGCTTTCCAGGGTTTATTTCACAAATTGGAAAGGAGTATTGTATTGACCATAGCTTATACTCTCATCCACAGTCTCCTAACTTTTGGGCATATCCACCAGATGTGTTTCATATCTCCAGGCAACCTTGGAAACAGGAGAAAGGATAGGTAGAAAGACAATGCCCTATCCTTACAGGAATATAAAACCATTGGGACAAAACATTAAAAGAACTCCCCAAAGCCAGGAGGCTTTAAATGGAGAAATTGTATTTTCAAATTTCGCAAAGCAAAGTGGTTTTGAAGTCACGCTCCCAACCTGTAAAGTAAGTCAGAGCTTAAGTATCAGTAGCCTTGGGTCATCAGGTTTGACCTAAACTTAGACTCAAAGATTGTCAAAAGTCAGGCCCAGTCACAGTTTTTAGGCAGGGATTCAAGGAAGTGGCAGATCTGAAGATAATGAAACCTTTCAGAATCCAGGTCATAAGATTCTCCGAGTTCCTGGAAGGAATAAACCAAGTTCCCTTTTCAATAGCATATTATCAAAATCTAATACCCAAGATTTTAACTGAGACACCACATAATAAAGCAAAACCTGATTCACTAATCAATTTAATGAAAACAGCTCAGGGGAACCATTTCTTCACGCTCTGTATGGTCTTGCCTATGTAAAACAAATCAAAAGCAATAAACATGGAAGCTGGAAGCTTTGGTGTATGAAGAACTGAAAATAAAAAATATGTAAAATACGTGTGAACAAGGTTTCAATGAATTAAAGTGTTTGTTCACCAATGCCAGAAGTCTGCCAAGCAAAATAGGTGAGTTGGAAGCTTTGGTGCATGAAGGGAACTGTGATATAATTGGTATTGCTGAATCTTGGCTTCATTATTCACATGACTGGGCCATTAATATTCCTGGCTATGTTCTCTTTCGGAGAGGCAGGGTAAAAAGGAAAGGTGGTGGTGTCTGTCTCTATGTGAGAAGTGATCACAGAGCAAGTGTGAAGGAGGACCTAGTTGATGGAGAGTGTGATGAGGCTGAAGCATTATGGGTGAAACTGCACATGGGGGTGCGTACTACAAAGGTAATCGTTGGAGTTTGTTATAGGCCAACCAGTGTTAATAAGGAGGTGGAGACTCAGCTCTTTGCACAGATCAAAAGAGCTGCAAGGGCTGGGACAGTGATAATAAAGGGGATTTTAACTACCCTGAAATTGACTGGAATAATGTCACTGCAGGAACAGTTAAAGGGCAAATATTTATAAACCTACTACAGGACAGTTTTTATGGTACAGTTCATACAGGACCAAACTAGGAATTATGCTCTGCTGGACCTGGTAAGCTCAAACCATGCAGAGCGTATTACTAATAGCAGTGACATAATATGATTTAATTTATTGTTGGCTGTAAACAACAAGCACACACACACACAAAAACAAAGAATAAAAACGCTCAACTTTACGAGAGCCAATTTTCCAAGGCTGAGAACTGCTCTCCAAGACTTAGACTGGGAGGGAATATTGACATTGATGAACACAACACAGAAATGGGAGTTCTTCAAAAAGACTGTATGTGAACACTCTGCAAAATATATTCCCATGGACAACAAGTTTAAAAGGCTAAAAAACGGCCAAAGTTAAAAAAGCTATAAATAATAAGAAAATAGTTTTTATTAAATATAGAAATGAAGGAACAATATCATAATTTATACATTACAAAGAATATAACAGAATATGTAAAAAGGAAATCAAGGTCACAAAAATTTAAAACGAACCACAGATTGCAAAAGATAGTAGAACAAACCCCCAAAAATTCTTAAAATATATTGATAGTAAAAAGGTCAGGTCCGAGCATGTAGGCCCTTTACAAAACAATCTAGAGTGGATGACTGGGGACAAAGAGAAGACAAATTTATTAAATGCCTTCTTCAGCTCTGTGTATACAAATGGGCATGGCATTGACACAGCCCCAGATTATCCACATTGGCTCACAACTGATATGATCCAGAAATATGTAGACAGAATAAAGGTGAATAAAGCACCTGGACCGGATGGCATATACCCACGGGTCCTTCAACAATTGAGCTCAGAATGATAGGCTGCTCAGCTAAAATGATCGCAAATGCTTTAAAATGGCAACCAAAACCTGAAAGACGTGGAAGAAAGCGAAAAACTACCATTCGAATGGATAGAAGAATAGCCAAAATGGCAAGGACTCCGCCAACAATCAGCTCCAGGAAGGTCAAAGAAGGTCTAAAGTTACCTGTGAGGACTGTTACAATTAGAAGATGCCTATGTGAAGCCAAGCTATCTGCAAGAAGCTCCTGCAAAGTCCCACTGTTGAAAAAAAGACGTGTGCTGAAGAGGTTACAATTTGCCAAAGAGCACACTGACTGGCCTAAAGAGAAATGGTGCAACACTAGACCCAAAAAGAACAATCTTACTTTCATCAGTCCACAAAATGTGGACTGATGAAAGTAAGATTGTTCTTTTTGGGTCTAGTGGCCGGAGACAGTTTGTCAGACGACCCCCAAACACTGAATTCAAGCCACAGTACACTGTGAAGACAGTGAAGCATGGTTGTGCAAGCATCATGATATGGGGATGTTGGGCCTGTTTATCGCATACCAGGGATCATGGATCAGTTTAAATACATGCTGCCTTATGCTGAAGAGGAAATGCCCTTAAAATGGGTGTTCCAACAAGACAACGACCTCAAACACACCAGTAAACGGGCAACATCTTGGTTCCAGACCAAGAAGATTGACATTATGGAGTGGCCAGCCCAATCCCCGGATCTTAATCCAATAGAAAACTTGTGGGGTGACATCAAAAATGCAGTTTCTGAGGCAAAACCAAGAAATAGAGAAGAACTGTGGAATGTAGTCCAATCATCCTGGGCTGGAATACCTGTTCACAGGTGCCAGAAGTTGGTGGACTCCATGCAACTGTACAGCAGTTCTCAGAAACAGTGCTTATACAATGAAATATTAATTAAGTGATTCAAAGGAAAGCAAAATCTTCAAACATTTTTCAGTTTATATAGTGAATGTTTGAGTTTGTAAAGAAGAATACAAACACTGCTATTTTTTTGAACAGTCTAATAGTCACTTTTCTTCAATGTTTTTAGAGAAACAACACAAATTTTATATATTTTTCTTCATGTTTTGATTTGGAATAGAATGTGTAGTGTTCCCAATGCATTTGTGTGTATGGAAATAAAAGCTATTAGAAGGATTTTGAGCTTTATTCACTTTTTTCAACACACTGCTATTATTTTGAACACAGCTGTATAAACGATATAGGGTCTGGGATTAAAATTACTGTTTCAGTCTTTGCAGATGACACCAAACTTTGCAGTGGAATAACTTCCTTACAGGATGTCTTCAATACACAAGCCGACCTCAATGCACTGTTTATTTGGGCAACTATGTGCCAAATGAGGTTTAATGTTGATAAATGTAAGGTTATGCACTTGGGGGCTAAGAATATGCATGCATCATACATACTAGGGGGAGTACAACTGGGGGGGAATCAATGGTGGAGAAGGATCTGGGGGTTCTGGTAGATCATAAGCTTAATAATGACCTGCAATGCTAAGCTGTGGTTTCTAAAGCAAGCAAAATCTTCCCTTGTATTGAAAGAGGTATAGACTACAGAGAGAGAGAGAGATATAATATTACCCTGGTAAGAATAAATTAGTAATACCTCCTCTGGAATATGCAGTTCAGCTCTGGGCACCAATTCACAAGCAAAACATTGGGGAACTGGAGAAATTGCAGAGTAAGGCAAACAAACTGATAAGAGGCATGGAGGAGCTCAGCTATGAGGAAAGATTAGAAGAACTGAATTTATTTTTTATCATTTTATATTTTTTTCATTTTGTTTTGTTGCATATATTTTTGGTATAGCAACTAAAAAAATTAAAAAATACAGTATTTCCTACCTTTAAAAGTTTACATTTTCTCTTCCCTTTTTCCTATTTCTAAAGAAACTTTAATAATAAAAGATTAGTCAAAAAAAGACACAAACTGAAAAAAAAATAAATTGTCTTCAGTTATCACCAATAAATACAATTTCCTCTGTTAACTCTGGAATGCCCCTCAGGAAAACCCTGGAATGCCCCTTATTTCTTTACTACTTCTATTTTATTGCAATGCACTTTAGTGCATTGTGTTACAGCACACTTTACTGTGCTATGCAAAAATGCAACATGTCCTAGTTTTTTCAGAGTACACTAACCCAGTGCCTTGGTGTAAACTGAAACCACGTGACATAGAGCTTTTTGCCTTGTCCTTGCAATGGGACTGCCGATGTCAACAAGCCAGCGAGGCATGATTTACTGAAGACATTTCGGGGCCGAGCCATGGCTGTGTGTGAATGGACATGCAGAACCGCGGCTCGGGAGCACGTCTGCTCGGGTGCCCACATAGCAAGCTGTTTGTTCTGGGGCAACCGACAGGAGGGAGGAGGGGGCTTTTTTTTCTAAAAAAAATAGGTGCAGGAACTCCCCCTTTCTGAGTCACTTCTGGTCTCAGCCCCCTACCCATCTCAGAGCACCATCACATGGTTCACCCCCTACACAGCTCCCAGTACCTCTCCTTTTAGAAAAGTCAAGTATCATCTTGTGGTGCTAAATAATTTGTATGGAATTTGTTAGTGATAACAAGAAAAGCAGAAAAATAGATCCCCCACAACCAGCAGCAATAGACCCCCCCCCCCCCAGCAATAATAGATTCCTCCAGCAACAATGTTTTCTCAAAAAAAATAAACTCCCAGCAACCATAGACCCCCAGCAGCTACAACGGATCTCCAAGCAGCCAGCATCAATAGACTCTCCTGCAGCCAGCGACAATACACAACAGACCCCTCCCTCAACAGTAGATCCCTTTCAGCAACAATTGAGAACCATCAACAATATTTTCCCCACCAGCAACACTAGACCTCCCCAAAAACAGACCACCACACAAAAATAGATCCCGTCCAGTGAAAATAGATCCCCCAGAAGCCAGCAACAATAGATCTTTCAGAACACCCCAGCACCCCTTGCCATTACATACAGTGGATATAAAAAGTCTACACACCCATGTTAAAATGTCAGGTTTCTGTGATGTAAAAAAATGAGACAAAGATAAATCATTTTTTACAACTCTTTCCACCATGTAACCTATAAACTGTACAACTCAATTCAAAAACAAACTGAAATCTTTTGGGTGGATGGAAGTAAAAATAAAAAACTAAAATATGGTTGCTAAGGTGTGCACACCTTTAAACTAATGTTTTGTTGAAGCACCTTTTGATTTTATTACCGCACTCAGCACTCAGTCTTTTTGGGTATGTGTCTATCAGCATGGCACATCTTAACTTGGCAATAATTGCCCACTCTTCCTTGCAGAAACAGTCCAAATCTGTCAGATTGCGAGGGCATCTCCTGTGCACCACACTCTTCAGAACACCCCACAGATTTTCGATTGGATTCAGGTTTAGGCTCTGGCTGGGCCATTCCAAGACTTTAATCTTCTTCTGGTGAAGCCATTCCTTTGATGATTTGGATCTTAATGTTCAGCTTTCTAGCAGAAGCCTGAAGGTTTTGTACCAATATTGACTGGTATTTGGAACTGTTCATAATTCCCTCTACCTTGACTAAGGCACCAGTTCCAGCTGAACAGACCCAAAGCATGATGTTGCCATCATGCTTTACTGTGGGTATGGTGTTCTTTTGGTGATGTGCAGTGTTTATGCGCCAAACATATCATTTGGAATTATAGCCCGGACATATGAAGACTATGGGAGATTGTTGTCACATGTACCACACAACCAGTACTTGCCAGATATTCCTTCAGCTCCTTTAATGTTGCTGTAGGCCTCTTGCCAGCCTCCCAGACTAGTTTTCTTCTCATCTTTTCATCAATTTTGGAGGGACGTCCAGCTCTTGGTAATGTCACTGTTGTGCCATATTTTCTCCACTTGGTGACTTTCTTCCCTATGTTCCATGGTATATCTAATGCTTTGGAAATTCTTTGTACCCTTCTCCTGACTGATACCTTTTAACAGTGAGATCCCGCTGATGCTTTGGAAGCTCTCTGCGGACCATGGCTTTTGCAGTAAGATGCGACTAAGAAAACGTCAGGAAAGACCTACTATAACAGCTTAACTTTATTTGGGGTTAATCAGATGCACTTTAAATGATGGCAGGTGTGTACTGACTCCTATTTAACATGATTTTGAATGTGATTGCTTCATTCTGAACACAGCTACATCCCCAGTTATAAAAGGGTGTGCACATTTATACAACCACATTATTTTATTTATGTTTTTCAATTGAGCTGTACAGTTTATAGGTCCCATTAAAGGTGGTAAAAGATCTCAAATGATTTATCCTGACATTTTAACAGGGTGTGTAGACTTTTTATATCCAATGTACATTCAGTGCTGGAGGTGCCAGAACTGCGTTCCTCCACGTTCCCCCATGTTCCCGCTGAAAAAAAGCCCTGGATCAGACACATTAGGATGTTGCAGAAGACTGCAATCTGATCCTCAATGTCTTCTAAGCAGCTCTCAGAGTCTGTAATGCATCATGTCATTAGAAAGCTTATGAAATGTGTCTTCTTACTGTTTTCTTTAAATTCTGTTTGTTAGTGTGTTCCTGCTTGAGTTCCTGTATACAACTCGGTCTGGCTGACTTCTCTTCCAATTCCTGTTCATGATTTTTGGCTCCTGACTATGCTGACTTCTGGTTTCCTGGTCGTGGCTTGTCTGATTACTCGCTCTAGCATCCAAACTTCTGGTCTGACTACGTTCCTGAACTGTGTTATTTTTGCTATTTCATTAACGGTGTGATTTTAATTGCACTTTCTGTCTTCGTCTGGTTTATGGCTCCTGACATATGGCTACCTGCTGTCATAGCACCATCCACAGGCAGCTTAACTCTTCAATAAGACACAGAAGTTGAATCCGATGTAATTTTGATTCAGATAATTGCAGTGCAAAGGATTTTTTAGTTTTTTGACGTGTAAGATGACAATGACTAGGCTAAGCCTTGCAAAAACTAACATTGACAGCGGGACTTTGGAAGAAACAGGGGTATAGCTAGTACTGGACTAACTTGCACTAAACAGGAGGGGAGGACAGAGGAAGATACCAAAATACATTAGAAATTCAAATTGTAAAGGCCCTAAATCACCTCTAGATGTTAGCATACATCAAAACAATAGCAACTATAAAGAGTTCAATACAACACAGAAAAAATACAAATAGGCAGGACAGGAGAGTACCCATAAACATATATTATATGTTTATATGCTTTCATATACACTGCTCAAAAAAAATTAAAGGAACACTTTGAAAACACATCAGACCTCAATGGAGAAAAAATATCATGCTGGATATCTATACTGATATGCACTGGGTAATGTGTTAGGAATGTAAGGATGCCCCATCGTTTGATGGAAATGAAAATTATCAACCTACAGAGGACTGAATTCAAAGACACCCCGAAAATCAAAGTGAAAAAATGATGCAGCAGGCTAATCCATTTTGCTGAAAATTCATTGCAGCAATCAAAATGGTACTCAATAGTTTGTATGGCCCACACGTGCTTGTATGCATGCCTCAACGTCGGGGCATGCTCCTAATGAGATGACCAAAGGTGTCCTGGGGTATTTCCTCCCAGATCTGGACCAGGGCTTCACTGAGCTCCTGGACAGTCTGAGGTGCAACCTGGCGGCGTCGGATGGACCGAAACATGATATCCCAGAGGTGTTCTATCAGATTTAAGTGAGGCGAGTGTGGGGACCATTCAATGGAATCAATTCCTTCATCCTCCAAGAACTGCCTGCACACTCTCACCACATGAGGCCAGGCATTGTCATGCACCAGGAGGAACCCAGGACCCACTGCACCAGCATAGGGTCTTACAATGGGTCCAAGTATTTCATCCCGATACCTAATGGCAGTCAGGGTGCCATTGTCTAGCCTGTAGAGGTCTGTGGATCCCTCCATGGATATGCCTCCCCAGACCATCACTGACCCACCACCAAAACGGTCATGCTGAACGATGTTACAGGCAGAAGAACATTCTCCATGGTTTCTCCAGACCCTTTCACATCTGTTCTGTGTGCTCAGGGTGAACCTGCTCTCATCTGTGAAAAGCACAGTGGCGGACCTACTAATTATGGTGTTAAATGGCAAATGCCAATCAAGCTATATGGTGCCGGGAAGTGAACAAAGGGCCCATTAGAGGACATCGGGCCCTCAGGCCACCCTCATGAAGTCTGCTTCTGATTGTTTGGTCAGAGACATTCATACCAGTGGCCTGCTGGAGGTCAATCTGGCAGCGCTCATCCTGTTCCTCCTTGCACAAAGGAGCAGATGCTGGTCCTGCTGATGGGTTAATGACCTTCTATGGCCCTGTTCAGCTCTCCTAGAGTAACTACCTGTTTCCTGGAATCTCCTCCATGCTCTTAAGATGGTGTTGGGAGACACAGCAAACCTTCTGGCAAGGGCAAGAATTGATGTGCCATCCTGGAGGAGTTGGACTGCTTGTGTAACCTCTGTAGGATCCAAGTATCAACTCATGCTACCAGTAGTGACACTGACCCTAGCCAAATGCAAAACTAGTGAAAACAGTCAGAAAAGATGAGTAGGGAACAAAATGTCAGTGGCCTTCACCTGTAAAACCATTCCTGTTTTGGGGGTCATCTCATTGTTGCCCATCTACTGCACCTGTTGTTAATTTCATTAACATCAAAGTAGCTGAAACTGATTAACAACCCCCTCTGCTGCTTAACTGACCAGATCAATATCCCAGGAGTTTAAATGACTTGATGTTATACTCTGATTAAAAAGTGTTCCTTTAATTTTTTTGCGCATTGTATATTCAATAGATGCTCCTGATCATTTGAAGACAAAAAGATTTGGGTGAAGCCTACGTACTGTGATGTCATCAGGCACACAGGTTGGACATGCACACATAGAGGTAGAAGCTGCCGACACATTGCTCCTAGATAGAATTAAGCCTTCATTCTCAATTCTGGGTTTTAGCACTATACTTGTAAGTTTTTTTTAAAATTGGTTTAAATAAAGAAGTTACACTAGTTTCTCCTCTTCCTGTATTTCATGATGAAGCGTGCATGGGAGAACATAAAAAGGAAGGAAATCTTACTATTTGTATTTATTCATCATATACTAGCATTTTATTTTACCCTTTTATTTAGTTATGGGGTCAAAGGAAATTGGTGGGTGCATTATCACTAGGAGAGCTTTGGTGGAGGGAGGCAAGCAATTCTTGTGAAGACTGTTTTTTGGAGGATTATGATTGTTATTGAACACTGTGAAAATAGAAATTGGATTATAGCTCTAAGTGTACACTAATTGCTCCACATATGATATTCAGACACTTGCTGCACATACTGTATAACAGGCCTGGACTGGCCATAAGGCACATCGGGCATTTGCCCGGTGGGCCGGGGCCACGTGTCCTAGGAAGAGCGGCCTCTGGATGACCGGGCCCCACAGCAGGAGGTAAGTGGCAACTGTGGACAGGGTTAACAGCCACTGCTCGCCTCCTGCTATGCGGCCATGCCTACAGCAGGGCTGGGTCCAGCAAACTACAAGGTGCAGAAGAGGACCAGCTAGCAGGGGACACACCTCCCAGGCCAGCCTCTGGAAATACACTGCACTGACCATGGTGGGATCTAACCTAACTGTGACAGCTGCACAGCGGAAGAAGGTGAGTGCAGTGCAGCCACACAACCCGCTCTGTAGCAGCTGTGTGTGTATGTGTGTGTGGGGTGGATTGGGCTGTCTCCTTGCTATATGGAGCTGTCTCTTTAATGGATTGAGCTGTCTCTTCGCTCTATGGAGCTGTCTCCTTGATCGATGGGGCTGTCTCTGTGCTGGATTGGGCCGTCTCTTTGCTATGTGGAGCTGTCTTTTTGCTGGACTGGGCTATTTTTTGGATTAGGCTGTCTCCTTGCTAGATTGGGCCATCTGCCATCTCTTTGCGATATGGCGCAGTCTCTTTGCTGGATTGGTCTGTCTCTTTTTTGGATTAGGCTTTCTCTTTGCTGGATTGGGCTGTCTCTTTGCTATATGGAGATGTCTCTTTGCTTGATTAGGCTGTCTCTTTGCTGGATTGGGCCATCTCTTTGCTATGTGGAGCGGTCTCTTTGCTGGACTGGGCTGTCTCTTTGCTATATGGAGCTGTCTCTTTGATCGATGGGGCTGTATCTGTGCTGGATTGGGCTGTCTCTTTGCTATATGGAGCTGTCTCTTTGTTCGGTTGGGCTGTCTCTTTGCTATATGGAGCTGTCTCTTTGCTGGATTGGGCTGTCTCTTTGCCATATGGAGCTGTCTATTTGCTGCATTGGATTGTCTCTGTGCTGGATTGGGTGGTCTTTTTGCTATATGGAGCTGTCTCTTTGCTGGATTGGGCTGTCTCTTTGCCATATGGAGCTGTCTATTTGCTGCATTGGATTGTCTCTGTGCTGGATTGGGTGGTCTTTTTGCTATATGGAGCTGTCTCTTTGCTGGATTGGTCTGTCTCATTGCTAAATTTGGCTGTCATGTTGCTATATGGGGATGTCTCTTTGCTGGATTGGGTTGTCTCTTTGCTGTGTGGGTATGTCTCTATGCTGGATTGGGCCATCTCTTTGCTATATGGGACTGTCTCTTTGGTGGATGGGGCTGTCTCTTTGCTGGATTGGGATGTCTCATTACACTGTCATCTTCGCAGAACTGACATCAGGAGGCAGAACAGCCCTGGACAGAGGGCGGGAGATGCCTCAGTTAACTGATTGGTTGCTAGTATTCAGGATGGTTCTAGCAACTAATCACAAGCTAGTCAACAGAAAAATGTGTGCAGCTCCTCCCCTCCATCCAGAACTGTCCTGCCTTCTGATGTCAGCTCTAGATCTGCAATGCTCTTGCTCTTAATCCTGTGTAAGGTAGGACAGGAAGAGGGCTATGATCTTGCTTTGAAGGATCAGGGGGGACTGCAGTGCGAAGGGAGGTGCTATAAAGAAGGTGAGGACAGGAATGTGAAGTGGGTTTGATATGAAGGGGGACTGGAGACTGCAATGTGAAGGGGAGTGTGATATAATAGGGGGCAAGGACAGGAATGTGAAGAGGGGTGATATGAAAGGGGGCTGCAGACTGCAATGTGTAGTGGGGTACTTTAAAGGGGGTGAGGACAGGAATGTGAAGGGGGGTGATATGAAGGGGCCCAAGGACAGGAATGTGAAGGGGGGTGATAGGAAGGGATGAAGGGGGGGGCAAGGACAGGTGTGTGAAGGGGGGCTGAGGACTGTAATGTGAACGGGGATGATGTGAAGGAGGGTTGAAGACACTTGTGTAAAGGGGGACTGTTGTGAAGTGAGGGACTCTAATGTAAAGGGGAGAACATGATGTGAAGGGACACTGTGATATAAAAGTAGGGGGGGGGGTTGTGATGTGCAGGGGGACTGAGAACAGTGATGTAATAAAGGCATTGTGATGTGAAGGATCTGAGAGGGTAAGTTCACGTCACTGCGTCCTTCATTCTGAGTGTAGGCAGCCCATTCATTTCAGTGGGATGCCTTATATGCAGAAACACAGAGAAAGAAAGTCCCTGACCTTTATTTTAAATTGTGCCGTACCGAGCCATATGGTGCTGCGGCACCATGCGTTTTGGCACTCGTGAAAAAGCACCATGTTGGCCAATGCACGGGGGTGCCATTAAGAATCAAACGTGATTTGGACCACTGCTGGAGGGAAATTTTACTGATTGGACCTCTGTGAACTTTAAATCAAAACCCCTGCTCTAAGGGTAGCTACAAATTTGGAATGTTATTCTTTTCCTTGTTAACGAAGATAAATAAAAGATGGAGCATTCATCGATTTTCTCACACTAACTATAAAGATAAAGAGCCAAAAAAAATCAATAAGCAGTTTTTAAAAGCTTTTGTGATTTGTATCATCTTTAGATAGTATTATATTCTTGATGGCAAAAGAATTAATGCAATTTGCTGTAATGTACCTCTGCTTCTTTGTTTTTTCTTTCTTCATATAAGTTCCATCTGTGTAGGTTGTTTTCCGTTAATAAAGAATATCTTCTCATCTTCATTTTGATGTCATTTATATCCTGTTCTAAATCAGCAAATCTATAAACAGATATAATTATCTTGAATACCAAGTGCAACATTCACCATTTTGCTTTAGAGCTCCCCCCTCTCCAGCAACACATAATCACTTCCCTCTTGCTTCCACAGCCACTAAGAACAGGAAGCCCCGTGTAAGCTTGGAGTTGCTCTAGTCTGAACCTACACAGGGCTGAGGATTCTCTACCCACTGTCAGGTGATATTGTTGGACCAATTACTAAGCACAAGCATTGTCACATGATTCTCTATGTCTGGAAATTCCAGGAATTTTTGGAACAGAGGGGTTACAATAGGAAAGGTATGTGCTGTTGGGTACAAGTCAAGTTTGATTTAGGTTAGGCTTTATAGTGTATCTAAAGCCAGCATTTTGTTTAGCTTTGGATAGGGTGGGGAGTGGCTAGAATGTATGTTTGGGGTTTTATTATTGTCAAATTTCACACAGGGGAGATGCGTCTTCTCTATGTCCTGCGACCACTGTCTTAAAGCGGAACTTTGCTCTCTCCTAGTCAACATTTACATTTTTAATCCTTATGCTGCTAGCATTAATAAACAGATAGGCAATTACAGTATATTATATTTACTTGTTTTAAAGTATTTTTATTTTTTATTTCTTCATTTACTTCCTGGTTTCCATGCCTAGGCAAATGTCATACATCGCAGGATTACAATTACAAGTACCAATCAACGCAAACAGATAATTTAAAGGACTTAAAAATCAATATTGCAAGCTGAACACTTAAGGCACAATCCACAATACCTCATTAAAAAATTACAAACGCACAGTGCAGCGCAATAATGTTCATGTATATCAAAATACAACTAAATCCAACAAAGAGTCCATAAATCACTGTTGATAGTCTGTACACAGTCTTCTACATCCTGTTTGATCCCCAAGTGGGAAAGCATGTTATGACCTTCCTGTTAGCTCAGGGGGTTATATTGGTAAGGTGAGCAGCCATAGTTACCTTTGGTGGTGGGATTGAGCACCTCTACACTTGGATGTATGAATATGACCACTAATTTGAACCACTGGAATATTCAACTGTTTTACTGGCTATCAACAGTGATTTATAGACTCTGTTGGATTTAGTTGGATTTTGATATACATGTGCATTATTGCGCTGCACTTTATGTGTTTGTAATTTTGTAAATGACATACAGTGGGTAAAATAAATATTGAACACATCACCATTTTTCTATAATATATTAAAATATAATATATTAAATATAGTATAATATAATATATTAAATATAGTAAATATATTTCTAAAATTGCTATTGACATGACATTTTCACCACATGTCTGTAACAATCCATACATACAAAGAAACCAAAACAAATAAGTTCAGAATTTAAGTTATGTGTAATAAAATAGAATGACACAGGGAAAAAGTATTGAGCACATGAAGAAAGGGTGGTGCAAAAAGGCATGCCACCAGCTAAAATCTATCTGTAATTTGAAAGCAATCTTGCCCCTTGTCAGTGCAAATTAATATAAGCTGGTTCATTCTCAACTGATGGCTTATAAAAAGGTGTCTCATTACCAAGAAAGAGCACATGATGTGTAAAAGCAAAGAGCTCTCTCAAGACCTTTGCAACCTTATTGTTGCAAAACATACTGATCGCATTGGTCAGAGAAGGATTTCTAAACTTCTGAATGTCCAGTGAGCAATGTTGGGCCCATAATCTAGAAGTAGAAAGAACTTCATTTCACCATAAACCGCCCACGACCAGGTGCTCCTCGCAAGACCTCTGACAGAGGAGTGAAAAGAATTTTCAGAAGAGTTGTCCAAGAGCCAAAGACAACTTGTGGAGAGCTTCAGAAAGACCTGGAATTAGCAGGTACAATTGAAAACATTAGGTAATGCACTCAACCACCTGTATGTACGCTCAACCACGCAAGACTCCACTGCTGAAGAAAAAGCACATTGAGTTAATTTAAAATTTGCTGCACAACATTTAAACAAGCCTGTGAAATACTGGGAGAATATAGTCTGGTTAGATGAGACTAAAATTTAACTCTTTGGATGCCATAATACACACCATGTTTGGAGGTCAAATGGCACTACACATCACCCCAAAAACACCATACCAACAGTGAAATGTGGAGGTGGGAACATCATGGTGTGGGGCTGTTTTTCAGTATACGGTACTGGCAAACTGCATGTCATTGAAGCAAAGATGAATGGAAAAATGTACCAAGACATTCTTGATAAAAATCTGCTGCCATCTACCAGGATGATGAGATGAAATGAGGGTGGACATTTCAGCAAGACAATGATCCCAAACACAAAGCCAAGAAACTCTCAACTGGTTTCAAAGAAAGAAAATAAAGCTGCTAGAATGGCCAGCCAATCACATGACTTGAATCCAATAGAAAATCTATGGAAAGAACTAACGATCAGAGTTCATAGAACAGGACCATGGAACCTTTAAGATTTTAAGTGTGGAAGAATGGATCAAAATCACACCTGAGCAATGCATGCGACTAGTTTCTCCATATAGGTGGCATCTTGAAGCTGTCATTACGAACATAGGATTTTGTATCAAGTATCAAATAAATTTCAGTTAGCATATTTAATACTTTAATACTGTGCCATTCCATTTTATTACACATAACGTAATTTCTGAACAAACTTATTTGGGTTTCTCTATATGTATGGATTACATGGGTTGTTACTGACATGTGGTGAAAATTACATGTCAATAGCACCTTTAGAAATATATATTACCTAGAAAAATGGTAATGTGTTCAATGCTTATTTTACCCGCTGTACATCCCAGGAATCTTCAAGATGGGAGGAGGGGTTTTCTCAGCTAAGCACACCCTCCTGCCTGTATACCTGAGCTAAGGGCAGATGGATTCCAGGAAGTAAATGCTACATGAATCATCCGCCCTTACTCAAGATGGCCACAGCTACAAATGCTAGGGGATGTTTTTCAAAGTGATTTCTCTGCAAAATAAAGCTTGGAGACATGGAGGGATGTGTGAGTTTGCATTGAAAAATAAAAATGAATTAAATAGAGTTTTTGATTTGTGGTGCTCAGATGCAATGTAGTGCTGCCTTAAGGACCAGAACTGACAGAAAAATCCAAACGTTTTGAGTTGTCAGCAGTAGAAGAATAGAAGGGAAATCTTCCAACAGCTTTGCTAACAACTGTTTAAAGAATAATTCGTCATCCTGCCAGGTCTCCAGTGAGACAAAGAAATAAAAAAGAAACCAGAAAGCTTTACCACTCTGTACTCTATCCAAAATGTAAAAAAAAAACTTTAAATACACTTTACATTTCATGCCCACCTGTTTTGTGTGATCATGCCATCTGTTCTATTTGTGAATTGATTTCTACGGAAAAAGAAGCAAAATCCAGACATGACATTATCATATTTGAGCATGCTAGAATATTTTTTTATTATTTAATTATAATATTAATAATGAACAAAACAATTCATGTGGGAAGTCATGAAAGCATATATTTTTAATTGCTATTTTGTTCTAAGCCTATTTGTCAATAGATAGAGTATAAATTGAAATTGGTACAGAATAATATATTAGCATTTCATGTGACATTATGATCTCTTTGTACATACCTGGTGGAATCAGTGAGAGCTGGTAAGTAATGAAAACACTGGTTTTCTTTGGTTTTCATTATGTCTCGACTGACAAACCCTGGGCTGAAATTGTTGTGTTTCAGATAGGAAAATCTTGATTCCAAAAGCTGAAAAAAATAAATGCTAGTTTCTGCTGTAGTTTTTGCAGTTGTGCAAGATGATATAAAGGGTAAGCATAGTGCATTTCGACGAAAACAAAATGGTTGATAAAGACTTTGAATAGCCATTTGCTCAGGGAAAGTTAATGCAAATTTGTGTACAAATGGAGCCAAGTACAAATATAAATAGGCTAAATCCTGTGTTGTTCCATTCAGTTGTTATAAGAAGAAAATACAGTATTTGGCCACACTAAGTATTATAGGAAATACCTTTCCTACTTCACTCTATCTAGCAGCCCCATTTGCACAGTTCATGGGCACTTTGAAATGCACATTCACTGGGTAAATTCCTAATGAATCAATCCCATTTGGCATTTTGTCACCAGATACAGCAGTTCTTTAAAGTTTTTTTAACCTTTTTAAATGTTAAATATTCTGCATAAACGTGATATGTTTTTCACGCAAGTTCTAAACCTGGATATTGGGAACATATACTTGTTCATTTATTTAGTGAGTGAATTGATCCAAAGTTGCATATTTGATTGTTTCAAAAGTATGTGACTCTGAGTTCACTTGAGGAGAAAATTAGAATCTGGTACTTCAATCAATGGTATGATAATCAGGTGTAAGTGTAGAAGGCGCTGCCTTTTTAAAAGAATGGAATTCTGGGTCCTCGCTATCCAAGTCTGATCTTAACAACACAGTTTTGTGTAAATAAGTCATAGCTCGAACAAAGCAGACTTCTGAAAACCTCTGAAAAACAGGTATTGATACTTATTAGGCTTGAAAAGATTATACAGATCATGTACAAGTGGAGGCAATCCAACGTCAGTTATTTATTTCAGGTACTTATATAGCGCCATCAATTTACGCAGCGCTCTACATATATATTGTACATTCACAACAGTCCCTAACCCTCAAGGGGTGTACAATCTAAGGTCCCTAACTCACATTCATACATACACATACTAGGGCCAATTTAGACAGGAGCCAATTAACCTACCAGCATGTCTTTGGAGTGTGGGAGGAAACCGGAGCAAACCCATGCAGGGACAGGGAGAACATGCAAACTCCAGGCAGGTGGTGCTGTGGTTGCAATTTGAACCAATGACCCTAGTGCTGCCAGGTGGGAATGCTAACCATTTAACCACTGTGCAGTTATGCCCTGTACACGTGATGAGAATACCTGACAAATGGTCGTCTGCGTTTTATTTAATTTTTTGCATGCTATTCTCATATCGAAAATAAAGAGGTTACTAAAGTTACAAAAATTCTTGTATGACAGAATACAACTTCAGAAATGATGTCATGTATTGTATTGTAATTTAATCTTTTTATTTCTTATCCATATATGATGCATATACATTATAAATAATAATAATAATTAATAAATAATATTAAATAATAAATAATTAATAAATAAATGCATGAATGTATGAATTATGTATTTATTTATTAATTATTTAATATTATTTATTAATTATTATTATTTATAATGTATATGCATCATATATGGATAAGAGTGTGCTAAGCACACAGCACACTGATTGTTGGTTCAGGTAGTATGACCATTCAAGTTCTTTTTTTTTTTTTTTCTTTTGAGTGGGAGGGTCTTATCCACCCTCCTTCTGACATTTCACTAGTATATAAGCTTGTGGCCAGCAGGCACATCTCCAGCTCTGAGGAAGGGGGTTTAGCTCCCGAAACGCGTTAGCCTATCTGCACCATTAGACACAGATGTATTGTGACTGTCCTTGTGGACCACTTTTACTGCCTTTTATCATGTTGGTTTGTGAGTATATATCCTCTTTTCATTTAATAAATACGTGTCATACCACGGTAATGCACGATGAGAGTGCGCCCTTGTTTGTTCTTTTCCACTAGTGGTCAGATTCCCTGATCTTAAAAGGGCAGCACCTCTTCGGCTGGCATTTTGGCATCGCCATGGTTGTATGAAGACTGGAGCGCTGGTTTCGTTCGTTCATCTTTTGTTTTAATTGGCTGTTAAAAGTAGTGTACTAATGATCAGATAATTTTTTTTTTAAATTTGGAGTTTTTGAGAACCCCAAGCTAATGTCTAGGGCAGCCTTTCTCAACCAGGGTGCCCAGGCACGCTGGGGTGCCTTGAGGTTTCTTCAGGGGTGCCTTGGCAAAATGTTTAAAAATTGCCCAAAACTTGTATGCAAGCCAGCGGGTGGAACAAGCCTGACTTTTAGTTACATAAAGGCAAAGGTTTTCATTGTGCACCATTACCGCCTTCTAGCCACCGACGTTCTGACAACCAATGACATCATCAATTGATAAGGGGGATGTCAGCTGCCTGCATAGCACCTTAGTTTGACCCTCCCCTTCCCCTCTCCGTCAGTGCTGGGGTGTCAGGAATGGACTCGCCACTGGTGGTGGGACTCACCTGCCTTGTGGGCTGCAGTACCAGTGCTGGCCAGCGGGTGCTCTCAGCAGCCAGAATCTCACTCCTGCAGTCAAGCCATCACCTGAGGCTGATTGCAGGAGGTGTATTTAAGCAGGACCAGGCCTACAATCAGTGCCTTGGTGTATTGTTCCCATGAGCCCCTGTGACTGAACCTGATCCTGTCGTCTACCTGCCTTCCTGATCCCTCTGCCTGACTCCTGACATTGATAGAACTCTGCCTGCACCGACCTCGGCTATTCCTGACCACTCTCCTGCCTGCTCCTCTGGTACCTTGTCTGCCTGATTGTTCCTGACCCAGCCCGTCTGACTACACTCTGCCTGCTCCTTTGTACCTTGTCTGCCCGATGGTTCCTGACCCGGCCTGCCTGACCACTCCACCTCACCAGCCCTGACTACTCTTGTCTGTGTGCTTGTACTTTCCGTTATCAGTTGGAGGTTTGGTTTTGTTTATATTGTCCGTTTATATTTTGGTATAGCCTCTAATAAATTATATTGTTTACACCATACTTGAGCCTGCATTTCCCTGTGTTAGCCCACACATCTCTGGTCATACCCAGATCCGTGACATGGGGTCACATTAGTTCAGTGATGGGAGGAAAACTGAGGGAGTAGAGAAACACTGGAATACTAGTCAGTATCAGTGTGCAAAAGTGTATTTGCTTTGGAAGAATAAATCACCTCTAATGTTGGGTGTCCTTCATGTGTGGATGTTGCTGCAATATTTAAAACTGTTAGAATAGTTTTTCACATTTTAGAATGGTGTGTCCTTTTAAAATTATGGCCAGTCTTGAGTCAATCCATTTTAGAATGGGGTGCCTCAAGACTGTCCATAACTTTAAAGGGTGCCTTGACTGAAAAAATATTGAGAAACACTGATCTAGGGAACTGAAGGCCTCTCTTGCGTTGGTAACTGTACAAGGATCCATCAGGAGAACACAGAACAATAATGCATGGCAGGGTTGCACGGAGAAAGAAACTTCTATCAAAAAAAGATTGCTGTCCATCTACAATTTGCTAAATACCAGGTAGATACATTAGATGGCTTTTGAAAGAATATTCTGTTAATAAAGGAGACCAAAATAGAACCTTTTGGCTTGAATGAGAAGCATTCTGTTTGTAGAAAGGCAAACACATTAATGGAGATATGAATTCAGACAGCAGTATCTGTCCATGAACTGCAGCTCAGAAAAAAAGTGTGTCATGTAGCAAGACACTGTACTCTTTCCACCTAAGACTTATTAAAGCGGAAATAAGTTAAGGGTTTAGAATTCCTGACCTTTACTCTAGAAAAATGTTGAGAAAAGACCTAAAGAGGGCAGATCATATGAGGAATCCTACCAAACTGTTCTGTGAGGAGGAATGGGCTAAAATTCCTCTAAGCTGATGTGCTGGATAAATAGTTGCAAGAAAGGTTTAATTTTAGTTATTGCTGCCCAAAGGGGGGACACCAGTTACTGGAAGCAAAGGTTCACATTCTTTTTTTTCCACACAAATATGTGCAGTAAATTTGGATCATACTGTATATAAAAAAGCATTCTGTTTTTGACTCCTTTGTTTAATGAGTTTTCATGATCTAAGTTTAAAACTAGAATAGTATTAGTAGAATCTTGTACTGTGTTAACTATCAATTTATCCAGAAAGTTTGGAGTTTAAGTGATACCATTAGGTATATCTAAAGCGTAAACTCTTATTTATTTTGGATAGAGTAGTAGGGAGTTAAAACCCTTTTTTTTTGTTATTTCCTTTTATTTCCTGTTCTCTAAACTTCACAGTAAGAGAAGAAAGCTTTCCAATCTGAGAAAATTTCCATTTTAGACAGTTGTCACAGGAACAATTTTCTCCACTGGAATATCTCCCATCTATCAATGTTCTGTTAACACAGACACCGGAAACTTTACAAACTTGATATTGATTCTAACCCCTCACCATTCTATCCCAATCTAAAAAAAACAAGAAGGGATTAAATAAAATCTGAGGACAGTACAGTGGGTATAGAAAAGAATTACCTCCTTTAAATAATCAAATTTTGTAGCTTTGAAGCCTGTAATGAAGGCAAACACAGTATTTGCTTTACCCAGCTGTATTTACGTATAACATCCAAATGAAAGATATAACACCAGCATGTCAGAAAAATATATATTATATATATATATATATATATATATATATATATATAAAATAAGATATTTTTAAAAAATCAAAACAGAATCCCCAAGTTGGAAAAAGGAATACCCCCTCCTAAAAAACACTTGTAAACTGAATCAGGTGTACGTATAACATCCAAATGAAAGATATAACACCAACATGTCAGAAAAATATATATTTTATATATATATATAAAATAAGATATTTTTAAAAAATCAAAAACAGAATCCCCAAGTTGGAAAAAGGAATACCCCCTCCTAAAAAACACTTGTAAACTGAATCAGGTGTAGCTAATCACCTTCTCAGTGGCACACAAAGCCATTTGACTTTTGGCTGTGGTTAGCTGTAGTCACTTTTATTAGCTCAACATAAAAAGACCTTCCCTGGAGTATTTTAGTACATGATAGCACAGCTATATGTCATAGCTGCAGAAATTTATGACATGCTCATTGTGTACATGTGACAACAATATCACAAATTCTCCACAAATGTGGCTTGTATGGGAGGGTTGCAAGAAAAAAAGCTACTCCTCAAGATAGGCCACATGCAGATTCTGAGACCACATGGAAAAAAAAGTGTTATGGTCAGATGAGACTAAAATTGAATTATTTGGCCTCAACACTAAACAATATGTCTGGCGCAAACCCTATACCTCTCACAATCCAGATAACACCATTCCTACAGTAAAGCATGGAGGTGGTAATATCCTGTTATGGGGGCGCTTCTCTGCAGCAGGGACTGGAGCACTTGTTAGGATGGGAGGAAAAATGGATGGGGCAAACTACCATCACATTCTTGAGGAAAAATCTGCTGCCCTCTGCCAAAAGGTTGTCAATGGGAAGAAGGTTTACCTTCCAACAAGACAATGACCCAAAGCACACAGCAAAAATGACCACACAGTGGTAGAAGGAGAAAAAGGTGAATGTCTTTGCATGGCCAAGAAAATCTGTGGAAGACTGCAGTCCACAAACGGTCACCATCAAATTTAGCTGAACTTGAGCAGCTCTGCAAAGAAGAGTGGGCAAATATTGCAAAGTCTAGATGTGCAAAGTTAGTAGCCACGTATCCCAACAGACTAAAGGTTGTAGTTAAAGCAAAAGGTGGTTCAGCAAAATACTAACACAAGAGGATGATCCTTTTTCCAACTCAGTGATTTTATTTTTGAATTTGTTTTATTTTTTTCTGACATGTTAATGTTATATCGTTCAGTTTGATGTTACAAGTCGCATTGAGTAAATAGAGCTGGATAAAACAAAAACTGTGTTCGTCTTCATTTCAGGCTGCAAAGCAACAAAATGTGATAATTTTAAAGGGGGGTGATTCTTTCTATACCCACTGTATATAAGTCATCCCGAAAGCTTTTATCTTTAATACCTTAAGTTAGCCAATATAGGGTTTCGCTTAAACGTCAAATCTTCTGTGTGAAAATGGTATAAAAGAGCGTACTCCACAGTAGTCCTGTAGAGATGGTACACGGGCACCCTGCAATTATGATGATGTGTTTAAAGTGTAATATTTGAATATTTATACATTTTTAACAAACAGTATATAAGCATTACTACAAGCCTACTCTGACCTACTCAAGCCTACTCCTCCTGTAAATGCAGGCGCTGTGAAACAGTTCATTCTCAAAATATAGCAGCAGACAAGGGTGTTGTTTGGATTGTAAAAAGATCTGGAGCAGTCATTGGCATCCACACACTATGAGTTCTGGGTGTGGGCAAATTGCAGTAACAATGAGCGGAGCTTAAAGAGGCATGGTTAAATCAAACCTGAGCCTACTCACTCTACACACAGTCCTTGTACCTGCAAAATATAGTATATTTACTGCACTACAAGCGAGAGTCTAACAGACACGTACATGCTTCAGCACACTCATTTTTAAATACAAATCTCTGTCCTTACATAGGCTTTTCTGTGCACATCATTACAAGACAAGGCAAACAAATGACATAAGGAATATAACTACACCAGCAGTTAAAAAACAAAAACATTTGAAAGTTCACAATGACTTTAAGATATCTACATTGAGGGTCAGTTCACACTAAATGTGTTTCATTGTGCTTTATTTTTGCATCCAAAACGCACAGAAAGTAGGTTATATGGTTGTAAATGTCATAGTTCACATCAGTGCTTGCAGTTCCAGTGCGTTCTGGTTGCAGAAACAAAAGTAGAACAGGCTGCATTTTTCCTGCACAGAACTGTACTGCAACGTGGTAAAACGCATCAAAAATGCACTGGAACACACGTCCCTATTTAAATTGAAGAAAAAGAGAGGGGAAAAAATGAACCACAATGCATAAAAAACATGTCAAAAATGCACCGAAATGCATTAAAAAACGCATAAAAAATGCACATGAGTTAATGCACTGTGTTTCTATGGTGTGAACTGGCCCTTAAAGTGATAGTAAACTGAAGAAATACAAAATCTGCTTACAGGCAGGGCTTTTATAACAGAAGAAACCGTAGAAGTCTCTTTTGTCATAAATCGCCCCCCTGCCTGTCAGTGGGTAATGTGATCTGAACCGCACATGTGCAATTCAGGCCACATTTACGGCCCATAGCAATGCAGCTCCTGTGCGCACACACAGGAGTGACACTTCGGCCCAGCAATTCAAGCAGCCAAAGATAGGAAACCAAGAAGGAAGACCGGGCAAAGATGGAAGCACAGGGGGAGCCATAACAGCGATGCACTAGAGGGCTCAGTTTGTAGGCAAGTCTGTAATAATGTACTAGTATGCAGTACATACTAGTATATTGTGACTTAAACTCCACGGAGGGCCATTTTTTTCATTTAATACTAAGACTTTTTCTACCACTTTAACTACTAATTTCCAGATGCCGAGTGTCTAAATTAAAACTCATTTGTTTACAGTCGGGGTAGATTGCCATCAAAAGAACCTGTATTGACTATGCTTATATTTTTGATGAAACAAAAAGAACAATAAAAATTGCATATGAAAACATTGCATGGAACATGTATATTTACAGTGCCTTGAAGATATATTCATATCCCTTGAAATTTTCCACATTTTGTCATGTTACAACCAAAAACGTAAATGTATTTTATTGGGATTTTATGTGATAGACCAATACAAAGTGGCACATAATTGTGGAGTGGAAGAAAAATGATAAATGGTTTTCAAAATTTTTTACAAATAAATATGTGAAAAGTGTGGAGTGCATTTGTATTCAGCCCACATGAGTCAATACTTTATAAAACCACCTTTCGCTGCGATTAGAGCTGCAAGTCTTTTTGGGGATGTCTCTGCCAGCTTTGCACATCTAGAGAGTGACATTTTTGCCCATTCTTCTTTGCAAAATAGCTCAAGCTCTGTCAAATTGAATGGAGTACGTGTGTGAACAGCAACTTTCAAGTCTTGCCACAGATTCTCAATTGGACTTAGGCCTGGACTTTGGCTGGGCCATTCTAACACATGAATATGCATTGATCTAAACCATTCCATTGTAGCTCTGGCTGTATGTTTAGGGTCGTTGTCCTGATGGAAGGTGAACCTCCACCACTGTCTTTAGTCTTTTTCAGACTCTAACAGGTTTTCTTCTAAGATTGCCCTGTATTTGGCTCTATCCATCTTCCTATCAACTCTGACCAGCTTCCCTGTCCCTGCTGGAGGAAATCATCCCCACAACATGATACTGCCACCACATTTCACAGTGGGTTTGGTGTGTTCAGGGTGATGTGCAGTGTTAGTTTCCACCACACACAGTGTTTTGCTTTTAGGTGAAAAAGTTAAATTTTGGTCTCATCTGACCAGAGCACCTTCTTCCACATGTTTGCTGTGTCCCCCACATGGCTTCTCACAAACAGCAAATGGGAATTCTTATGGCTTTCTTTCAACAATGGATTTCTTCTTGCCACTTTTCCATAAAGGCCAGATTTATGGAGTGCATGACTAATAGTCATCCTGTGGAGAGATTCTCCCACCTGAGCTATGAACCTCTGCAGCTCCTCCAGAGTTACCATGGGCCTTTTGGCTGCTTCTCTGAATAATGCTCTCCTTGCCCGGCCTGTCAGTTTAGGTGGACGGCCATGTCTTGGTAGGTTTGCAGTTATGCCATACTCTTTCCATTTTTGGATGATGGATTGAACAATGCTCCGTGAGATGTTCAAAGCTTGGGATATTTTTTTATTACCTAACCCTGCTTTAAACATCTCCACAACTTTATCCCTGAACTGTCTGGTGTGTTCATTGGCCTTCATGATGCTGTTTGTTCAATAATATTCTTTAACAAACCTCTGACGGTTTCACAGAACAGCTGTATTTATACTGAAATTAAATTACACACAGGTGGACTCTATTTACTAATTAAGTGACTTCTGAAGGCAATTGGTTCCACTAGATTTTAGTTAGGGGTATCAGAGTAAAGGGGGCTAAATACAAATGCATACCACACTTTACAGATATTTATTTGTAAAACATTTTGAAAACCATTTACCATTTTCCTTCCACTTCAAATTATGTTTGTGTTGGTCTATCACATAAAATCCCAATAAAATACATATACGTTTTTGGTTGTAACATGATAAAATGTGGAAAATTTCAATGGGTATGAATACTTTTTCAAGGCACTGTATGTTCAACTTTTGTTTCTAATCATCATATAGTTAGATCATTTATGTTAAAACTGTGTCTTATACAGCACAGTCTATTTTACAAAATTACATTTAGTGAAATATACCTCTTGTCTCAGCAACAAATGCTCAAGTGTCACATTGCTGCTGGCTATGTCATTTTCTTGCTGTTGTAAGCAGTTATTCTGATGCTGCATGGCATGGTGTGCATTTGTTAGGCTGTGGTGAAGAGCAGACCTCCTCTTCTCTGACCAAGCAAACTCATTTCTTAATTCTTCCTCGAAATATCCTGGACTTGAAGAACAACTTTGGAAATCACAATAAATAAGTGTTGAAGGTATTAAAAGGCCAGCTTCATCCAATGAGTCAGTTTGCATAATTTCTTAATAATGTAAACTGCAAAAATAACTGGAAAATCCAGTAACAAGAGCACAGTTACAAGAGTTATGATAAGTTAACCACTGACCCTGACACTGACATATGTGGCCCCAAGATTAATCAAAAAGCAAGTAATCAATAATAAATGAGCTATTACATTTGGTAATTATTGAAAAAATGGAATTCATTAATTTATAAAACAATTTTTTTGGTCTACAAAAATTTGTAAAATTTAAGATGTGGCCCTTGTACTGAAAATGTTGGAGACCCCTGCTAAGGAAATATACAGTCCCTTTCTGATATTCTCTCTTGGGCTTCCTAGCCCTCATCCCCATTAATGTTCCATGCTTAACCCTAAATTTCACAAAATTAACCTCCCGTTGCCAATCCCAGTTTGTCAGATTCTCGAAAAACAGGGATAGACCTCCAAACCATGATGCCTACAAGCATCTGTAAAAAGCACCTGTCACCTTTTATATATAAAAGTGAACTATACCTTTGGCATCCACTGTCATCGTCATCCAAATGATACAATAAACTGTTTTCCATTCTTGATAATCTGCCACTGTGATCATCATATAGATTCTATAAAACATACATTTATTTTGTATTGATGACACAGATCTCATTCCATGATGATTAATAAGTATACTGTATATACTTAGACCTAATAAGTAACATTGCAAGTGAGAATCAATAGGAAATAGTAAAAATGGAGATAAATAGAAGATAAATAAGAAGATACAGATTAATGTCTGTTACCCAACAGGTTGAAAAAAAACCTGACCAATCACCGTACCAACACAAACGATGTTGGCACAGTGATCTCCCCTGCTGTTCCATTGAATTCTGGCATCGGGAAGGGCTCTCCCGACCCCCTGCCAGACTTCACTGATCTGCGCTCACAGCCATTGGCTGCAATCGTTGACCTGATGCTGGTTTTCCAACATGTCCCTTTGACAAAAGCTGGTTGTTAGACTGGCTTCTGTAGCAAAGACAGCTGTAAACACTGACCACAAAGTCATCTAATTCATGCTGAACTGGTCACTTTTTGGCCAAATTGTACCCAGTATGAAAACAGCATGGTAGTGTATACATGTACAGTTTAAGGCTGACAATAGGTTAGGTACACTTCGCTAGTATCAGATTGGACACCCTTTTGCCTTCAGAACTGCCTTAGTTCTACATGGCATGGATTCAACAAGGTGTTGGAAACATTCCTCAGAGATTTTGGTCCATATTGACATGATAGTATCACGCAGTTGCTGAAGATTTGTCAGCTGCACATCCATGATGCGAATCTTCTGTTCCACCACATCCCCAAGGTGCTCTATTGGATTTAGAGTTGGTGACTGTGGAGGCCATTGAAGTGCAGTGAACTCATTGTCATGTTCAGGAAACCAGTTTGAGATGATTTGAGCTTTGTGACATGGTGTGTTATCCTGCTGGAAGTAGCATCAGAAGATGGGTACACCATGGTCATAAAAGAATGGACATGGTCAGGAACAATACTCAGGTAGGCCGTGGCATTTAAACGATGCTCAATTGGTACTAAGGGGCCCAAAGTGTGCCAAGAAAATATAGCCCACACCATTACACCACCACCACCATCAGTCTGAATCATTGATACAAGGCAGGATGGATCCATGCTTTCATGTTTACACCAAATTCTGACCCTACCATCTGAATGTCGAAGCTGAAATTGAGACTCATCAGACCAGGCAACGTGTTTCCAATTTTCTATTGTTGCCTCTGTTTCCTGTTCTTAGCTGACAGGAGTGGCACCGGATGTGGTCTTCTGCTGCTGTAGCGTTAAGGTTTGACATATTGTGCATTCAGAGATGGTGTTCTGCATACTTTGGATGTTACAAGTGGTTACTTGACTTACTGTTGCCTTTCTATCATCTCGAACCAGTCTGCCCATTCTCCTCTGACCTCTGACATCAACAAGGCATTTTCGTCCACACAACTGTCGCTCACTGGATGTTTTCTTTTTTGGACCATTCCCTGTAAACCCTAGAGATGGTTGTGTGTGCAAATCCCAGTAATACAGCAGTTTTTGAAATACTCAGATCAGCCTGTCTGGCGCCAATAATCCTGCCATGTTCAAAGTCATTTAAATTCCCTTTTTTCCCCATTCTGATGCTCAGTTTGAACTTCAGCAAGTTATCTTCACCACGTCTAGATGCCTAAATGCATTGAGTTGCTGCCATGTGATTAGCTGACTAGCAATTTGTGTTACCAAGCAATTAAACAGGTGTACCTAATAAAGAGGCCAATGAGTGTAGTTGGAGACTCAAATATAGAGTAAGGTCTACTGTATACAGAAGGGCCTTGGAGATGAAGTGCCACTTTCACATATATTTGCAAATATGTGCAACTAAACTGTAACTAAACTAAACTGAATTGTTAGACAGGGTCCATTTGGTTGTTTTGCAGGCTAGGAGACCTAAAAGAATTAATAATGTTTTAAAGGCAACAAGTGGACACACCAAATATTGATTTGATTTAGTGACAGAAGGAAGAAAACATACCTATAGTAACAGTTTTATTTGACATTTCTGTGCAGGAATCATACGCTCCAGAAACATCCACCTGTATCTCATTGCTAATACAAGACATTTGAATGCTAATTTGTGACATGCTCCTTGGCAGAATGTCATGGTTGTTATGAACATCTACTTTTGCAATGTTTTACGTCTTACATGCAAAATAATTATAGTATTCTGTTTCTATTAGGTAAGACTTTACACTTTCCTTCATAGCAGGCAAACAGAAGATATAAAAAGCAATAAATAAACTCACCATGATGAAATTCTATGTTCTGCAGTACAGTAATTCTGTTTTTGATTCTTTAACCTTTCCCCCACACTAGTACAAGCATTATAATCTGCAAGGTAATGTTTGTCTGTTTTACATTAAGAATCTGTCTCTATGAGAAACGCCCCTCCCACCTACGTGAGAAGATTAAAGAAAACTCAGTGAAGCTTTAGTCTTGCATAATTAAACACCGAAGAGGGTGAGTGATTACAAAAGCAAGGATGTAAATATTTGCCTACTGACAACATGATTTTTTACATGGGAGTCAGTAAGAATAAAGGATTATCATAGCAACACATTCTTTGAGTGTTTTCCTTCTGTGTATAGGCATCATAACCAAATGTCTTATATTTCCAGGGTCAACCCCAGGTTGTAAAAATTTGTCCATAGATAGTTTCCTTGCTTTTCAAAACTGGCAAATGTACCATAAAATCCCTTTTGGTATTTATGAGCAGAAGCAAAACATATCACTGGTTTTGCTGCCCACTATGTAGAAAGGATTTAGTTAATCAGAGCATAACAATGTAACTGATAAATTTGGTAATACAATTTCCTTGCTATAGCTTGGATTTCCTTTTTCAAGGACGTTGCAATGACGTTTCCTTATTTACTATTTTGTTTTGCATGGTAGAAAATCCATTAGGAGTGGCGTTAATCTTGGGAGTCATAAACTGAAATACAGTGTATAAGTAGATTGTTAGATCTGGTCAATAGCAGCTCTTTTGGCATGAACTGTCAGAAAGAAAGTGAAGGTGCGGTGTGCTTGTTTCCACTGCAGGATCATGCAGATGTATTGAAGAAGGGTTTAGCTTAGCATTATTGCTTTGTTTAGGAGTAGACAAGGTTAGTTTTAGGGAATTTTGCATAATTTTAGGTTTAGGGTTAGGGTGGGGTAAGTTTTAAATGTTAGAGGGGAGGATAAGTTAAAGTGTTAATAAAGGCTATTTTGTTGTTTTAAATAGTGGTGCACCAAAATGAAAATTCTGGTGGCGAAACTAAAAATTCAAAATGCACTTCACTGAAAGCTGAAACCAAAACCGTAATGCACAGTTTTTAAAAATGAAAATATATATTTTTTTGGAAAAAAAAACTCATTAAAAAAAAACAAAAAAGATTATACCCCCAATTTTTGGTAAAATATGAAAGAGGATCTTACGGCGAGTAAATAGATACCCAACATGTCACGCTTTAAAATTGCGCACGCTCGTGGAATGGCGTGAAACTATGGTACTTAAAAATCTCCATGGCTGATGCTTTAAACATTTCTACAGGTTAGCAGTGTAAAGTTACAGAGGAGGTCTAGTGTGAGAATTATTGCTCTTGCTCCGATGTTTGTGGCGATACCTCACGTGTGTGGTTTGAAGACCGTTTACATATGTGGGCATGGCCTACGTATGCGTTCACCACTACGTGCGAGCACGGGGGGACGGGGGCACTTTACACTTTTTTTTTACATTTTTCTTTTCTTTTTTTTTTGCACTGTCCCTTTTAAAAACATTTTTAATCACTTTTATTCTTATCACAAGAAATGCATGCATCCCTTGTGATAGAAGTAATTAGTGACAGTTCCTCTTTATAGAGAGATATGATGTCAATAGGACCCCACATCTCTCCTCTGCAATGTAAAGCATTAGATAAAAAAAAAGCATTGATCTAGTGCTTTACAAAAAAAAAAATGGCTGGTATGGGAAGCGACATCGCTCCGATCCTCCAAGGGCATAGAGATGAGTGGCGGCCATATTTCCTTTACTTATCTCTATGCCCAGCGCCGGGATCGATGGTTTCTTAGGTAAGGCTGAGAACTACCGAGCGGCGGCCGGTGGCGGCAGCGAGGGGCGGGGTTTTTTAAGTATCTGTATCAGTGTTTTTTTTTCATTTCGGCCAACGGCCAAAAGGGATGTTTTCAGCCAAAATGTTTCGGCCACCGAAATTTTGGTGCATCCCTAGTTTTAAATAAAAAAGAGGTATTACTTACCTGCTCTGTATAATGATATTGCACAGAAAGGTCTCTTACCTCCTCTTCTGGCAGTCCGTGCTAATGTTGTCATCCTTTGGTTGCCTCCTGCAGCAAACCAGGTTCTAAGATTACATCTGTGCTTACATGCTTCTGAGCTGGGATGTTTGCATCTATAGACACACACAGTGCCGGTAAGCCATGCCCCTGCTCCCTCCTCACCTGAGTTTGTCTAATTAGTGCACCTCTGTAATCAATATTGCATCATTAATTGTATTCTGTGAATGTTTATAGAATATAAAGCGTTCTGTGAATGGACAAGGAGAGAAGGGAGGCATAAACTACACTCTGGATCTAGTGTTTGAGAGCCGCAGCTCTAATAGCTACAGTGGACTGGAAGTACAGCATGAGTTACACTATCCTGCATGAATGAAAATGTACATTTAAAAGAATGGTCGACGATCTTAGACATAGAATACATCTCATTAGAGGTAACAGTAATGACTAAAATAGGATATTTGATGGCTTATTTCTTAGCTTACATTAAGGAACACAGGAGAATGCAATATATATAATATATGGTATGTTGAGATATGTCGCTGTCTTCAGGAGATTAAACACTCAGTTTTGTATCAAACAAATGGAAAGAGTGCATCATTACACCAGAAAGAAAACACCTGTATCCCTTAACGCACTCCAGGAAAACACATTTATGGTAAGTAAAAAAATGCTATGTTCTTAGTCAAACATTAAAGAATATGTAAACCTAACATTTCATATTCCTGATATGTGCCTCATGTACTTGAATAAAAGTTCCTCTGCTTTCCTAGCTAAAACTGACCACACTAGGTATGAGAGCTTAGGTTGTTCAGTTCTCTAGCTTGCTAGCTCTTCTAATGATAAGGCTTCTACTTACAAGCCCCCCCTACACAGCCATTCACTGGGAAGATCAGTGTACTGCTGTTTATCCTCCTCTAGCTCTCAGAGGCTTCAAAGTGGGATAATCCACTGATAATCAACTTTAATGTACATTGGCAAATACAGCCAACAGGGAATTGTGTCCCAAGATTCAGACCTCATATTAAAGTGTAAGAAGCAATAAGTAAGAAAAGAAAAAGAGAAAGGGGGTTGGAGGAGCAGACAAAGGAGAGTATAAAATGGAAAAAGTGATTATACAAAAGTGTATCAATGGGTAGCTCCTACAGTACCTCACCATTTTCCACCTATTAGTCTGTAGGTAGCAGATATCAAAGAATAGTTTCTGAAGAATAGCCAGAACTATTTCACTATTCCACTGTGCCACTGGGGACGCATAGGGGGAACAAGGTGAGTGACACCCTGTACTAAGCTCTGCACTAAGTCCTGTACCAGCCCAACAGGCTAGCATCCATTGTCAGAACAAGTGGGGGGAAGGATTTCCCTGACTTCAGCATTAAATTTGTGATCTACCAGGTCAGAGCAACTCTGGTTTTGGGGTTAAGGCAAATGCAGCAAACTGGAGAACAAGCCTGCCTGTCCTAGATTACCAGAATGTTCAGCTGCAACAGTCTGGAAAAATAATGCACATTTGGGATTACCTCAAATCAAGCCACCATCAAGCCCAGAATGTCCACGCAAAAGCATCAGTTGGCTGGCTCTGGAATTTGTCCTGTGGAAAGAAAAGCTTGGACAGGCTCATATCCAGAACCAGACCTAGATACTACAAGCAATGAGGTGCTGAATTCTGGAGATTTAAGATCCAGCTGAACCCCTGTAGGGTCTGTCTGTAGACAGTCTGAAGGATAGAAACAGTCTGAAGGAAAGAATCAAGGTCATCCATATATCCCATTATAGGGATGCCCTGAGCACAAAGCAGAGCAAGAACAAGAGCTAGTGCCTTGGTGAAAAACTGAAATGCTGTGGACACACCAACACATTAGTAATGCATGCCTACTGCAAAGTAGGGTGAAGACAGAGACCGAAATTCCAGCTTGTAGCCCCTGGATACAACGTTATGGGCCTAGACCTCTGGAATGCCTTGGACCAGATGACCAGAAGACCAACAAATGTCCCCTTATGAAAAGTGAGGGCACCACCTTATTGTGAGGGGGACTTGTTAATGGATTTTGAGAACGTGAGGTCCAGGACTTCCATCAGAACTGAGTTTCAGGCTTCATCTTGGACTTTGAGGCCTACCAAAAGGAGGCCAATTTCATATATTTGCAAAAATTATAAATAATATTTGCTAGTGCATCAACAGAGTAGATTAGGGCAGCATGCATGCATTCCCATTGTTGAAGGACAGAAGGATCTGTCAGGATAGATTCAGGATCCTGAGACATGTCCTTGGACCAGGCATCCAGAATCTGGCAGATAGACATGGCACAAATAGAAGGTTGTAGGGCAGGGCCTGAAAGGGAGAATAAGGCCTTGGAAATTACTTCTAGCATTTTATCCACAGGGTCTTTTAAACAACAGGATGTCTTCTACAGGGACAGATAGAGTATTATTAAGACAGGAAATGGTTGGGTCCACAACAGGAACAGCTCACCCCTCCTCAATTGGGTATTGCTGGGGTGATTGAAAGCCTGTCTAGATAAGGACAATTCCTATACAGCACAGGTAGCAAAAGGAAAGGACTAGAAAAATCTTAACAGGCTGGGAACTTTTAAGAGAACCCCGGCAGGTAACCTGAGGCATAGCTGATGCAGATAGCTCCAAGTATAGGTATGTGCAAACTGCATCAATAGGACCAATATGATATCCTTAAGTATTGGTGTAAGCATTGGTGTTATGTCTACATATTAAGACTCCTCCTGAACCAACTCCTTTCAGCACCTTAAATTAGGATAGGGTACAATCCCCTTCATTCTGGACGTACAGAAACAGCTGCAGCCCCAAGAAAATCAGATTCTGGATGAGAGGGCATGGAAGCATGCTTGCGACACCTGTGTTTTAAGTCAACTAACATGGCTGCAATTTACCCATAAACACAGACACAGTAGCAGAGAATTCCTCTCTAGGTAAAACAGAGGAGGGAGTGGCCATTACAGGGGCTAAGGAAGACTCTCAGAAGTGTTGCGACCCAAGCAGAGAACAATGGCTTTCAATGTCAGGCCCCTTTCGAAGAACACTGCAAGAAACCCCCCACCCCCGTCACTGTAATCTGGATTGTAATCTGACAAGACCCTCAAGACTGCTGTCCTTGTGCTTACGATCCACCATAATAGGTAAACAAGTAAGGTATTTACAAGGGGTGCTCACAAACCGTTGATGGAACAGGTAGGGTCAATACGGTCTGTGACTAGGTCACTGTAAGGTAGCAGGGAAGTGAGGTGCACATCCAGAGGACTGTGAAGAATGGTGCATAGGTGAGGAGATGGTGGGAAGGTAATGAGGTCTGTGCTGTCACCAGAAAATGGCATGCATATGTGCAGTGAGCACAGGAAGGGAACTCACATAGGAGCAGTAGGTCTGCAGTCTTGAGAGATACTGCTGCCCCTTTATAGATATTCTGGGGATAGATAGGTAGGATTAAGTGAACACGCTGCTTCCAAGGGTCTTTGCACCCCCAGTAGGCAAACTCCCTAAAACCTTTTCAGGGACAGGGTTTCCTCAGACAGAGTCACCCTGGACCTGTAAAGCACGATGCAGCTGACTCACACATTGCACACAAGTGGCTGGATGAGCACCTTCAGTAGAGCCAAGTGCCCAAAGACAGATTAGCGACAAAGTGACCCTGCTTCTCCCTCTGAGTCCAGGGTTCAGGTACAGCTTTTGTGAAAATGCCAAGAATCAGCTTATTCAGAAGGCTGCAAATCGACACACTTTTGGCTCTGCAGCATCTGAATAAACTTGATCATGAGAAAAAGAAAAGGTTTTGCATCTCTCAGAGGAGAGAAGATATCCGTTCTCTGAGGACACTAAACATGGTAGCAGTGGGAGCCGTTATACTAGGCTATTCTTAACGCTTTTGTTTGCCAGTGTTCAATTAACTGAAAGCAGCAGCATAACCCAATGTAACTGAATACTTAATCCAATGTCCCTTAATGTACAATAAAGATAAACTGTTAGCCTGGAGTTCTGTTTAGGTGTTATGTCATATTAGGGAAATTTTACACCATAAGGGCAAGAAAGGAATAGGGGGACTTCATGATTCACACTTACTCTTGGTACCAAGAGATCCATATTAATAAAATACCAGCACCAAGCTTTGTGCCAAGGCATAGCACACCAGAATACAACCACACATAACTGATTTGAGAAATATGAAGTTTACTATTACTTGTCATTATAGCTGGCATTACAACTGTCTTTTAGCTACTCAGATTGAAGACCCTAAGTAAGCCATCAGCCAGCCCTTATCACTCTTCTCAGCCAAATAAACCAAAGCGCCTGAGTGTTCCTAATTACATAGCCAGCCTATATGTCAACCATTGTGAGGAAAATGGCAGTCACTTTAAGCATAATGGTATTGACAAAGTTTTTATTAGACATTCAACACAGCCAATAATCAAGTTAAAAACCACTAAAAATCCATAAACGCATGGGATACAAAACCCCTCTTACATATTCATCAGTGTGGCAGTGAGGCTATGCGGAAGGGACGACCAAATGTGTTGCTCATGCAGAAGTAATCCGATGTTCATCGGTGAGGCAAAAAAGCTGTATGGAAGAGACGTTTGGGTGTGCCGCTCACATAGCCCTGTGGCTGGAACCATTGTAGGCGTCCTGGGGCTGGCAATCACGCACACCGGAAGTGAGACACCGAATGCAATCAATGCTCGTATCCAGGGACAGCTGGAAGAAACTGCACTGGAATCGGTCTCCGGAGTCTACGTCACAGATCCAAGATGGCGGGGACATTACTATGACAATGCGTTTCACGAGCATGTGCTTTATCAAGTCATGTATTAACATGCTCTAACTCCCACCACTTTATTGTGCAGTGGCTATTAAGGAAACTGTAGCAACACTATACACAAAAGAAAAAAGTGTATACCTAAGCTAAAATAACATAGGCTCCCTCTTTAGCACCCATTCTAATCTCCATCTTTTCATATCTGTTAGTATGAACTCTAGCCCAGTGTACTGCTTTAGGACTACTTTTTCCTGTAATGACTGGTCATCCTATTCTGTCATTCTCCTCCATTTCCAGTAATGCCCGCCCTACTCTGTGGCCATTATTTTCCACTTCCACCCATTCTCACTCTTCTCACTTTAGTTTAAGCTCACCCTTCCCTATAGCTACTGCCCTCTATTTTCAGTAATGCCCACACTCCTTTGTGGTCATTATTCTCTCCTTCTCTTATCCCATGTGGGATTTCTCCTTCACCTAAAACCATCAATCTTATTATGATAACATCAATGACTTTACAAGAAAGTACATAAACCATACAGTACAGTGGATATAAAAGGTCTACAAAACCCTGTAAAATGCCAGGTTTTTAAGAGGTAACAAAGATCAGACCAAGATAAATCACTTCTGATTCTTCTCCACTTTTAACCTTTTTGTTGCCTGGGCTATTTTTGCACGTTTAAAAAATAATTTTAGGCCTGAAGATTAAAAAAAAAAACCCAAACATTATATATTTTCTGAAAGCAGACACTCTAGAGAATAAAATAATGGTAATTTAAATTTTTTATGTCACACGATATTATTGCAAAGGTCTAAGAAAGCAAAATTTCAGTAAAAATCACGCTAAAGTGAATTTTAGGGCAAACAAATGCAATAAATTACCCAACTTGTTGCTAAAATATAAGACAAGGTTGTACCAAGTAAATACTGTAGATACCCAACGTACCAAACCTTAAATTTGTGTGCGCTTATGAAATTGCGTCAAAGTACCCTATATTTTCTATAGACGACACTTCAAAAGCCCCTATAGGTCATCAGTTTAGTGTTACAGAGGAGGTCTGATGCTAGAATTATTGCTCTCACCCCAGGGTGCGTGGCGATATGTAACATGTGTATCACAATTGATGTGTGCGTTTACATTCGTACGTGCGTATATGAGGGGTGGGGGGGGCTTTAACATTTTTTTTTGGGGGGGGATGTTATGTGCTTGGGTCTAACTTTATTTTTTTTACAAAAAAAATTTTTTTATCTAACTTTTTTTTTTATTCCATCACATAAGGGACACAAAGTCCCTTATGTGATGATTGTTTGGTGACAGGTTCTCTTTATTGAGACATGCAAGGTCTAAAAGACAATGCATGTCTCCTCTGGACTCCATCAGATGTACTGCAATGCAAATCGCATTGGGTATTACATAAGAATTATAAACAGCCAAATTGAAAGATAAATTGAGACTTTTTTGTACCAATGCTGGGTTTTTTTTGTTGCAAGGTAGGGCTGGATCATCTGGTTGTTAAGATCAATTCCCTCCATGAACATATTGTACTTATGTATGCATTTGGGCTTCTGGGCTGGGCCATTCCTTCTGTCGATTTGCAAAACCTTTCTGAAATACCAAGAGTATATTAGCACTGCCCTTTTGTACCCAGAAGGCCCATCAGAAAGCATTCGCTGAGCATGCAGGGAGGAGCCTGAACATGGCGGCTGTGGGGAGCGTGCGGCAATAGCTCCCTGCTAAGCGCCGCTACTCGACCTCCCCAGTGACCCTCTGGAGCAGTAATTTTGGGATCCGACTCACCGGAGTCTGTTGGACGGCGGAGGAGAGGAGAGAGAGTCGGAGATGGGACCAGGGCGGAGGTGGCAGTGACGCGCTGGTCCGCACGGCGCTTCACAGGGGAGAGATCCGGGAGGCTGAGAGGCGAGGTGACGTGGTGGGAGCACGTGACCAGCCCCGGAGGATCTCTGGGAGAAGGAAGAAACCGGCCGGCGTCCCGATGTAAGAGGGAGCCGCCGGCTTACACGTGCCCAAACACCCCCGGCCAGCTGATCGATCCTGGGTCTGGGTGACCCAGTAGAGTAAAGAGAACCACCCTGCTTTCCTGGGAAGACCTCTAACAAACAACAGGAGGAGAAAAGTGGAAACCCAGAGGAATCCCCCCTAGGACTGAGCTGCTGCGAAAGCCCTACATCTAAAGCTCGGAGCCACTGATTGGGGAAGAAGAAGGGTGAGTGTGAGCTGCTGGGGGCTTATCGTATGGGGGATCCCCGAGTGACATAGGAGACCAAGGGGTGAAGGATAGGAGGGGTGGATTCCCTGGGTTAAGAAAGAGAAGATGAGAAGAGCTCCAGGTGTCCTAGGAGAGTAAAAACATAAGGAAAAACAGCAGGCTTGTCTGGTTCACAAATTAAAGGACTGATATAACTCCATTTTGAGAATAAGAGAAGAAATCAGAGATTTAGAGGACATGAAGAACAAAGGTCCTAAGGGTGCAGGGCTCAAAGGGTCTCAAACAGGTACGATAAAGAAATTTACATCACAAGGAAATATTACGCCAGAAAGGGCCCAAGGCCCAAGCGAAAAAGGGGAAATGGACATTAGTTTGGGAAATAGTCCTAGATTATCAATGGGTATGAACAGTAGCTGTAGCCACCTGACAACAGAGGGCTTGGAAAAAAAAGAATCAGACGGTGAACTACAAGTACCAAATAAAAAGGAGATGATAGAAATGTTCCAAAATCTGGAAAACACGATAAAACATGAAATGACAGCTGTGCGGAATGATTTAGGACACCCGTTATCGAGAGTGGAAGAAACAGAGGAAAAAGTTAAAAACCAGGCCCAAACCATAGATAATCTAGAGAAAAAAATAACTTACTTGGAGAAGACCCAGAAAAAATTGCTTTATAGGATGGAAGTACAAGAAAATAAAGAAAGAAGAGGTAACCTTAGAGTACGAGGAATTCCAGAGCACGTAAAAGGGGAATCATTATATGACCTAGTTGTAAAAATTCTAAACTCCATCAGAGACAGACCTGAAACAGACGGGATTAAACTGGATGGAGTGTTTAGAATAGGAAAGTTTAATCAAGCTGCGGAGAAGGAAAGATCAAGAGATACAGTGGTCCAGTTCCAAAAATTTGGGGTCAAAGATGAGATATGGAGGAAGATTAAAGGAAGATCATCAATTAAGTATGGAGACTTAAATATCCAAATTTCTGCAGACCCTTGTTGGAACAAATGAGAAAACAGAACGTGCAGTATAGATGGGGTACCCCAGCTTGTTTAATTGGCTGGAAAAATGGAGTAACAGCATATTTGAGATACCCGGAGGAACTGAGGGATTTTTGTGACAGACTGAAACTGCAAAGAATGGTGATAGCGGGGTGGGAAGAAGAAGAAAAAGAAAGAAGGGACATAGAAGATACAAGAAAAGAGGACTGGCAGCGGGTCGGGGGGAGGGGGGGCCCGGGGGTGGGGAGAGAGGGGAGGGAGAATTAAGAAAAATATTTTTTTTTTTCCCTCTTCTTTCTCTCTCGACCCCCCAGGCCCCACCTTTGTTGAAATGGTATTCCCTTGAGAGCTTCGGTTGAGGGGGGAAGTAAAGATTTTTGTGTTCCCCTGTGGATAGAGAGAGGGGACCTGGGGAGGTCGGAGAGGCTAGCTGGCCATGGGTGGAGCTTACGCCCAAAGCATCAAATCAGTGGTGGAAATAGATCTACAAATGATCTACAAATGATTTATAGGCAGTATTTAAGCCTAAAAATGGGTAGGGGGAAAAAAAAGACCGAGGGATGGGGGGATGGGGGGGATGGGAGTTGGGTTGGAGGGTGGGAAGGGGGGGGTATTGGGTCAACACTCTGCATGACAGTAGGGATAAAGAGGAAGAGGCAATTTGGAAGAGAGATAGAGCGAACTAAGAAGGATGGAAGAAATACAGTTTATAACCTATAATGTGAATTGGTTGAGCTGTCCAGGGAAGAGATTTAAATTGTTTAAGGAGTTACAGCATAGGGCAACGTCAGTGGTATTTTTACAGGAGACACACTTTGAGATAGAGGCAAACGTGAAATTGAAATCTAAATATTATCCAACATGGTATTATGCAGACTCTCCAATTAAAAGAGCAAAAGGGGTTGCAATAGGATTGGCAAAGAATATGAGATTTGAGTTGGAGGATAGAAGGACCGATCCGGAGGGGAGATTTTTATTCTTGAAAGGTTAACTTCAGGGGATTGAGTGTACATTAGCCAATATATACTGCCCTAATAAGAAACCGGAGATGTATATGAAGGGTCTGTTGAAAAAATTTATGGAATTTAAAAAAGGGCGTTTGATAGTTGCAGGAGATTTAAATTTCTGTATGGATTCACAAAAGGACGCTACCTCTTCTGTGCAAAGAGAGGGGGGTAGGTATCTGAGAGCTTTGAAAAAAGTGATGCGTGAGTATCAACTAGTGGACACCTGGAGAATAATGCATATGAAAGACAGAGACTATACCTTCTTCTCTAATGCACACGAGACATACTCGAGATTAGATTACATCTTAATTGACCATCAACTTATAGAACTTCTGGTTAAAATTGAAATAGAGACAAGAACGTTCTCGGATCATGCCCCGGTCGTAATGAAAATGGGATGGGGAAGAAGGTGGACTGGAGGTTTAGGGTGGAGGTTAAATGAGGATCTTCTTCTGGATGAGGATATAGCTCAGAAAATCGAGAAAGAGATTAAGGTATATTTTAAGGAGAACGAAACAGAGGAAGTATCAATAGCTACAGTTTGGGAAAGTCATAAGGTATTTATAAGAGGAATCTTGATTGCGGCAGGAGCAAGGAAGAAAAAAGAAAGAAGAGAGAGGGTCAGTGGGCTTCTAAAAGAAATACTGGACCTGGAGCAGATCCATAAGAAGAAAATAACAAAAGATACAAGACAGAAGTTAATGGATAAAAAAAATGAGCTAGAGAGGTTGATGGATGAGGAGAAGAGAAGAGTATATAACAAAGTTTTAAATGAGCGATATAGATGGGGAGATAGACCAGGAAGATACTTGATGAGAGCTCTGAATAAAAAGAAAAGTAGGAATTATATAGAAAAGATAAAAAGTCCTAAGGGGGAGTTGGCCCACTCAACTAAAGAGATTATTAAAGTGTTCACGGAGTATTACAGAAAGTTATATAACATTAGTCCCCAAGGCTCTCCAAAAGAAGCTCGAGAGGGAATTAATGAAAAAAGGATGATATATTTAAAAAATGCGGGATTACCAAAACTAAGTGAAGCACAGTTGAACTCCTTGGACGTAGAAATTTCCCAGGAAGAAATTAAAACAGCATTAAGAAGTACAGGGGGAGGAAAAAGCCCAGGCCCGGATGGTTATTCAGTCAAGTACTATAAGAAATATAGTGAAGTACTGTTACCCAAGCTGAAGAAGTATATGAATGCTCTGGGAGGTGGGATGGAGGTGAGGAGAGAATCTCTACAGGCCCATGTAGTACTTATTCACAAGGAGGGAAAAGATCCCTCTCAGTGCTCCAGTTATAGACCAATTTCATTATTGAACACGGATACCAAATTGTACGCAAAGGTTCTATCAAACAGGTTGAAAGATCTAATGCCTGATTGGATCCATGGAGATCAGGTGGGCTTTGTACCAGGGAGAGAGGGTAGAGATAACGGCTTGAGAACCCTGATGCTTATTCAGAAAAGTAGAAAAGGGAAAGCCCCGGTGGTGCTCTTGTCAATTGACGCAGAGAAGGCATTTCATAGAGTGGACTGGGGCTTTATGATGGACAACTTAAAAGCGCTGGGGATAGGTGATAGAATGCGTGAGTGGATAAGTAAATTATATATATATATATATATATATATGCCTACTGCAATCATCACGGTAAATGGGGAGAGATCAGAACCCATTGGAATGTCTAATGGAACAAGACAGGGCTGCCCACTGTCCCCTTTATTATATGTGTTGTCACTTGAACCTCTGTTGTAAATAATAAGGAACAGTGGAACGGTAAAGGGAATTCAGATAGAAACTAAAGAACATAAAGTAGCGGCCTTTGCGGACGACTTATTGTTCTATGTGGGGAATCCCCGAATAACACTTCCAAATATAATGAAGATCCTGAAGGAGTATGGTGAATTATCAAATTTAAAAATTAATCCAACAAAAACAGAGATCTTGAATATTAATATATCAAAGAATGAAAAAGAAAAACTACAAAAAGAATTCCCCTTTATATGGAGAGAAAAAGATATAAAATACCTATAAAATACCTAGGAATAAAACTCACTGTCTCATCTAAGCATTTATATAGATTAAACTATATTTCTTTGATAAACGAGATTAGGGAAGATTTAAAAACACTAGAAGGAGGAAAAAAAGAGTTTTTAGAAGGGGAAATGAAGGAAAAAAAAAAAAAGAAAGAAAGCATTCGCTGAGATGCAGTGAGCAGACTCAGTCCCTCCCAGAGAAACAGGCCAAAAAGGTAAAAAAAAATGTCAGGTGTACTCCAAAGTGGGAGTTAGACAAGACACCATTACTGTCCTCAGTGTCCTTCCCAACCAGGCCTCTGCATAGGGGAATGTTTCCGATATTACCTTACTTTTCTGCAATATTAGAGAATTCCTACTTTTTTCCATCTGACCATTTGCCTTCACACTCATCATGCCATTACCTCAACTGAAACTGGCCTGTTATTTGACCATGCCTCTGACACCTAAACTGACCATACATCTGCCTGCTTTGGAACTGACCCTGGCCTGTTTATTGACGATTCCTCTGCTTGCCACCTGAACTATCAACTATGATTCTGCTTTCCAGCTGAACTGACCTCGGCCTGTTAATTGACCACTTCTTTACCTGCCGCTTGGACTGATCTTTTGTCCTGCTACTGTAGTAGTGGGATTCAAGATAACACAGGGGTCCCACATATGTGAGGGTCTCCAGAGAAGTTTTTCTGAGCGGATAAAACTAATTTTTTTGTTTTCTTCAGATTATGTAATTCTCAGATTAGGGCCTGCAGACTGGAGGCTTCGAAGAGATTTGGGTGGGAAGAAGTCTCTACCCCTACCTTACCAAGGCCTTAAGCCTGATATTTCTGCCAGCTCCCGACTAACCCTGGCCTGCTAATTGATCATGCCTCTGCCTGAACTGACCACACCTACCTGTACTGACTATGGGCCATGTTCCTGCCTACTGCCAGTACCAATACTTTGGCTGTGCTGACCATTTCTCTGGCTGCTGCCTTGACAATTTGTTTGGCTGTTGCTGACCACATACCTGCCTGCTGCCTGGACCAATGCTTTGGCTTTACTGTCAATATCTCTGCCTGCTGTCTGTATTAACTATGAGAAATATTCCTGCCTGCTGTCTGAACAACTGCATTAAAACCACAGGTAACCTTTTGTTTACCCTTTGCTCAGCTGAATGTGGTGATTTTGTGGGTCCTGGTGCTCCTGTGCCTTCACAAATGTGATAGGTAGTCAGGAAATTAGATGTGTAATTTATGTCCCTTTTATGCTCCTAGAATGCCCAATGGTGCTACATGGATGTTGGGCCCCTCTATGTGGCCAGCCTGTGGAAAAATCACTGACGTGGTATCGCCATACTCAGGAGGTGTAGCAGAATGTATTTTGGGGTGTAATTCTTGGTATGTATATCCTGGGTATTAAAAATATCTTATAAATTGACAACTTTGTGTGGAAAAAAATATGGTTTCATTTTCTTTCCACATTTTCCATAAACATTTGGAAAAAAACGACATGTTCAAATTACTTATTATGCCTCCTAGAAAATATGTTGGGGTGTTTGCTTTCCAAAATGTGGTCATTTTGTGGGCAATTCTAATGTCCTGGTGCTCCAGGCCCTCAAAAATGTGATAGTTAGGAAATTAGATGTGTACTTTATGCCCCTTTTTATGCCCCTAGAATGCCTGGAGGTGCTACGTGGATGTTGGATCTCTAAATGTGGCCAGGCTGTGGAAAAGTCTCACACGTAGTATAGCCATACTCAGGAGAAGTAGAAGAATGTATTTTGGGGTGCAATTGCAAGTATGCCTATGCCGTGAGTGAGAAATAACTTGTTAACATGACAATTGTGTGGAAAAAAAAAAATTTCCAAATAATTGTGTGGTATGTTAGGGCCTCAAGAAATAAGATTGACCGTCAGTACATCCGGTGTTATCAATTTTCATTGAATGGTACCACAGCTTGTAGACTCTATAACCCCTGGTTCACATATCTGCGGCCATGCAGGCCACGTTTTATGCAGGCACGAGAGCCCATTCATTTGAATGGACTCCTGTGCCCTGGGACATGCAATGAAGAAGTCCTTGCACTTCTTTTCAGAAGACGCAGCCCACTTGGGAACCGAAGTTCCCAGTACAGTTGCAATTTCCAGTGCGGGCGGCGTGCCATTAGACCTAATGGCACCCGCCTGTGGGTCCGCATTCCTCTGTGCGGGTGGTGCAGCTGCACATATTTTTGTGCGGATCTGCATCAGCACCACCCGCAAATATGAACCTAGCCTAACTTTCACGCAGACTACATAATATGCACTGATTTGGGTTATTTTTACCAAAGAAATGTAGCAGTATGCATTTTGGCCTAAATTTATGTAGAAAAATGAATTATTTGCAAAAAATAGAAACAATGAAAAACGCATTTTTTTTTCAAAAATGTCAGAATTTTTTTATTATATCTCAAAAAATAAAAAAACTAGTGGTAAATAAATACCACCAAAAGAAAGCTCTATTTGTGTGAAAAAAATAATAACAAATTTTGTTTGGGTACAGTGTGGGTTGACTGAGTAATCATCATTTAAAGTGTGAGAGCACTGAAAGCTGAAAATTGTCCTGGGCAGGAAGGGGGTATAAGTGCCCTGTATTGAAGTGGTTAAAGAAAAAAATCTATTCAAGTATTTATTCTTATCTCAAAAAAGTACCTTCTATTGCTCTCAGCCTCCTCCAAAGTCAATTTTTTTTTTTCGCTCCTGTGCTCTGACTTCCTTGTTAGAGGGTGGCTACATCTGTTCTTCACGGTAGAGGGAATTATGAACAGCTCCAAATACCAGTCAATACTGGCAAAAAAAATCTTCAGGCTTCTGCAAGAAAGCTAAACATGAAGAGCAACTTCATCTTTCAGCATGACAACGACCCAAAGCATACATCCAAATCAACAAAGGGATGGCTTCACCAGAAGATTTAAGTTTTGAAATAGCCAAGCCAGAGCCCAGACCTGAATCCAATCGAAAATCTATGGGGTGATCTGAAGAGTGCACAGGAGATGCCCTCACAATCTGACAGATTTGGAGTGTTTCTGCAAGGAAGAGTGGGCAAATATTGCCAATCAAGATGTGCCATGCTGATAGACTCATACCCAAAAAGACTGAGTGCTGTAATAAAATCAAAAGCTGCTTCAACAGTGTATTAGTTTAACCACTTCCTGTCCGGACACTTTTACCCCCTTCCTGTCCAGGGTAATTTTCAGCTTTCAGCGCTATCACACTTTGAATAACAATTGCGCGGTCATGCAACACTGTACCCATATGAATTTTTTACCATTTTTTTGAGACAGATAAAGCTTTATTTTGGTGGTATTTATTCACCGCTGGGATTTTTATTTTTTTTACTATGTAAATGGAAAAGTCCAAAAATTTTGAAAAAAAGTGTTTTTTTAAATAAAATTTTGCAAATAAATAATATTTCATCATAAATCTTGACCAAAATTTATTCCGTTATTTAGTAAAAAAAAAAATCCAAATTAGTTTATAACCAAAAATTATAATTTTTAAACATTTTTTTTACATTTTTATTTTATTATTTTTATATTATTATTTTTTATTTTACATACTGTCACCCTAGCAGTACAGTGTCACCATGGTGACACTGTACTACTTGTGGGGGGTAATGAAGATTTATTTTTTTTTTTTTTACACTGATTGCTTTTATACCCATATAGGGTGTAAAAGCAATCATTTCTCTTTCTCTCTGTCTGCATTCTTGCAGTCATTGAGAAATACTGAGTGAGCTGTGATTGGTCACAGCTTGTCACATGGTACAAGGCTGTTGTGAATAGCCTTGTACCATGTGACCTCTGTGATCATTCACAGATTTCACACGTAGTAAGCAATGATGTCACAAGTGACATTTTGCTTACTACTTTGCATGTGATCACTGATTCGCCAATCAGTGATCACATGATCGGGACCTCGTACAGAGGTCCCGTCTGATGATCGGTGTTTCACTGTGTCCGGAGGACACAGCGGGCACCGGAGCGCGCACAGCTAGAAAAGGCGGGTGCCGTTTAGGAACGGCAACCCGCCCCTGGACTGCCACCGCCATGCCGTTTAAAAAACAGCAGGCGGACGGCAAGAGGTTAAGGGTGTGCACACCTTTGCAACCATATTATTTTAGTTTTTTATTTTTACTTCCCTCCACTTAAAAGATTTCAGTTTGTAGTTCAACTGAGTTGTACAGTTTATAGGTTACATTAAAGGTGGAAAAAGTTCTGAAATTATATATCTTTGTCTCATTTTTTTTACATCACAGAAACCTGACATTTTGACAGGGGTGTGTAGACTTTTTATATCCAATGTATATGGCAATTTTTTTGTGGGCTGGCTCTCTTAAGGTTAATACAAGTTCCTATATATTATATTGTAATCATGCAAGCTTTGTGAATTGCAGAATATCTCTGTTTACTAGGTTATCAAACATATCCCCCAAAATACAGGATGAATTACCGCAAGTGTTAAAGGGTAAGTTCACCTTTTGCTAAAAAATAATAAATGCAGGTAAAAAAATGTGCATTTACTATTTTTTGTAACAGTAAACTATAGCACCAGCGATCAGCAGATCACTGCTGCAAAGCAGGTCTCCTGTAGATCTTTCAGTACATCTTCTTGTCCGTACGGGCAAGTAGATATACTGACAGGAAGAATAAATGAACTAAAACGATGATTCAAAGCGCCGTGGTCGTTCATTGAGAACTATGAGCTGACAGCCGCTAAGGCTGTTAGGACTCGTAGTTTCTCATTCACAATGAGGCTGCCGAAGCCGAGCATGGCCGCGTTTTTAAAACATTTTGATAGCTATCAGGAGGAGAAGATCCTCAAAGCGGGGGAGCGGGGGCTGGTCTATTCATAACATGTAACATGTTATGAAAGGTGAAGTTATCCTTTCAAGTGATCACATTTAGACACACACTGGTGGACAATGGGAAACCTTCAGCAGTCTTTCAAGTATAATAAATAAGCTTAAAGCACACTATATTTCCTGGTCTGTTTTATTTTATCTCAATTACCTGTTTGACTCAAGCACAAGAAAAAAAAAACACAGTTTTTCCAGCAACACTTTTATTGTTAGAAGTGGAACATTACTTACTATAAAAATATACATAAAAACCATCAGAATATACAAAAAAAATATCTAAAAGGCCTACACAATAGAATACCTGAATGTTCTCAGTTCTCTAAATACAAGCAGATGATATTTGTTTCAGTCCTATTCTGTGCACTACAGTTTTTTTATTTTGGTAAGTAGAACATAGGCCATATATTATCTAACTATAAAATAGCTATTTGTTTTTCCTCACACAATGTTCAAAATGTTTTAAAAATACCTATACTACAAATAACTACATGGATGTCACATTCAATGCAATGTAAAGAGAACCAGCCAATTGTTGCTTTTGTTAGATGTTTACATCATATCTAGAGCCATTTAAACTGGACAAAAAAAAGACACTTTCCACATCCCACTGACTCAAAAACATAAGATTCCGAACTCCACTTGCAAATGCAGGATCTTTGTTTGGAGTCAGACTGTATATTGCAAAACAATTGACAAGGAAAAAGATGTTTATAATGCTATTCTAGCTCTTCTATTTATTTTAAATTGTCATAAATATTACTAAATTCCTGGAACGTATAAAACACCAATAAAACATTAATCAAAGCATTTTGAAATCACAGGTACCCACACATCATCTTGTACTTATAAAAACATTGAATCCTCTTTTGCTGTCAAGAGTACACTCCAAAGACCACTAAACTGCAACACCAAAACAAACATATGGGCTATGACATGGGGCACTAGATACATCATAGTTACTGCCACATGGTTGGGTTTGGACAAGGACAGCACTGTATACTTTAATGTGACCCTGGGCTACTGGATGGTACCAAAAAACATACTTAGGGGCACTGGACACAAACCCCATAAATCCACAGGCACTGATGCATTAGCAGAGTATGTACATGATAAGTGGTAGGGGATGGAAAAATACCACAGGGTCTGCTTATGAACTGTAACAATTATATGCTGACTTCAAGTGTTTCATTTTGGTAATACTATAAAACAAGTCATGTAAAATACTTAAATGAATAAGAAAACCTAGTGGTAATACATGAGCTGAAAATATGAAAAAAATGCCAGCATGTAATGAGAATACTAATTGGATTCGTGTTGTCATAAGACCTTTCAATTTGCAAAGTAACTTGATGTTTAGTAAATTACATGACATTGAATATCAGATTGCATATGTACATAATATCCTATGTACAAAGCCATGAAGTGAATGAATGGTAAAAATATATATATGGGTACCCTAGTGCCCAATGCTAGAACATCAAAGTAAACATCTCAATTTTCTTTCTTTGTGAAGAATACTCCTAATATCGAGATACTGCATGCTGTGCATCTAAATGACCCGGATAGTCAATTCTACGGCCACCTTATTATATCCAATGAAAGTGGGCTGCCTTCAGCAGGCAACAAAAAAGCACAGGACCATTTTTTTGTAAGAGCATTTTATTCCTAAGCAAAAGGAGTATTGAAAACATCCATATTTCCTATAACTACACTGTGTATTAAGGACCTATTTAAAGGTGAAATATTGTGAGAGTCAACAGGTTCTCCTTAACTTCACACACTAACTACTATCTTCAATATTATTATCTACTATCAGTAAAAAAATTACTGCTATTACAGATATGGTTCTGCGGGGCTCATATGCTTAGACATTTTTTTTTTATTTTCAATGCATATTTTCCAAGCCCAGTAAGAAGGATGCTATAAATGCTGCAATAAACGATAATGCATAATTCCTGCAAATCTAATGAACAATAAACATGTTTACTACTGTACACTTAGTAAATGTACCATTATTAGACTTGCCTCCAAAAAACATGTAGAGATTTCTATGGAAAAATGCTCATATGACAGATGATTTCCCAATAACTAATGCAGCTTCCATTGCCTTGGCTGTTCTTTTATTTCTTAAAAACCGTAGTATTATAGTGCCCGTTGAACCATCAATTCTGTCAGTGCTTACCATTTCACTACATTCGAAAATAAATGAATAAGGATTATCCACTCTATGCAGGTAGAGTGCAGGAACTCTTTTTTATGCATCCGAATCCATAGGTCCTTACATTGCAAACATAAAATGCTTTTCTTATAGCCTTGTTATTCTGCTCAGCTCTGAGTTCATCCAAGAGCTACCTGAGTATTGAAGCACTGAACACACTATGGGTGGTTTATTAAAAATGGGAAAAAAAACCTGTCAATGCTGCTGACAGCAACCAATCAGTCCTGCTCTGTTCTCGTAATGCTGCATAAAGAACCAGAGCTATAGGTGACCAGATAGCAAAGATAGCCATTTTCAATCCATTTTATACTTTAGCTGGGGGGGATTCAAGATAAAAAAAAAATAATACTTCTTCTTCAAGCCAAGAGAGGTAACCAATCCCCTTAGCACAGTTACATTATGATCTTGGTTCAATGAGTTACATGTTTGGCTTCTATATAAAAAACGTTTGGGCTAGCATGGTCCACACGATTACTTATTGTTATAGAAGGCTCTGGCTGCTGCGTATCCAGTAATAGTGTGGCAGCTTGTGCTACATACAGTAATGGGTCCTACTCACTTCCCTTGTGTGGCTGGAAAGAAATCAAGTTGATCATGTGGTATCACTGAGTACAAGATGTTGCCCTGCCTGGCCAAGGTCAAGAGGTGGATGATAACGTCACAAGTTTCATAGAACGGGCAATCAGGGAATGCCTTGTATTCACCAATAAAAATACAATGAACTCCCTCGATGGCTGAAATACCACATGACCAACTCAATTTCTTTCTGGCCACACAAGGGAAGTGAGCAGGACTTGATGGGAACACAGCACACATTACTATATGCAAGACACGCTGCTGCACTGCATTACTGGATACATAGTGATCAGAGCCTTCTGTAATAATGAGCAATCATTTGGACCATGTTGGCTCAAACTACATTTTTATACAAAAACCACACATGAAGTTCTGGTTTAAAGCTAGGCATGAGCTTATTTGCATAAATACATTGTTTTTTCTTGGATCAATGTAAGCATGCATATTTCATACCTGAGAAACCACTATGGATGCTGGCAAGGACTAGTAGTAGACAATGCTTCTTCTGTGATTGTCACTATCTTCAGGATCCTGTGGCTGCCCCACTGCATTTTGATCACGGGGGGGGGGTTGCAGAGTTGCTTGCCCAGCACTGCTGCCATTGTCAGAACACCTTGCATTTTTTCAGTGAATTCAAGGCATGCTATCATCCAATCAGAGAGCATCTTGCATTCAGTCAAAAACCGGAAGGTGTCTTGTGAACAGTGGCAGTGCCTAGCAAGCAACCCCCTGTGGCCTGCATGCAGAAGATATTCCACTCAGCACAGGGCCTTGAAGATAGTGGCGATCACTGTAGTAGCACCAAATACAACAGTGATTTCTAGCTTCCAAAGTGGTCCTCCAGATAATAAATATCCATACTTATATTTGTTATGACTGGACCTACAGTATGTAAGTATGAAAATGAACCTGGAGTTCAGCTCTAATTCAGCTTATACTTGACATGCAAATTGTTATAAATAGCCTAAAATCTACATACAAAGCTTAATGTTGCAATACAAAGTACAAATGTAACAGTAATTTGCAAATCACCACAATATCAACTAAATGAACACAGGTTATAACTAGGAAAGGGGCAATATTTGTCTATAAAAAGTGAAAATGTAGAAAAAATATAAAGTATGTCTGTTATATAAACTGGTCACTTAGTGACACAGACACAACTCTATTACAATACCCTGAGAAAACTTTTAGTATAAAAAATTGTAAAATATACAAAAATAAGTTTGCTTGTAAAAAAGGAAATACTGGGTCAATAGCCAACACTAAAAAGCTAAAAAATACAAAAATAAATAACTTGAAACATTATCAATATTTTTAATGTTAACTTCAGTGAAGCTTTTAGAATATTTGGCATGGTGATTTAACAGGGCTTTCAAAACTACAGCATGCAAAGTGTACTCTTGTACATGAAGATCCACATGTTACTTGTAGAATATTGTCAGTCCATTATATCACCTCTTCTTCCTCCTTCCTATTGCAGATTACCGCCAAGAATCTAAAAGAAAAAGATAATAAAGAGTTAACTACAAAATTAGTTGTAAAGATCACCTAATGCAACCTAAGATAACAAAGATACAGCTGAGGTTTGGAAAAGGAAGGAATGATAAAAGGTAATTAAAGCCCAACTGAAAGCAAAACTAAACTCCACAATAATAAACTCCCCTCCAATGATGTGACATCAACAACGTCCCTCTCTGACATCTTCTCTAGAACTCTGAATCCTTGGCCATCTTCACTGGCCGACCTGGAATGACTTATTTTCCATGTGCGCACACAGAAATGTATTCATCCCAGCACCGAGGTAATCCTAGAATGTACACTCAGCTTCGTATATGTAGCTCAGTGTATATTTTAAAAAGGTTTTCAGGTAAAAAGCTTTTATTGCAGGATTAAAAACCTTCCAGCTCCATTTTTTAAGAAAAATATCCATTTTAAAGTGGTTCTAAAGGCTCAAGGTTTTTTATCTGCATGCATTCTATGTATGCAGGTAAAAAACCTTCCGTGTGCTGCAGCCCCCTCCCCCAATACTTACCTGATACCTGAGCCCCATGTCGATCCACATGCACGAGCACCTAGTGCCGGGGACTCTCCCTCCTCACTGGCTAAGACAACAAAGGGAGCCATTGGCTCCTGCTGCTGTCAAGCACAGCCAACGAACCAATAAGAAGAGAGGGGGTGTGGGGCCATGCTATGGCTCTGTGTGTGAATGGACATGCAGAACAGCAACTTGGGAGTGAGCCTGCTTGAGTGCCCCCATAGAAAGCTGCTTGCCCTGGAGGCACTTGGCAGGAGGAAGGGGTTAGGAGCACCAGCGAGGAACCTGAGAAGAGGAGGATCAGGGCTGCTCTGTGCAAAACCACTGCACAGAGCAAGTATGTGTAACATGTTTGTTATTTTTTTAACAAAAAAAAAGTTGTCTTTATTATCACTTTAATTTTCAATGTAAATCAGCACAATACATTCCAGGAACATGAAAACAAAATGTGAATAAAGCCTAAGGCCCTGTTCAAGTTGCTGCCATTTCTTTTGTGTTGGCTTGCATCATTTGAATGGGCTGCCTTAGCAAAATGCATGCTAATGTACATATTGCATCCTGATAGTGTGAACACCTTACAGTTCAGTTTCTTTAGAAAGCCACCACAGCCTGAGTAGAAAAGCCTGCCAATGCCACTATGCTACAAAAAAGTCCCTTGTTCTTTATGAGAAAGCAGTGGTCTTCTCTGCAGAAGTCTCCTGTTAAGTCACAGCTAGAGCTCTCCAATCAGGAGAGTGCATGGGCTTGCTGATTGCAAAGCTGTAGGACTAATGTGTAAAAATTTCCCCTTGCACTCAGTGTACCTGTTTAAAGATATCCCAAAGTGTAATATTAAGTAAACAAATGACAATAAAAAATACACAAAATATACTCGTAAAAAAGTAAAAGAAAAAAAAAATTAAAGATAAGGGAAGCTGCACTCTAAACAGTGTCCAGAAACACACTAAACCAAATGTAATTACTAAATAGATGCGCTGTCCCTTTAAAATTATGTGACATTAAGTGTGATCAATATACATACAGCACATCTATTTAGTATTTACAAAAGTATAGGACTGACTAAGCAAGGTCTGTGTTGGACCCCTGTAGAGAAACCACTACCTACACAAAGAAAAAGAGTTCTTCTGTGCAGCATGTTAGACAGAGATAGGCTTTTCTACTCAAACTGTAGCAGCTAAAGGACAAGCTTGCATGGATGGGACGGGCTTTCATAATCAGGTTGTTGCTGCTTTAAAGTGTTACTAAACCCACAACAGTAAAATCAGGCTGTATATGCAGTAAAGCATTCTTGTTATACTCACTGTGGAATTTAAGGGGTTAATCCTCTGCATTGTGTAAAAAGGATGTGTGATCCTGTCTTCTCTGATCCTCCCCTTCTTCCACGTTCCCCATTTCACCTCCTGACAGAACACAGCCTCGGGGACATTCTGCACATGCTCAGTTTGGTATGTATTGCTGGAGAGTTTTTTGCAACCTCATACGGCAGTCAGAGCAGAATGAAAACTCTTCCTACAAGCTTTGACCAGTGCTCTGCTGGACACTGATATAAGTCACAAGACTGCACTAACTGCTAATGAGAAAAGGTATTTAGCAGTTTATAATCACTAAAATAATTGCATTTCCATGTTCTGTGTACTGTGGGAGACCAGATATAGTGAATGCCGGGTCCTGGGTTTAGTAACACTTTAAGAAACAAACTGTAAAACCTTTGGTTGTGATGCACCTGGAACATATTTAGTTGATGAGGAAAGAACAAAGAGAGAGCGCGCAGGCCTAGTGCATAACCATAAAAAATGTTTAATAAGAAATAAAATAGGTGTTGTACTCACAAATGACAATATAATCAAGGCACATCATAAAAGAACAGGTGGGTCAACACCGCGCTGAGTAACAGTCCGCAATAGGGAGTGTAGACATCCAATAGGCTGACGCATTTCGAGGACTTGCCTCTTCCTCTTCCAGTGGGATATTAGCTTTTTGTTATTATGCCATAAATGTACTGTACATAAAGATACTAAGATCTCACCTCCGGTTACATTCAGTCTCACCCAGCCACAAGCTCAAACAATCTGCTCCCCCTCTCTGCATTCAGCGCTGCCATATAGTGAATACCACCTCCTTATCCAGCCATGTGATTCATCTACAGCTCGCTGATCAGATTCAATGTTCCATGAGCTGTAGATCTCAAACTTTTTGCAAAGGGTTCCTCGAAGGCAAAAAGGTTGAGAAACACTGCACTAGGGCAAAGTACAGACCACTGAGATGTGGGAGGAAACCAGAGCATTAGGAGGACACCCATTAACTTTCTGGAGAACAAAAAAATTAATAGTGCTAATAGCATCTAAACCTTAGGCCGTTTTCACACAGGGTGGACTTTGCCTGCAATTCACTTGCTCAGCAGGGAATCTGTCTGCAGATCCCCGCTGAGAAAGTGGTGGACAGGTCCGTGTCTGCTCCACTTATGCAGAGGTTCTGATCAGGTCTGCCTGAAAAACAGACAGACGGACCTGACTGAAACGTTTGTGTGAAAGGGGACTTAGAATAACAGCTCTGCAAAGGGAACAGTGCTAACCAGTAAGCCTCCATAAAAATATCTCTAATATTCAGAAAACCATTAACCTCCCCTCTAATGATCTTAGGCTTTTACATGTAAATTTCAATATTTTCAAATCTGCAGCTTTCTTTATAATAATGTCTGGTTATACTGTCCTTTTAGGCACTTCCAATTATAGGGTGACAGTGCTCTCTCCGTTTCCCAGTTTTGCTACTGCATTGTCAACCTGTCACACAGCATTCTGATGGGGACCATTACAATAGACATTACGCAGGCATTTACTGTTGTCACTATCAAGAAACCTGCTCTGTGAAAAGCCATGCAGCTGTTACTGCAGTGCATTTATGAAGATATAAAAGTGGTTGCAAGGAGGCTGCAAGAGATCAGCAGAAAACAACAAAGCGTGAAAAAATGGTGAACACAAGTATTGTACTTCACAAAATGGTAGCTGTTTATGATACGCAGTGTTTTAGCAAACCAGAAGTGATTCAATTACCAGTTCCATAAAGCTCTCTACGCACGGCTGTTGTGCTAATCTGAAGGCCACACTAAGTTTGGAGGTCTTTAGCTATTGACTCTGCAGACAGTTGGTGACTTCTGCGCACTGTGCGTTTCAGCATGCGCTGACCCTGTTCTGCCATTTTACGTGGCCTACCACTTCGTGGCCGAGTAGCTGTTGTTCCCAGTTGCTTCCACGTATTTATAATACCACTAGCAGATGACATGGAATATTTAGTAGCAAGGAAATTTCATGGATGTACTTCTTGCACAGGTGGCAACCTATCACGGTACCACGCTTGAATTCACTGAGCTCCTGAGAGCGACCCATTCTTTCACAAATGTTTGTAGAAGCAGTCTGCATGCCTAGGTGCTTTATTTTATACACCTGTGGCCATAGAGGTGATTGGAACACCTGAATCCAAAGATGTGGAGGGATGTCCCAATACTTTTGGCAATGTACCTTCTATTGCTCTCAGTTTCCTCCAAATCTCTTTTTTTTGCTACTGTGATCTGAATTCCTGTTAGAGGGTGGCTGTGTTCATTCTCCATTGTCCCACTGTATGTAGGAACATAGCCACCCTCTCTTGCTTGCTCCTGAGATGGACTATGGACTATGGGATTTGCAGTGTGCATAGAGCAGTGCAGATGACTGCACCTAATGTGGACTACTTGTTCCAAACAAACAGAATTGAGAGAGAAAAGAAGAGATTGGGGAGCTTACAGTGAACACTACAAGGAGTCAGAAAAAAACAATTTCATGAAAAATATATTACAGGGCCATTAAGCAGTGGAAGTGTAAAGATTATTTTGAGCATAAGGATATAGTTTAGTGTCACTTTAAGCAGAAGTAGCAAGAGCAAACACATTGTCAGTCTCGTGGCAAGCATCAGAGCAGCATTTTCCCCAGGAGAGGTACTCATTTCAATCCTTTTACTCCTCATTTATCCATCCAAGCAAGACTGTTAACACAGTTTTAGATTTAGGCCTCATGCACACTGAGAATAAAAAAATGCTGCTTATACAGGCTTTTGGCATTTTTTCCTTCAGCCTGTATGAGCAACTCTATGTTCGCCTATTTGGCCATGCACATTTGGGCATTCACAGGCATATTGGCAGAAAGGTGTTTCAGGCTGAAAAAAAACTTCACACCTGTATTTTTGAGAGGAGCTTTCGGGCAGAAAAAAATGCTTGATGCGCATAAACATGCCATTTAGGAGTGTTTGGCATTTTCAACTGTACATCGATTATAGTGAAAAATGAGCAGAGGGGAATGTTTTGGAAAACAACGCTTGTAAAAGCAAATGCCCATTAATGTGCATAAACATTTGTGCAATATGAGCCACGATGAACATTTTCCCTGCTACTTTTTCTGCCACAGGTTCTTCCATTTTTTCAGATATCTAGTGTGCATGGACCCTAATACTTGACCACAAGTCTCCTTTAACTGCTTTCAGCCAATAATCTTTAGATTGCCATACGTTGGCAGTTAGCAGCAAACACTGTAGAAAAATTCAATGTTGCGACTGTCAGATTCAATTACAGTATTAATATTAAATTACAAAAAAAGCTTTATACATGTTTGCCCATATGTTTGCCTATAAAAAATACAGCACATGGTTTTTATTAAAAATAGTATACCAAATAAAAGACTTAAGGTAAAAATGTTTTATGAAGGCAAATTAGTGATGAGCTAATGATTGTCATATTAACTGATGCATATAGACATTGCTAACTTTGGCTCGACTATTTAGGCTTAATTGATCCCTGGGCATGAAATGGTGAAACTGATCACATTCACAAAATCTTTAAAAACCCCTTTCTCATTAATTTGAGGAATGCATTGAATAAATGATACAGTATTTAAACATTATACTTACTCCATGACCAGCCGCCAGCCATCATGGTGGAAGTGTATGAATATGGACTTGGCACACCATTCTGATTTGATGTTGAGGATGGAGCACTGTAATTGTATGGCACAGCAGCACCAAAATGACCAGAGACTGGATACCCCTGTGATTGAATCTGGCCCATGTAGTTTGAGTAAGCAGAGTAAGAAGATAACACCGGATATGCAGATGCTTGGTTATAAGGATTAGTATTCTGTGCATCATAAGGAAATGCTTGAGAAATTGCATTATTATGAGTGCCAGGCTGATACCATAAGTATGAAGACTGCTGCCAGGGATTAGATGATCCTGGATACTGTGGATATAAACTATTTACAGATGTCACTGACTGGTTGTTCCATCCATCACAATTACTTTTTGTCTGCTGCTGCCCATTCAGAGAAGTATTGGTATCTTGCTTTTCTTCACCAGCAGGATTTTCTTGACAATTTTCTAAGGGTCTGCTGTCTGATAAGGACTTATTCATAAAAGTAACATTCTTTTTTTCTGAAGGTTTGGCTAAAATAGTTTCCTTTTCATTTGAGGTTACATCATGTATTTTTACAGCAGGAATATCAGATAGTTCATTGATGATTTTATTCTCTATTATGGCAGCAGTGAAAGATTCTGAATATTTTCTGTCTGTTTGGTTCTGGTCATTAGAATTATTGGAATTAGAACCAGAACAAATTTGGTCTGAAGAAGAAGGGTCGGGTGAAGAAGACATGTTTACTTTATTTGTTGAGAGGCTATGCTGTGATGGTGACTTGGTTTTAGTGTTCTTCTGAATGCTTTTAGTGATTTCTCTGGAAGTAACAGTATTCTTTTCCCTACATTTAGGACTTGTACTCACAAATGCTTTGACATCTTCCTTTACAGTGCCATTCATATTATGTTTTTTCACAAGGCTTTGAGACCCAATCCTTTGTGAAACGTTCAAATCAAAAGGTGGGTCCTTGCTGAAAAACAAACAAATTATTTTTACGTATCATTGGGGTGAATTGCTTGAGATCAAGCTATTAAGGATAACACTAGTAACAGTTTGTAAAAACAGCCCTATTTTGTATATACCAAATTTCAAAAATTAATATTGGATTCTCAAGATTGCCACTTTTAAGATCAACTATACCAATATTAGACCTTGGTCCAACAATACAGGAAAACATCTGAGGATTTATGTCTAAGGCCCCCTTCCACATGGGGTGGACTCCACAAGGAGTCTGCTTGCTAAGTGGGGGATCTGTACGTTGATCCTTTTGGAGCAGGCGGATAGTTGGTCCGTATCTGCTCCGTTTATAGACAGTCAGATGTAAATGGACACCGGCTTCTTTATTAGGTACACCTTACTAGTATTGGGTTGGACTCTTTTGCCTTCAGAACTGTCTTAATAATTCGTGGCATAGATTCAACAAAGAGTTGGAAACATTCCTCAGAGATTTTGGTCTGAAATTCTAGGAACTGTAAACATAATCACCAGTGTGCATTTGAGTTAATGTTTTTGGTGTATAATCATTGACAAAGGGTTAAACAGCTGTTTAACTTCCGTAGAATTACATTTATGCTCTAACAGAACTCCTATATCAGAGAAATCAAAAGTAGTAATGGTATGGTCAATACCATTAGGTTGTAGTTCTCATGAGAAGCTGCTAATGGAAATTAAAAGATAATACCCAATCCCCCCAAATCATGTTAAATTTAGCAGGACAACCTCAGGTGATTCTATATAGAAGAAGGACAACATTTACTAGTCGTTTCCTAGCATGAAACAGGAGTAATCTCCCTAGAAATCAATCTCCCTGGAAAGGTCTTTTGATCACCACTAAAATCGCTTAGAAACATTTTTACATACTACCTTGGTTTTTTTTTTAGCCTTAGTAATAAGGTCTTTCTTGTTCCCCAGTAAAAAACAGCTTTTATTGTGTCCTGCATTAGTTGATTCTCAAAGCTGGCCCAAACAAACAATTCTTTTATAAATACGTACATACTGTTGTGTTCAAAATAATAGCAGTCAGACATCACTAACCTGATCCATCACTGTTTTTGCTAGAAATGATATTTCTACATGGCAAATAATTTACTAGCAGGTGTAGTAGAGTAATAGAAATCCAACAGTCATGACATGCATGCTGCTGATTCTGTGTAATTGAATCACTAATTGAAAGGGGCATGTTCAAAATAATAGCAGTGTGGAGTTCTATTAGTGAGGTCATTCATTCTTTGAAAAACAGGTGGCAATTATTGCCCTTATTTAAGGAAGGAAGGCAGCAAATGTTGTACATGCTGGTTACAGTGCATTTCTCTCTGAAATTCTGAGGAAAATGGGTTGTTCCAGACATTGTTCAGAAGAACAGCGTACCTTGATTAAAACGTTGATTGGAGAGGGGAAAACATATAAAGAAGTGCAGAAAATGATAGGCTGCTCAGCTAAAATGATCGCAAATGCTTTAAAATGGCAACCAAAACCTGAAAGACGTGGAAGAAAGCGAAAAACTACCATTCAAATGGATAAAAGAATAGCCAAAATGGCAAGGACTCAGCCAACAATCAGCTCCAGGAAGATCAAAGAAGATCTAAAGTTACCTGTGAGTACTGTTACAATTAGAAGACCCCTATGTGAAGCCAAGCTATCTGCAAGAAGCCCACGCAAAGTCCCACTGTTGAAAAAAAGACGTGCTGAAGAGGTTACAATTTGCCAAAGAGTACATTGACTGGCCCAAAGAGAAATGGCGCAACATTTTGTGGACTGATGAAAGTAAGATTGTTGTTTTTGGGTCTAGTGGCCAGAGACAGTTTGTCAGACGACCCCCAAACACTGAATTCAAGCCACAGTACACTGTGAAGACAGTGAAGCATGGTTGCGCAAGCATCATGATATGGGGATGTTGCTCATACTACGGTGTTGGGCCTATTTATCGCATACCAGGGATCATGGATCAGTTTGAATACATCAGAATACTTGAAGAGGTCATGCTGCCTTATGCTGAAGAGGAAATGCCCTTGAAATGGGTGTTCCAACAAGACAACGACCCCAAACACACCAGTAAACGTGCAATATCTTTGTTCCAGACAAACAAGATTGACGTTACGGAGTGTCCAGCCCAATCCCCGAATCTTAATCCAATTGAAAACTTGTGGGGTGACATCAAAAATGCAGTTTCTGAGGCAAAACCAAGAAATAGAAAAGAACTGTGGAATGTAGTCCAATCATCCTGGGCTGGAATACCTGTTCACAGGTGCCAGAAGTTGGTTGACTTCATGCAACACCGATGTACAGCAGTTCTCAGAAACAGTGGTTATACAACGAAATATTAATTAAGTGATTCAAAGGAAAGCAAAATCTTCAAACATTTTTCAGTTTATATAGTGAATGTTTGAGTTTGTAAAGAAGAATACAAACACTGCTATTTTTTTGAACAGTCTAATAACAACACAAATTTGATATATTTTTCTTCATGTTTTGATTTGGAATAGAATGTGTAGTGTTCCCAATGCATTTGTGTGTAGGGAAATAAAAGCTATTAGAAGGATTTTGAGCTTTATCCACTTTTTTCAACACACATTATTTTGAACACAACTGTATATACATACAATACAGGAAGTTCTTGTATGACTACCGGAAGCTAAGTACAGTTTACACAGCGCTGAGAGTGTTGCGCATCTATAGGTAAATGAACTCATTTGTCTGGGCCAACTTGGCCCAAAGGAACTATATAAAGCCAAAGTAAACATGGAGTTAGGTTTTACACTGACATGTCTATTCCCTATGGGCTACAAACTAAATCAGCTTACCATGGGTTAACACATGGATCAAAATTCAGCCGATTCAGCAGAGACTGGCCAAACTGCAACCCATGTGTCAGACACCGCCCGGCGGGATCTCTAGTGATCCACCAGAGCCCCTGATGGTGGGGATGGACTTGGTGTGAGACTGAAACCAGGTCGCGGCCCCTGAGTGCACCCAACTGTGGTAGAGGGTTCCCACTGAGGGTATGTGCCAGGGGTGAGCCTGATGTGAAGAGGCTGACAGGCCCAGGTCATGAGCAGGATGGATGACAGTCAGGAGTGAGCGTGGTCAGACTAGTCGGGTCGGTAACGGTGGAGGCAGATAGGTACCAAGCAGTAGACCGAGAGTAGCCGGGTCACGAGCCAAGGTTCAGCAACAGGAGGTCCAATAATAGTAAGGGCAGGCAGAGGAATAGTCAGGGACGAGCCAGGGGTCAGAGCAGGAGAAGGTCAACGCGAATCAGAACAGGCAGGGTCGGCAACAAGGAACGCACTTCAGGAACACAGGTAACAGGAACTAGACCTTGCGGCAATCTGAACACTGCCTGGCCAGTTTAAATAGTGCGCCCTGCACCGTCATTGGAGCCAGGCACGCGCCTGCGTGCGTAAGTGCGCATGCACGGCCGTAATTGCCGCCGCGGACACCCAGGTCCTAATGCCTGCACATTGGTGCGCCTAGGCAATCTGCGCATGCGCAGACCTGTGCGCCGCAGAGACACCCACGGTCCCTGACACCATGCATGGGCTAGCTGGTTGTACGCAAGTCAATCTATTGATTAACTTGTGTACAACCAGCCTATTGGATTTTTCATGAACGATTAGTGCCGCCGGCTATAGCTGGCAACACTAATCTTTGTGTTCTGCCAACAGGGAAGGTTCATCTCTGACAGAACACAATAGTGCTGCAGGAGGAGTTGATAGGGGGGACCCATGGGGGAAGGAAAACAGACTGTAGATTATGCAATTTTATTTCCTTCCAACATGTACCCAATTTATATATCCTTTATGGACTATTCTTGAATGCATATCCTTTTATTAGGTATATCCCTTTTGGTCTGATTTGGAATTTAATATATTGTTTTTCATACCATCTTTAGTCCCATTGGGGGATGTTCTGGTGCCCGTCAGTCCTTGTTGTCTGGTGACTTACATCTGACCACTGCATTAAAGTTCCACACTGGGGGTTCTTTGGGTACATGTTGGAAGGAAATAAAATTGCATAATCTACAGTCTGTTTTCCTTCCTCCTATCAACTCCTCCTGCAGCGCTATTGTGTTCTGCCGGCGGGGAACCTTCCCTGTTGGCAGGACACAAAGATTACTGTTGCCAGCTATAGCCAGTGGCACTAATCGTTTGAGAAAAATCAAATAGGCTGGTTGTACACAAGTTGATTGATAGATTGACTTGCGTACAACCAGCCAGCCCATACATGGGTTGCAAACTATGTGGGTGAGCAAACTACTAAATGAAGTATTGCATTTCCATTTTTTGCCACAGTGAGTTCAGGGTAGTAACTGTTAACTTAGTAAGTAAAGGGGCTTCAGCTGTGATCCCCACCTTTATCAAGGGGGTGCAAATAATAGTATACGTAACCTAAAGTGGACTCTTGAAGACTACAGACATTTTTTAGTAAATGGTCAGAGACAGCAGACATGCTCAAGGCCTTGTATGAAAGATGCTCCAGGAGACACTAGGGATATGCTACGAGACTACTTGAGATCACAGCCATTACACACCTTTACATTTCAATACACCCACTACGTGCTGGAGCTCAAGGGTCACTCAATAGGTGCAACTAGTCCTTAAACCCCAGGTTGGAAATTAGGGGTTCAATGGTTCAACATAGGAAATAAAAAATCCAAATATTCTGGCAGCCCCCTACCTGACAGCTGTGTGCCAACATTGGAAGCTCCCTGAAGTTAGCAGATCTTACAGGATTTGTAGTTACCGTATTTTTCGCTCCATAAGACGCACTTTGTTCCCCCCAAAAAAGGGGGGAAAATGTCAGTGCGTCTTATGGAGCGAATATAAAGCAGCCGGTCCGGTATTTCTGCCGCCACCATGTCAGAATACCGGGCCGGCCGCTCAGCTGTTCTCTCCTGCAGGGCCTTACCTGTTCCTCGCTCCAGCGCTGCACAGTCTTCCTGCGCTAGCTTCTGTGACAGCCGGGTGCCCACTGCGCATGTGCTGCGCTTTGTGAGTGATCCAGTGTCTTCTGGGACACATGAAAGGTCCCAGAAGGCGCCGGGCCATTCACAAAGCGCAGCGCTTCTCGCGCATGCGCAGTGGGCACCCGGCTGTCACAGAAGCCGGCCCGGTAAGAAGAGAGAAGGACAACTCCGCGGAAGTGGGAGCGGGTACCTGTCAAATTCAGGTACCCGCTCCCCCTCCCTCACCAAAGGTCTGCAGTCTCTGGTCATCCCCTGCACTGTCTGCAGTCTCTGGTCATTCCCTGCACTGTCTGCAGTCTCTGGTCATCCCCTGCACTGTCTGCAGTCTCTGGTCATTCCCTGCACTGTCTGCAGTCTCTGGTCATTCCCTGCACTGTCTGCAGTCTCTGGTCATTCCCTGCACTGTCTACAGTCTCTGGTCATTCCCTGCACTGTCTGCAGTCTCTGGTCATCTCCTGTACTGTGTCCGCAGTCTCTGGTCATCTCCTGTGCTGTGTCCGCAGTCTCTGGTCATCTCCTGTACTGTGTCCGCAGTCTCTGGTCATTCCCTGCACTGTCTGCAGTCTCTGGTCATTCCCTGCACTGTCTGCAGTCTCTGGTCATCTCCTGTACTATGTCCGCAGTCTCTGGTCATCTCCTGTACTGTGTCCGCAGTCTCTGGTCATCTCCTGTACTGTGTCTGCAGTCTCTGGTCATCCCCTGTACTGTCTGCAGTCTCTGGTCATCTCCTGTACTGTGTCCGCAGTCTCTGGTCATCTCCTGTAGTATGTCCGCAGTCTCTGGTCATCTCCTGCACTGTGTCCGCAGTCTCTGGTCATCCCCTGTACTGTGTCTGCAGTCCATTGGTTCAGAATATTTTTTTTTCTTGTTTTTCGCCTCTAAAACCTAGGTGCGTCTTATGGTCAGGTGCGTCTTATGGAGCGAAAAATACGGTATATGGCACTGATTACAGCTTTCTTGTAAAAACAACCATGTTTTTTTTACCTGCCTTGCTTCTTTACCATATTACATCTACTACAAACCAAGAAATCCATTGTAAAAGCTTTAACATTTAACAATACAGTACCTTGACTGAGATTCTGTTTTTTCTTTTTTCTCTTTTCCGGGAGACGTATCACAAGGATATAAGACCTGGTGGTAATAAAATACGACAAAATCATAAACAATATGTTGTACCATTTTGAACCACCCTACGCAGTTCTAAATCTACAATATATGCACTTAAGTGGGGCATGCCAGACAATTGTGTGGCATGCCCCACTTAAGTGCATATATTGTAGATTTTCTTGATTTTCTTGACTGACAAAGCAAGTAAAAATTTTCTTGACTGACAAAGCAAGTAAAAAGGCACAGTTGCCATCTCCTAAGCTGAAAGTCCTGAGAGGTTTTGAGAATTATTTTTTTTAAAAAACAGATCCTTGGGAGATTCCGTTTACACCCAACATGCACATCTGATGTTTAGTACATATTGGCTGAGCTACTACTCCCAATAGGCTATACAGTGCGGGCTTGTTCTCACATGTAGAAGTCCTTGCCAATCTGCAGTGGATCACTTTTCAGAGGGGGTTTAACAGGCAGTGAGGAGGCAATATGTTGTCTCCTCTTGATAAGAGCACCTGTATTCTTTTTTGGCATGTCAAGTGATATTATACAAACATGTGATGTATATATAATGGCATTCATTATACACATGTACAGAATTCTTTCACAATTTTTTTAGGGGGTTAGTGATTTGGTATTTGTTTTTAGTTTTGAAATATTGCACATTATATAGAGTGGAGTGCTTCATTATTTTTTTAATCATTAAAAACATATTAATTATTTTTTTCTTAATAATGTGTAACTTTTATGTCTCTAACATTATAATGTAGTTAAGCTTACCACAATTCGTGATGAAGTAGAATAACCAATTTAAGAGTGCTCCCCTTGCCCCACCATCTAGATCAGCTTCCACAATAGACTTGTTATTTATTAATAAAGAGTGTTCATAAGTAGGGTGTTGAGCAGAATCTTTGTGGTAATAGCTCTTGCCGTGATTGTTTTTGATGTGTTTTTAAAGTTTTTGTAACAAAGAATCTGTTTTGTAATCCTCGTTGTTAACATTATCGCTGTTACATTTGAACAGTACTAGTCACAAACTATGTATTATAGCCATGTTTAGAAGGCAACAAATAAATATATTTTCAAAGCCAAATGTACAGTTAGGTCCATATATATTTGGCCACAGGAACAATTTTCATACTTTTGTCTCTGTATGCCACCAGAATAAATTAAAACAAAACAATCCAAATGAATTTGAAGTGCAGACTTTCAGCTTTAATTCAAGGGGTTGAACATGACTATCAAGTACAAATTTTAGGAACTGCAAACATTTTTAAATACAGTCTATCCATTTTCAGGGGCTCAAATGTAATTGGACAAATGAATATAATCATACATAAAATGTTCATTTTTAATATTTTGTAAAGAATCCTTTACTGGCAATGACTGCCTGAAGTCTGGAACCCATGGACATTACCAAAGACTGGATTTCCTCCTTTCTGAAGCTTTGCCAGGCTCTAACTGCAGCTGTCTTCAGTTTGTTCTTTGTTTGTGGGTCTTTCTGCCTTTAGTTTTGCCTTCAGCAAGTGAAATGCATGCTCAACTGGGTTGAGATCAGGTGACTGACTCGACCATTGCAGAATATTCCACTTCTTTTCCTTTAAAACCTCCTGGGTTGCTTTTGCAATGTGTTTTGGATCACTGTCCATCTGTACTGTGAAGCGCCGACCCATCAACTTTGCTGCATTTGGCTGAATCTGGGCTGACAGTATACAGTTGCAAGAAAAAGTATGTGAACCCCTTGGGATTACGTGGAGTTTTGCATGAATTGGGCATAAAATGTGCTCTGAACGTCATCTACGTCACAACAATAGAAGAACACAGTCTGCTGAACATAATACTACACAAACATTAGATGTTCCCATGGTTTAATTGCACATAACATGTAAACATTCACAGTGCAGGGAGGAAAAAGTATGTGAGTCCCTAGCTTAATGACTTCTCCCAGAGCTAATTGGAGCCAGGAGTGAACCAACCTTGACTCCAATCAGTGTGATGATATTGGATGTGTTGCTGAAAGCTGTCCTGCCCTTAAAAAACACACACCTGTTTTGGGTTTACTGGTTTCAAGAAGCACTCTCTGATGTGAACCATGCCTCGCAGAAAAGAGCTCTCAGAAGACCTATGATCAAGAATTGTTGACTTGCATGAAGCTGGAAAGGGTTACAAAAGTATCTCCAAAAGCCTTGATGTTCATGTGTCCACGGTAAGACAGGCTGTCTACAAATGGAGAAAGTTTAGCACTGTTGCTACTCTCCCTAGGCATGGTCGTCCTGTAAAAATGACTGCAAGAGCACAGCGCAGAATGCTGCATGAGGTAAAGAAGAATACCAGAGTGTCAGCTAAAGACCTACAGAAATCTCTGGCACATGCTAACATTTTTGTTGACACATCTACAATAAGGAAAACATTAAACAAGAATGGAGTACATGGGAGGACACCACGGAGGAAGCCATTGCTGTCCAAAAAGAATATTGTAGCACGTTTGAAGTTTGCAAAAGAGCACCTGGATGTTCCACAGCACTACTGGCAAAATATACTGTGGACAGATGAAACCAAGATTGAGTTGTTTGGGAAGAACACACAACACTATGTGAGGAGAAAAAAAGGCACAGCACACCAACATCAAAACCTCATCCCCACTGTAAAACATGGCGGAGGGAGCATCATGGTTTGGGGCTACTTTGCTGCCTCAGGGCCTGGACGGATTGTTGTCATTGATGGGAAAATGAATTCCAGAGTTTATCAAGACATTTTGCAGGAAAACGTACGACCATCTGTCCGCCAACTGAAGCTCCGCAGAGGATGGGTGATGCAACAGGACAATGACCCAAAGCATACAAGTAATTCTTCAAAACAATGGCTGCCACAGCACAGAATACGCCTTCTGGAGTGGCCCAGTCAGAGTCCTGACCTCAACCCGATTGAAATGCTGTGGCATGACCTTAAGAGAGCGATTCACACCAGACATCCCAAGAATATTTCTACACTGAAACAATTTTGTGAAGAGGAGTGGTCCAAAATTACTCCAGATCATTGTGCAGGTCTGATCTGCAACTACAGGAAACGTTTGGTTGAGGTTATTCCTGCCAAAGGAGGGTCAATCAGTTATTAAATCAAAGGTTCACATACTTTTTCCTCCCTGCACTGTGAATGTTTACATGTTATGTGCAATTAAACCATGGCAACATCTAATGTTTGTGTAGTATTATGTTCAGCAGACTGTGTTCTTCTATTGTTGTGACTTAGATGACGTTCAGAGCACATTTTATGCCCAATTCATGCAAAACTCCACGTAATCCCAAGGGGTTCACATACTTTTTCTTGCAACTGTATCTCTAAACACTGCAGAATTCATCTGGCTGCTTCTGTCTTATCATCAATAAACACCAATGACCCAGTGCCACTGGAAGCCATGCATGCCCATGCCATCACACTGCCTCCACCATGTTTTACAGAAGACGTTGTGTGCTTTGGATTATAAAATGTTCCAAGTCTTCTCCACACTTTTTTCTTCCCGTCATTCTGGTACAGATTAATCTTAGTTTCAGCCATCCAAGGAATGCTTTCCCAGAACTGGTCTGGCTTTTTAGATGTTTTTTGGCAAAGTCTAATCTAGCTTTTCTATTCTTCAGGCTTATGAATGATTTTCACCTTGTGGTGAACCCTCTGTATTTGCTCTCGTGAAGTCTTCTCTTGATTGTAGACTTTGAAAATGAGATGCCCACCCCCTTGAGAGTGTCCTTCACTTGTCTGGATGTTGTGAATAGGTTTTTCTTTACTGTAGAGAGGAACCTGTGATCATCCACCACTGTTGTCTTTCGTGGACATCCATGCCTTTTTATGTTGCTGAGCTCACCAGTGTGTTCTTCTTTCTTCAGAATGTACCAAACTGTTGATTGGCCACTCCTAATGTTGCTGCTATCTCTCTGATGGATTTGTTTTGTTTTTTGAAGCCTTACAAAGGCCTGTTTCACTTGCATGGACATCTCCTTTGAACGCATGATGTAGATTCACAGCAACAGAGTCCAAATGCAAATACCACACTTACAATCAACTCCAGACCTTTTACCTGCTTAATTAATGAAGAAATAAGGAAGGAGTAGCCCACAGCTGGTCATAAAACAGCTTTTGATTTAATTGTCCAATTATTTTTGGTCCCTTGAAAAAGGGGGAATGGCTACTCTTAAGAACTGTAATTCCTAAACCATTACTCCAATTTGGATGTACATACCCTCAAATTAAACCAGAGAGTGTGCACTTTAAGCCCATATCCATTATATAACTATAGCTTGAATACATTTTGGTAAATACCTGAAAATTTTCATTTTGAATAGAGCAACGAAGGGTTGTTGTCCGTCAGTTTTTTTTTGCCATCTGTGTTCTATTGCGAAGATTTCCCTTCACTTCCTGTCCCATAGCCAACACAGGAAGTCAAATGAAGTCCCCCTACCCCCTTTCCCCTCAAGTGAAGTAATTACTGGTTGTCACCAGGGTCACCAGAAGTAGTGTCTCCATTGGAAGAATTCCCTTCTATTCCTGTTGTGGTGGCAACTCAAAATTTGGGGATTGTCTTTCACTTTCACTATCAGTGATAATGGTAAATAGGTTATAAAGGGAGGGTGAAGCTCCCTAAAGAGGAATTATACAGGAAAAAAAACTGTCAGGTGTTCTAATCCCTGTGTACTCTAAGGCATAAAACCGCTGTCATGTTTTATTGCTGTCTCTGTTGGGGAAATTTCTCCTGCAGATGTCCTGTTAATAACTGTTAATGAGACACAAAGGTTGTTGGGGAATCCAAAACTTTATAGTGGTCACAAAAATAGAGAAATCTTCCTTTAGGGACACCTGTTTTGGTCCCAACTGCCTACAAAGGGATTTCTTTAGAGGTTTCCTCTTAAATCCTGTTGTGTCTCAGTGACAAGAAGTGAAGAAAAATCTGCATTATAGGACAGAGACAACAAAATCAATAAATGAACAAAGAAATGAAATTAATCACAGGAGCTTTACATGCACATTTAGAATGTAGATTAAAGGATAAATTCACCTTTACCAAAATGTACACTGTGCTGCCCCAAATTGGTATAACAGCACTGTGAGCTAAACCTAACCCCAACGCAGGGCTCTATTTCAGTTCAAAGAATGTAGACCAAAACTGCATTAAAAAGAAATCTTCTTAAATCTACAGCTGATGATGGCTAGGTTTTGTGTCATTGTATGGATGAAGCAACCGTTGGGACCAGAGTCCCCTAGTGCCACAGAGGGGGTGCTGTCCTGTTTTGGGCTGCACATTCACAGTGCACACTCTCTCCTGTATGAGGAGCTCAGGGGTTGCAACAGTAGGGAGTATACATTGTGCATGTGTGGCCTAAAAGAACAAGACAGCACTCCCTACCATGGCATTAGGGGGAGTTGGTCCCAATGACTGTTCCATCTCTACAATAATTCATGAAAGAACCGTCCCCTCTTTTAAGAAGGCTTCTTTTTGATGCAGTTTTGACCCTGGCTGGAAGGCATGTTTAGCACACTGTGCTGTTAAGTCCATATGGGATAACAAAGTGTATTTTTGAGTATAGGTGAACTAACCATGTGAAAAGAAAAACGAATTAGCACTGTATTAAAAAGAGATTATACCTTCCTGTTTTTGCTGAGGATACTCCGACTGTTTCTTGCGAGTGCTCAAAAAATAACTATGACTAGCTGCTTACAAAACATCATGATTCTGAGCCTTGATACGTTGCTCACAGGACATTTAAGTTTTTAACTTTCCCTATGCTTCAGAGTCACCTGTTGCTATTCTCTCTCCCCCCCCCCTATGCCATGACCAGCTTCACTTCCTTTATGAAGGCTACAACCTGTTGCCATTCTGCTTCCTTTATTCCCTACAAGTCCATGTTTAGCTGTCATTCTGCTTCTCTTTTCACTCATGCTTTTCTATTTAGACCCCTGTCAACTGCCTAAAACCCACATTTTACACTCTGCCCCCCCCATTGATCATTTTTAGTTAGATGGCCCCCCTAACCAAATATTAAGTGCCCAAATAAAACACTGTGATTGGCCAGCAATGCAGAGGGCCAAACCATTTCAGTCTTCACTAACCTGGCACAAATTTGCTGGTATAAATAAAATGCAGATTTGATACTGCATAGGTGACAGTACCAGACACTCTCAGCTTTTTTATTCATGCTGTCTCATGTTTAAATCAATCTAAACACATTCAAAAACTCATCAATAACACTAACCTTCTTCGTAGGAGGAGAGACAGCCTGTGGAGATGTACATTTTCTTTTCCTGTGAGATTGATCATTCAATATCTTGGTTTTGCCTTCATTTGGTGTCTTGTTTACCATGCAATCACTTTTCATTCTGTTTTGCAGAATCTGACATGTAATTAAGTCAAACGATGAATTGTTGTCATTCAGAGCTTTTGCTAATTCAATCGTCTTCATTATCTTCATCGTATGGGCCATTTTTCCTAAATCCTTCTTAGGAGAAGATGTTAGAATCTCAAGAAAATCTGAAAACTGGCTGTAATTATGGTCCAACTCCATGGATAAGCTTCCATAGTGTAATGAGACAACGCATGGGGAGAAGTGAATGTATCCATGTATTGTTGAGTTGGGTTTTAAAGCCATTTGTTTTAGTTCTGAAAGCTCTGAAAGTTCCCCGGTCATCATGTGAAACGCATACGCGTAATTCATTGAATCTGAGCAGTTGCTGATGACTTCTAGCTCTGATTTTATGTCCACTATTCTGCTTTCGATTGTGTCAATAGCACTGGGCATCATGTTTCCAGTCACAAAGGAGGCCAGTCTTTGTTGAATTTGAACCAGGTCAGATAACAGAGAGGTGTCATACCACAGTAATCCTCTTTTTGTTTCTTTTTTTTTCTGTGTAGCCACCACACAATTAAGAAAATGCAAGGTTTCATATGTCATTGCTAGTTCAATATATGGTTCAACTGCTTCAGTCTTTATCAGAGTAGTAAGTGAGTCTTTTCTTTGAGTCATTTCCTTAACATTGTTATCTTTGATTAAGGATTTTTCTATATCACATTCCTGTAAGATCTGAAAGTTTTTTATCTGGGAGTCTAAGTGCTTTTGGCATTCAAGAATCATTTGTTCTAACAAACAAGGTTCTGCTTGTAGAGCTTGGTCTATGAACTTGCTAACTATGAATCCATTCTTATGAGAACATTGACTTTTGTGCGAATTTAGGTTATTATTCCACAACTCATCTATCTCATAAGCCACCCAAGGTTCTTCACCAGGGACACAAAACACTTCGTACAACTTTGATAAAGCACTGCTATTTATCTGACCAATGATCTCTTTTGTAAGGACTAGCTTTTTGTTGCTGTCAATTGCTTTCTTTTCATTAAAAACCATCATTTTTGCAGCATCAAACAGTAAGTGCTGAATACCAAAGAGTGACAAATTCATACTTTTAGACACTGAGGTCTTCAAAAAGTCAATTTTAGCCGAGATAATTTCTAGAAGACATAGTGCATGTTCCTTTTTTCCAGGTTCTACTTTAGGAAGTTGAATAAATCTACTTATTAGCTCCAAAGTGCTTTTTTGCAAGGCCACCAAATCTTCTACTGTGTCTCCCAGATGTGCTCCACAGCTGAAAGGTATGGAAAGTGAAAACGCGGAATAGTCAAAATCATGCTTTAAAACATCTTCACATTCTTTCAGTTCTCTATTATATTTCAAGTAGACATAGTAGGAACTGTTCTTGTCATCTATTTCCTTCAAAAAATCAGACAGTCTGCTACAAAGGCTCTCCAAAGTAGTAACTGCACTGTCATTCAGTTTTTCTTGAAATGATGTATAGAAGTGTGACTGTTGCTGATAGCCAGCTTCGCCTGCAAGTAATTCCCTATACAGCGATCCATCATACCATAGGAGACTGCGGAATGTAGGCCTTCCTTCAATAAAACGAATGCGATTCTCAATAAACTCAGTTGTTTCTACCATCATCTGTAATTCAAGAAAAGACTCAACAGCCTGTGGCAGTAAGGTACTTCTAAAACAGGTTTTTAGATGGTGGGAAAACAACAATTTCCTGTCTACTATTACATCTTTCCAGGTACATTCCTGCTTTCTCTCAAAGGACTTGATAAAAACAGGAAGCATTTTTTTGCACAAGGATCGGCAGTCCTGTAGACTTTTTAAGCTGTCTGTCTCACTTGCATTTTGCAAAATCTTCGACAATTTTCCCAATAACAATCTTGACACCTCATTATTTTTTGCTGTGGTTAATGTACTGTGATTATTTTTTTTTCCTTTGCGTTGATTTTTTTCACAAGCTGAATCTGTTTTTTTCTTAGCTGTTTTAATTGCAGCATGGCATGAATGGTACTTCTTTGCATGCAATAACATTTTCTTGGTGCAGATTATCTCATTCCCATCTTTTTTAACTTTTAGACTTTTTTTTGTGAAAGCCACTTTCTTTTCAGTTGTAGATTTCGGAAAAGAAATAGCTGGTATTGCATTCTCTATGTCTGATATGCAAGCAATAGGAGAAGCAGCAATACCTACACTGTTTCTGTATTGAGGCGATGGAGACAATTTTTTGGGTGAAGGTGAATTGCGAGAAGTTGCAGCCAATAAGGAATCTTTTGCAGAATTTCCATTAAGTCCTTGAGTTGTCAGGTTTAGACATTTTCTGTCTCCGGGGGCAGACCTTTGCTGATGCTTATCAGAGACAGAAACCTTTAAAGAATGTGGAATTTGTAACAATTGCTTGCCTCCACACTCTACCTTCACACTTTCAGCTTGTTTTCCTTTGGTGTCTATTCTTTTTCCATTCTGACTTTTTATTTTAAAAGTATTACGGCTTGTATTATGTTGATTTTCTTGGCTAGAGTTTCCTGTGGCTTGCAAGGACTCTATGACATTACATCTCCTTCCTGACTTAGCTTCAAGCTGCAGGGATTTTTGTACTCTTTTGTGTGCTTTTCTTAGGTGAAGAATAGCTCGGTCTAGTCTTTTAGAAATTCGCTTGCTCTTACACAGAGGAATCTCACCTGACAACAATCCTAAAACCACCTTTATATTTTTTTCAGACTGAGAGAACTTGTTCATTCTTCTAACAGATCTTTTAATGACTACTGAAAGCCTCCTTGTGCTGCTGAGTTTCTTTTTTGTAATTTTGGAATGAGACAAACTGTTGCCAGTTGTGATGCAAGAGGAATTATTATAATTAATGGCCCCAGATTTAATCTGATTTTGAGTTATTAGCTTTCCATCTAAATGGACACTTTCACTCATTCTGGCACTATGAGGCAGACGTTCAGGAGTGTTACCAACTGGAGCTTTGCAATCCTGCGACATGGAAGATGTTTTTTTAGTTACAGTTTCTGAGACATCACTTGTTTTCTGAAGATTTGAGAGAACATCTTTTTTAGCACTTTTGTTTACCTTTTCTTTTAGAGTCATGGATGAATGTACTTCAACAAAATTGTTGACATCCTGTTCTACACACATATAGTGAGTGTTTTTAATGGTAATTTCCATGTCAGGAAAGATCCTTAAGCCACTAGGTTCTCTCAATTTTCTTGAAGGTTTCCATAACTCTGTCATGTCTTCTGCTTTCTCTTTCTGTGTTCCAAAAATACCTTTCCAATCTATGCGGCTCTCCAACTCTTCCATACACTGCAAATTGGGCTGTATGTCCCCAAATGTATTTTTTTCAATTAATGAATTACGCGCTCTTGTTTTTTCAGACTGTGGCATTTCAAATGAATCATTACAAGAGAAATTTTTGGAAATTAAATCCATATCAGAATTTTTCTTAGCCTCTTTATCTTTGGTAGTATGTATTTCTGTACATAGTAAATTCTTTTTACTATTGGGTTCATTTTCATGTGTGTCATTGTCTTTATGATTTGGACCTGAGAAAACTCTGGGGTTTCCAGACGCATTTTTTGCATTAAGATCATTTGTTAAGTTGCTGGCAGCATTGTGCTTGTTACCCTCTTTAATTTTTTTAGGTGGAGAAGCAGGCACTGTCTTGATGGACTCCATCATACACTGCAAATCGCGCTGTATGTCCCCAAATTTATTTTTTTCAATTAATGAATTACGCACTCTTGTTTTTTCAGACTGTGGCATTTCAAATGAATCATTACAACAGAATTTTTTGGAAATTAAATCCATATCAGAATTTTTCATAACTTCTTTATCTTTGGTAGTATGTATTCCTGAACATAATAAACTCTTTTTACTATTGGGTTCATTTTCATTTGTGTCATTGTCTTTATGATTTGGACCTGAGAAAACTCTGGGGTTTCCAGACGCATTTTTTGCATTAAGATCATTTGTTAAGTTGCTGGCAGCATTGTGTTTGTTACCTTCTTTCATTTTTTTAGGTGGAGAAGCAGGCACTGTCTTGATGGACTCCATCATACACTGCAAATCGCGCTGTATGTCCCCAAATTTATTTTTTTCAATTAATGAATTGCGCACTCTTGTTTTTTCAGACTGTGGCATTTCAAATGAATCATTACAACAGAAGTTTTTGGAAATTAAATCCATATCGGAATTTTTCTTAACTTCTTTATCTTTGGTAGTATGTATTCCTGAACATAGTAAACTCTTTTTACTATTGGGTTCATTTTCAATTGTGTCATTGTCTTTATGATTTGGACCTGAGAAAAATCTGAAATTTTCAGATGCATATTTTACATTAGGATCATTTGTTAAGTTGCTGGCAGCATTGTGTTTGTTGCCCTCTTTCATTTTTTTAGGTGAAGAAGCAGGCACTGTCTTGATGGACTCAACGTTTTCTTTCTTGTGTAAACGCTGTTCTTGCACTTTCTTTTCAGGGGATTTCTTCATTGAACATTTCTTGGAAACATTAGGAGATTTTTTATTAAGACAGGATGGAGAATTAGATAGATGCTTTTGGGGACCTGTATGATCTGCAGTCTTTTTAGCTTTCATATCAGGATTTGATATAAAGGTTTCAGACTGAGCACCTTTCTCAAGTTGTTCTTTGCTTAATGCTAAAAACATCTTTACAGGTTGAAATACACTTCTATTGATGTGATGTGCTTTAGTTGTGACAGGCTTACTTTTGGTACCATTAGAACATGCTTTCTTGTCCCCATCACGGACAGAGTGTCGATGATTTTGAAAAGTCCCTGATTGAGTCGTAACTTTAGCACTCTCATCTTCAGTCAGTTTTTCTGAAGACAAACATTCATTGCTGTTACTGCCACTTAGAACAACCTTCAGAAGTGTGTCTTTCTGGTTTTGTTTTGAAGACAAGCCATCATTGTCTTCAGTCTGTCCCCTATTTATTCTCAAAGATAATAATTGACAGTTGTTTTGAAGCAGATGGCTCTTGTCATTTATTTTAGATGGGTATTTGGACTGATTAACACTTCCAGGAGGCACAGTTGTTTTTTCCAGGGATGAACGCAGTCTCACAGGCTCTTCATCTTTTGTAACGCCTAACTGACTGTCATGCAGTGTTTGGGATATAGCATGTACACACAGTTTTTCCGAAAGTTTTGATTTCTCGCCCATGGATAGATATTGCAAAGACTGACCATCTGCATCTTCCACATTTTCAGTAAGAGTCAAATATGATGACTGTTTTTTCTCTGTCTTCATTAATGGTTCTTTTACCGTACTACGACTGCAATCAGAAAAACGTACTTCCTCAAAACATAAATACAGTGAGGTTTTACCTACATGACTTTCCCAGTATTCTTTTTCTTTTATAAGATCTTCATCTTTAATGTTAGACACTTCAGTATTAAAAATACATTTGGATTGTTTTTGTTGCTCTGTAAGATGCTGATCAGCAGCCGTTATGTCGTCTTTTTCATCCATTTTCCTAATTTCCTGCTCATTCATGTAATTCTCATCTGAAAAGCGCATTTCTTCAAAGCTTAAGCATAGCAATGTTTTTCCTATACTGTTTTCCAAGGTGCCCAAATTCTCTTTGCTAGGCTCTTTTTCTTTTACATTGGGCACCTCACTTTCCAAAACAAGTTCTTTTTGATTTTGCTGTCCTAAAAGATATTGGTCGGTGACTTCTTGTTCAAGCCTTTTTAGAAGTCTAGGATCTTTAATACTATTTGATGAAATCACCATAGAAGATGAGATTAGACTCTCTAAAGACATACAAAAATTATTAAAGGGCGTGCTAAAGTTTGGAAGAGAAATCTGGTTCTGAAACACAGGTGTAGGTACATGATGCCTGTTTAAAACAGGCAAATTTTGGACTTCATTTTGTAAGCTACTGTTTTGAGAAATCTCTCTTAGAGAAGGTTTGGTCGCTGGTGTACGAACACTGTGAAATATAACTGTAGCATCTTTGCCTTTCCCTATCCTTTGGGCCACTGTGCAATTTGCCAAGGCATCACTTCCTAGAAAACAAGAATATCATCAGTAATGATCAATATTTTGAGCACATGCAGCATAAAATAAAATGTTTAAGTAAATACAATAAAACTATGAAAAATAAAAAAATATATATATTTTTTTGTGCTCGCCGTAAAATCCGTTACTTACATTGAGGGACACAGGAAGTCTTTAATTTACAGGGGAATTAGACACTGGCATACAAACAAAAAAACTGTAGGCTGGTCCAGGATAACCCATCCTAATTTAAGCATGCCTCAGTTTTGTAGCAAAGCATTACCAATAGTATTATCATAAACACAGGGAAGTGAGACCCATGTAACTCAATGGACTAAAAGAAAAAGATTTTAAGATGAATAGAAAAATTATACATTCTCTCTTGTCCACTGAGGAATAAAGGAATTGTTTCACCTTCAGAACATCCAAAAGCAGGCCTAATGAGGAGTAGGCAACACAGCAAACAAAACCTGACAGGCCCAAGAAACCAACAGAGAACTAAGAACTGTCTGTAGCTTAAAGAGTTGCCTGAATGATCTTACATCCAAAGCTGGCATCAAATGAGGATGAACATGGTAGAATATAAAAAAAAGGCCAGGTGGCAATCTAGCAAACCTAGAAAACAGTTAATTGATGCTGAAAAGCCTAAGAAGCACTCACAGTACAGTGAGATTTGACAGGGAAGGGTGAAACCCAATCCTTGAAGCCATAAGCTTAGATGATGGTCTGCCAGAGTCACCTAATGATGGTGGAGTCAGAAGCTGGAATCAGAAGCTGGTGTACCCCTACAGCACGGGTGTCAAACTGGCGGCCCTCCAGCTATTACAAAACTACAAGTCCCATGAGGTATTGCAAGATTAACAGTTGACTCCCAAAGGCAAAGGCATGATGGGACTTGTAGTTTTGCAACAGGTGGGGGGCTGCCAGTTTGACACCCCTACTTTACAGGGTCCATCCAAAATTACAATATGGTAATCAGTCTTCCTGAAAGAAGCAGTGGCTAGGGAACAGACTAGATGAAAAGTGGGTGGAAAGAACAATGTCCTGGTTGAGGTAAAAGACATAATCTACTTTAAGCAAGAAGAAAGTCGTAAGCCTCAACAGCACCTTGTCTCTGTAAAAAAACAAAAATGGTTTCCTGCAGGATAAGACCACCAGTTCAGAACCTCATTTCTCAAAGGTGATGGCTACAAGAAACACCACCATTAGAGCCCAGTTTTCTCTGAAACAGAATGGAAAGGTCATAAACATGACCCCATATATTGCTAAGAGTCAGATACTGGTTCAGACCAGGTACAGGAAGGACAGAATTTGTTCCACAGAGAAACTCCTGAGGCCGATGCCCCAAAAGTCACACCAAGTAAAGTACCGTATTTTCCGGATTATAAGACGACTTTTCAACCCCTGAAAATCTTCTGAAAAGTCGGGGGTCGTCTTATACGCCGGTGCGAGCCGGTGTCAGGGCGGCACTTTTTCAAGGGGCGGCGCGGCGCTGCCCCCCCTCCAACGGACACCAAGTACAGGGGTGGGCAGAGGGGCTGCTGTACCTTACCTGGCTCCGGTCCCACGACGATCCGGTCCAGGAAGCGCGGCTGCTCCTTCTTTCAGTTCGGCCGCTCGATGGTCACGCGGCCACTCGGCTCCGCCTCCTCACCGGTGATTGGGCGCCAGAACTGGAAAGGCACACAGGCGACCAATCACCGGTGAGGAGGCGGAGCCGAGCGGCCCCGCAAAAATCGAGCGGCCGCACTGGAAGATGGAGCAGCCACTCCTCTTAACCACTGACACTAACGATGAGGCACTGTTCCTCCCCCCACTGACACCAACGATGAGGCACTGTTCCTCCTCCCCACTGACACCAACGATGAGGCACTGTTCCTCCCCCACTGACACCAACGATGAGGCACTGTTCCTCCCCCACTGACACCAACGATGAGGCACTGTTCCTCCCCCACTGACACCAACGATGAGGCACTGTTCTCCCCACTGATACCAATGATGGGGCACTATTCCTCCTCCCCACTGACACCAATGATGGGGCACTATTCTCCCCACTGACACCAATGATGGGGTGCAATTCCTCCCACTGACACCAATGATGGGGCGCAATTCCTCCCACTGACACCAATGATGGGGCACTATTCCTGCCACTGATACCAATGATGGGGCGCTATTCCTGCCACTGATACCAATGATGGGGCGCTATTCCTCCCACTGACACCAATGATGGAGCGCTATTCCTCCCACTGACACCAATGATGGGACACTATTCCTCCCACTGACACCAATGATGGGGCACGATTCTTCCCACTGACACCAATGATGGAGCACTATTCCTCCCACTGACACCAATGATGGGACACTATTCCTCCCACTGACACCAATGATGGGGCACGATTCTTCCCACTGACACCAATGATGGGGCACGATTCTTCCCACTGACACCAATGATGGGGCACTATTCCTCCCACTGACACCAGTGATGGAGCACTATTCCTCCCACTGACACCAATGATGGGACACTATTCCTCCCACTGACACTAATGATGGGACACTATTCTTCCCACTGACACCAATGATGGGGCACTATTCCTCCCACTGACGATTGATGGGGCACTATTCCTCCCACTGACTAATGATGGGGCACTATTCCTCACACACTGACACTAATGATGGGGCACCATCATTGGTGTCAGTGGGAGGAATAGTGTCCCATCATTGGTGTTAGTGGGAGGAATAGTGCCCCATCATTGGTGTCAGTGGATGAAATAGTGCCCCATCATTGGTGTCAGTGGGAGGAGTAGTGCCTCATCATTGGTGTCAGTGGGAGGAATAGCACCCCATCATTGGAATACCATACTGAAATAGCATACCATATTGAAATCAAATCTGATGTTTTTTCATTTTTATTTGGTGTGTGTTGGAAGAGGGGTAGTCTTAAACGGCGAGTATAGCCCAAACCCTATATTTTAACAGGAAAAGTAGGGGGTCGTCTTATACGCCCAGTCGTCTTATACGCCGGAAAATACGGTATGTGTCTGATAACAAGCTCTGCAGGACGTAGACTCCCTGGCCTATAGCATTGCAGGAATCACAGATTCAGAGATGTCACTTTCCTTTAGAGCCTGGACTTCAACAGTCAAGCTGTTAAAGCCAGCGACTGAGAAACAGGATGGCAAATTTGTCCTTGGGACAGAAAATTCCCAACAATCCAGTTGAACCCATTAGGCATATGACAGAAGTCTTACTAGGTCAGCATACCACATCTGCCTTGGCCAGTCTGGGGCAATGACAATTGCTGGAATGCCTTTCAACTCGATACTGCAAAGCAGGTGAGGAAGGCATTTCTGGAAAGGCATATATCAGGGCTCTCACAAACGGATCTCACAAAGCCACTAGACCATCCACAGCGTTCATTAGAAGAACCCTGTATTTAAAAAGAAAACCCTCCCAATCTGTTACCAAAGCTGGAGGCCAGGAGGTCTACATCCAGCATTCCCCACCTGCGACACAAGTCCTGGAACACTTCCAGATGTAGCAAATGCTTCCCCAGGTTCCAGAGCTGCCGGCTAAAGAAGTCTGCCTGTTAACTGTCTATGCCTGGAATGTACAAGGCTGACAAGACTGGAACATTAAATTCTGTCCAGCGCAGGAGCCAATTTACCTCTCTGCCATGGTGAGGCTTGTGGTTCCTCCCTGATGATTGAGTCCTGATAAAATAACCCCTCAGGAGGATGGTCTAATGCTGTATAGATAAGCAAATCACCTGAAGTTCCAAGATAATGATTGGGAGAGGAGACTCCTCCAACAACCAAGTTCCCTACACCAACAGGGTGCCCAGAAATTCTCCCCATCTGTCATGTGACTGTCTGGTTTTGAACCTGGGGACCTTCTGGTTCTGTGCTGCAGCTCTGTCCACTCTGTCACCGGTGGGTCCAAGGCTCTGCAGTATATACACTGCTTGGTGTTAATACCCCGGGACTCTTTAGCTCCACCTGCCTTCTAGCTGCAGTCAATCTCTAATCAGCTCTGCTTCTAAATAGCAAAACGTCCTGTGATCTGTGCCCGTTTGTTAGATCCGTTTCCCTGGGTGTGCTATACTGCTGAACTACAGAACTTCTGGACTTTGACCTTTGCCTGATTCCTGGATTACTCTCTTTGTCTGACGATTCTACATTACTCTGTCAATCTGTGTATGACCCTGCCTGCCTCTGGCCACACTTCTGGATTCTGACTTTGTACCTTGCCGTCAAAATTTGTTGCTCACCTGGCCTGCCTGACTACACTAACGCCTCAACCCCCAGCCAAAGCTCCACTTTGAACTATACCTTACAACAAGTACCTTACACCATCCCAACAGGCTGGTGGCCAAATTAGGGATCCAGGGAAGGAAGGACATCCCCAACCCCAGAGCCAGATTCCTAAGCCACCAGACCAGGGACAACTCTGTGTGTCCTCGGTGACAGGCAAATTGGTCAGCATAAAGACCAGACTGACTTTCCTCAACACAGAATGTTGTGTTGTAGAGGTCTGGAGTAAAACTGGGACTGCCTCAAATAAACCTACCTTTATACCTAGGGCCTCGTGCAGAAGAGGAGAGTCAGATGGCTCCTGGACTGAAGAGCTTGAGTCCAGAGCATCAGGATTTTTGCATGTTCAGAGTTAGAATCAGATTTCCAAGCAATGAGTCGGTTGTTGGAAAAATCATCTAAACAGCAATACAATACAATGAGGATTCCAAGACAGCACAGCAGGGCTAGTATGAGGGGCAGCAACTTGGTGAATACTCAAGTTGTAGATGTGAGACTGAAGGACAGAGATCTAAACCGATAGACCAGCAATACCACAGCAAAGTAAAGGAATCACTGATGCAATAGAAAGATGGGGACGTGTCATTTTTGATGTCCACAGAAGCCAGAAAGTTTCCCTGGGAAAAGTGATACCAAAGTTGGTAGATTACATGCAGAAATTTTAGCCTCGGACTTGGGAACAGTGAACAGGCTGGTGTAAAAACCCTGGAATCGTTCTCCTATATGACCTGGGGCAATGATAATTTGATCCAGAAGAACCAAAAAGGCTCAATGGAGATCTGTTAATCTGGGCAGTGATACAGGAAGGTTGGAGGTAAGAAACTGAGGAGGGAGCAGGAACTGAAACTCCAGTTTGTAGCCCTGAGATACCACTTCCTGCACCCAAGCGTCTGAGATGCTAGCTGGGAAAACATCCACAAAGGTTAACAAAAATATTCCCCCACTCTAAAAAGTGGAGGTGCCCCCTTTATAAAAGCTTTAAGGTGAATGTGGAGTCAGCTTTGGTGGGTCTCAATGTGGGAGTCAAGGGAGTGTGGAAACAAAATGGATGTTTCTTAACAGTTAAAGAAAGGGAAGACTGTAGTCTGTTCCTCAGGATTCCTTTGCAGGAGAATATAGATTCTCTTGCCATAAGTAGCATCATTGATGATGTTGTTAAGCTGGTCTGAAGAGGTATTTCCTTTCAAAGGCCATGCAGATCAAATGCTTTTACACAAACGATTCTGCAGTCTGGCACTTTAGCCAGAACCCTACGCATACTGTATATACTGACATGAGACACCTGCGAGAAATGAGATGAGAAGCTACTAGCAAACTATCACAGCTTAAATCTGCAGATTTATATATAAGACAAGTAAGCGTTTAGGGAGCGCAAAGAACCTGTAAGGATGTTTCCAATCTCCAGAGAAAAACAGCTGGAAAAGTGCAAGAGCAATTGAAAATTCTTTTGGAACCTTGGAAGTTTTAAGTGACCCCAAGCTGGAAACAACACTGGTGGAAACAACAGGCTGGTCCTCTAGTTTTAAAGTGCTGTGCGCTGCATCAAAAACAACCAAAACTATTATTATTATTATTATACAGGATTTATATAAAGCCAACAGTTTGCTCAGCGCTTTACAATATAACTATCTCCTTTAATTTGGGAGTAATAGTAGTAGACCTCAGGAACAGGCTCATCAGGATTGGAATGACCCAGAATCAATCAGTCTCTGTGATGGCTCACAAGTTCCTAAGGCCACATTCTAATATAGAAACCACAGGACAGAGTGCAGGAATTCACAGCTCCTGACAGTGGCTTCTGCTTCCTTGCTTCTGAAGACACACTGAGGCTTAACAGCTAACCCCACTGCGTAGATGACATGTTCTTATCCTTATGCACCTTGTGAGCTGCCACTTGTTATTTTTAATAAAGTCTTTTCCTATATACTGCACTTATTCAGCACCCTCTGCTGTTTCCTTTATTTATTGCAGGAATGTACATGTACCACACCATCCAGTGGATGAGAGCAACACTCAGTTCCATAGCATTAACCCCCTTCATGGCAAAACAGCTGGGAACTGAGAATAAAGGCACATAAGTAATTAAGGTAGTTTCCTATGCTTAGCCCAACTGGCCTAAAAAGTGAGTGTAAAAAGACAGGGAAAGCGCAAAGGCAATGCTTAGAACCTGGAAAGAGCTCTGCAACTAGCTTTTACCAGAATGGAACCTGGAAACAATTTATGCAGAACCCAGTGCCAGAAGGTCATTTCCAGGCTGTCAGGAATGGACTTGCCAATAGTGGTGGGACTCACCTGCCTTGTGGGCTGCAGTACCAGGGCTGGCCAGCGGGTGCTCTCAACAACCAGAGGTTCACTTCGGCAATTAGCCATCACCTGGGGCTGATTGCAGGTGTATTTAAGGGATGGCCAGACCTGCAGTCTGTGCCTTGGTGTGTGTTTTTCTATGGGCCCCTGTACCTTGTAACCTGCATTCCTGTTCCTGTTCCTGCCTGACTTGTTGCCGACCCTGCCTGATCCTGACCTCTGCTGACTTCTCCTGTTTGATCCCTGGCTTGTGACCCTGACCATTCTCTCCGCCTGCTCCTCCTGTACCTACCTGCCCGATAGTCATCAACCCGGCCTGCCTGACTACGTTGTGCTCTATATGTGTATGTACCTGTGTATCTATACCAGTTTAGGTTTGGGTTTGTTTCACCTTGTTGTATGTATTTGTGTTAGCTTGGGGTTTGGTGCACTGCGTTTATATTTGTATTGTTAGTCTTAATAAATTGTCTTGTTTATACCATATCTGGAGCCTGTGTTTCCCTGTGTCAGTACACACATCTCTGGTCACACCCGCATCCCTGACACTATCCCCGCGTGGGTCCGGATGTGCTACTTCAAAAGTCAGACGGAGAATGACTGCGGCAGCAAGCTGTAATCAAAGAGACAAAGTGTCAGGGCAGGAGCAGTGGAATGGACAGGCAATCCTAATGGTAAGGTCACGCAGCGACTGATGACAGCCGCTACTCACAGACCAGAGTCCCTCAGGGCACGGAGTCTAAGCCCCAGGCCGCCCTTCACCAGGGCCCCTGATGGTGGGGATGGACGTGACGCAGCCTGAGACCAGGTCGCAGCCCCCGACTAACCCCAGCTGCGGTAACGACTGCCGCCAATGGCGTACAGCTGGTGGGAGCCAGATGGAAAACGTATAGCGTGGTCGGACAGGCCGGGTCGATAACAACGGAGCAAACAGTAAAAGACAGTAGACAAGAATACTCAGGTCACGGGCCGGGTTCAGCAACGGGAGGTCAGGTAATGGGATAAAGCAGAGAATAGTCTTGTCCAAGCTGAGTTGGTTACCAAGAGAGCAACGAGAACAGAACAAGAGCTTGCTGCAAAGGAACATACAGGACACGAATGCAAAGAGCAACTGCAGACAGCAGGCTTAAATGTGATCAGCCACACCCTTCTGGAGGAGGAGTTGCAGAGGCCTGAAAGCATAAAGGCTCCCACCATGCTTTGCAGGAACTTAAGATGGATGCCAGCACATGGAGCAACACAATCTCTGAGGAAAGGTAGGACCTTGACACAAAGCTTCAGCAGAGATGTAAAGAACATTCATTATTGAGGAAAAAAGCAGAGAAGAAAAAAGGCACTGGCAATAAATCAGTTTCAATTCAGCAGAACTGTAGAAAAAGTCCATCCTCCTAGGACACTCCAGGTGATGGGAAGGCTGGATGGCAGACCAGTCACCTGAAAATTTAAAGGAACTGGACTGACTTCTGGTTGTTGGAAGAAAGGACTATGGCTGAGAAATCTTTTAGCAAAAGGTCATCTAGGTATTCTGTGACCTGAATACACTGAGAATTGAGCACTACCAGGGGCACAGCAAGCATTTTTGTGAAGATTCTTGGTGCAGAGGACAGCCCAATTGACAGGGCAACCAACTGAAAGTGTTGGCCTCCCACAGCAAAGTGTAGAAAGCATTGGTGTGTGGGAAAGATGGAAAAGTGTAAATAGGTATCTTGGGTGTTCACTAATGCCAGAAATTGCCTTGCTCTGAGAGAAACGTTGACAGTTCTTACAGACTTAATGCAGAATTTGGGAACATAGATATCTGTTTAGGGATTTTGGATGCCTCCATTCAGTTTTGGGACTGTGGGTAGATTTGAATAAAACACTTTGAACCTCTTCTCTGTAGGAACTGGGATTACCACTCCTTGTGCCTAAAGAAGGCTCATGGTGGCCCACAAATCAGTCTGTCTTTGAGGTGAAACTGACAGATTGGAAGGTAGGAATCGAAAGGGGGGCAGGGATAGAAATTCTGTTTTGTGACCCCTGGAAACAACAAATTGGACCCAAAAGTCTGTGATGCCTCTGATCCAGACAGATTTGATGCCAATAGATATCCTCTCACTCTGGAGAGTCAGGAGGGCTTCTGGGTAGGCTTGAAAAGTTTTGGGATCCACGGCTTGCAATAGAGTGGTGGACCCCCCTTTGGCTTACAGATAAATTCCTGGATGAAGCAAAAGTACCCCCTTCAGTTAGAAGAGGTAGTAGATGCAGTAATAGTAGGCTTAGGCTGTTTTTTTTTTGTGGGGAGAAAGTACTTTCCCCTCAGTAATTTCCATTCACCAAACATGTGTTTGCCAAAGAAAGGCAAACATAAAAGACACCAGGGCGATATCGTGTGGATCCAAGGAGGTCTGGCATGTCCTGATTTGTACAATTACTTCTTAGCGGCCCTATTGAACCATGCGCACAATTGGCTTCTGTCAGATTAAACCAACGCAGCAGTGGTGCTGGAAGCAGCAAACTCAGGCTCCTACGAATCCCTGCGTAACCTTCTGTATAGGGGTCTATGTGCCGCCTTTCCCGATATATTGCTGTCTATGAGGGCAGCGCAGTGGGCATGGCAATTAGTAGTATTCAAACATTCTTCCTCCCCTAATACTTGGTCCTCACATACCCCCTTATGGTGTACCTCCAGAATTCTACTCCATCCTAGACCCTTCCTTATGGGCTTCCAAGGGTATTAAAACACTTAGCCAGATTTGTTCTGGGGGCTATCTTATGACATTTGACGAGTTGAAACAGCACTCTGCACTCCCTTACTCCTTTTTCAGGTTCTTGCAACTTTAACGCTCATACCGGTCACAATTTGGCACTTCCCGATTGCATCTTACAACTGAGGATATGGAATCGCTTCTGCGAGACAACTCCTTGACCAAACCACTGTCAAACATTCACAAAATTCCCTTCTGTCTTCGATTCATCATGGGTTGGAAAAACTCCATGACCGGTGGCATGTGGAGATGCCAGGTCTGAACAGTGAGGATTGGGAAGATATGTGGGAGTACCCTCTCCTTCAACTAATCTCTATCAGAGGTCGGTTAATACAGTTTAAAATCCTTCATAGAAGAAACTTCCACTTTTGATCTAGTCCTTGGGCTAAAAACTCTGGGCATGGACGACCTTCCCCTTGTCCGACCTCCTCGTAGCTCCCCTGGTCCCTCCTAGGTTCATCTCCAGCACCGTAAGGCAGGGGCAGTAGGGTGAGGGCTGACCAGTGTAGAGGAAAGACCAAAAAAAAAAAAAAAAAAAAAAAAAAAAAAAAAAAAACCAGCCTTATCTTCCCTCCACCACCTCTCTCCCCCTCCCCCTCTCCCCCCGCCCCCTCCCCCCCACAAGTTGCCAATCCTCTTTTCTCTTCATTCTAAATTCCCATTGATCTTCTTCCCAGCCTGGAATCTCCATTCTTTGTATTTTTAAACTGTCACAAAAATGTTTCAGATCTTCTGGGAACCTGAGGTGCGCCGTAACCCCGTTTTTCCATCCTATTAAACATTCAGGAGACCCCCATCTGTATTGCACATTATATTCTTTTAACCTTTCCAATAGGGGCCTCAAAGTTCTCCTTCTCCACAGAGTCTCTGGGGCCAAGTCCGCATATATCTGTATGTCGCCACCTTCATACTTAATAGCTGGTTTCCCTTTGATCTTCTTCCAAATTTTTTCTTTATCTCGAAACTCATAAAATTTAACTATAATGTCTCTCGGGTTTTCTTTCCCCAGGTATCTCTGGATGTTTCCTTTTCTGAAAATTCCTTCTATTTTAGACTTTTCCATTTCAGTGCTGTCTGTTATAATATTTAATATTTTACAAACCACTTCTTGCAGGTTTTCTCCCTTAGAGTTCTCTGGGGCCCCACGTATCATGATGTTTCTCCTCCTGTCTCTATTTTCTTGTATCTCAGCTTTATATTTCAATTTTTCTTGGGCTTTCCCTATGCTAATTATTACTTTTTCAAGCTCAGAGATAGCCTGGGTCTGATTTTTAACTTTCTCCTCCGTTTCCTCCACTCTCACCAGCAGGTGTCCTAGGTCACTTCGGATATTTACCATTTCTTGTTTTATTGTTTTCTCCAGTTCTTTAAACATTTCTGCCATTTCTTTTTTATTAGGTATTTGTAGATCTTTTTCCGTCTCTGTATTTCCTAATGCTTGCTGATTGCTGGTGTCCAGGCCTAATGATACTCTAGGGCTATTTTCCATGCTGAAATCAGCTTCTCCTCTTTCAGTCCTATTCTGGGATCTTTCTGGGGTTACGTTTCCTTGGGAGGTATATTTTTTAATTGTACCAGTCTGGGACCCTTTAAGCCCACTTCCTTTTACACTTTTATTTTTCATTTTCTCTGTAACTTTTGTTCTTTGCTCTTCTATTTTAAAATTCCTGGATTTAGGGGGGATAGAGAATCAAAGGTCTTGTATACTAGTCTCTGCACTATTCCCCGGCTGGTCTTTTTGGGCTGTTCTGTCCTCAAATCTTTTCCACCTTTTTTGCAGTCGCCGGGGTCCCCCCTTTCACTTACCCCCTGCTACCCTTTAGGGAGCCATGTAATGCATCACAGTTAGGGTATAGAAGATTTCAACTTAAAGTCACTCACCCTCCTCGTATGTTTCCTCCAGTGGCCCCGCTGTTTGCTCTCTCCTTCAGGTCACATAGGGTCTTTATTCAAGGAGAAGGGGGGGGGGGGACCCTCCAGAGTCTCTTTGATCTTCAGTTTACCAGGGCTCAGTGAATATCTTCTTATCTTGCTTTATGCCCTGGGGGTCTCAGGGGAATAGAGGGAGAATGCACCGATCCCCAGCCGACAGGACCTTTCTGCTCTCTCACCGCAGAACGCCGGCCGGCCGGCTTCCCGAACTCCCAGGCGTGCTTTGCGGTCGGTCACGTGCTCGCGCCGACTTCCCAGCATCCAACCGCTCTCTCACCGCTATTCACCAGCCACTCTCCACTCTCCCCCCGCACACCTCCGCTTTCCGTCCCGGGGAGCCGTCAGGCCAGGGTAAGAGGCAAGCCACCAGGCTATCTACATATCTCGGGGGGATCACAGGGGACCTGGGGAGGTCAGGACATGGAGCTCCGTCCGAGAGCTCCTACATTGAGCTCTCCTCCGCCGCCATACTCAGGCTCCGCCCTCTGTAGTCTACATTGAGGAGCTCAGCTCCCTAACTTTTTTAAGTTAATTAAGAAACTGATAACAAAATACATATGGAGGAATAAAAAACCAAGATTGTCATATGAGTTGTTGAGTAGGAGGAAAGAAAGAGGTGGTTTAGGGCTTCCAGATTTTAAAAGATACTATAAAGCTGTAATATTGGCTAGAACTATAGACTGGATACAGAACTATAAAAAAAGTTGGGTGAGGATAGAGAATGAACTTAGTGGAATAGATTTGGGTAAAGTGATATGGATACCAACACAGTATAGGGGCCTAAATGATAATGTAAATACATACACTTTGAATGTTTTAAAAATTTGGGATAACTTACACAAAAGTTTGAAATGGTCTTTTAATTCAACACTAATTTCACTAAAAAACACGGAGTTTTTCCCCCCTGGTAGAGAAGAAATAGGAGGTAGGTGGTTTAAAAAGGAAGAGGTTCAATTAAGAGATATTTTGGTGGGGGATAAAATAGGATCATTTGAGGAATTGAAAAAAAAAGAGGGTGAGATTTTCACTAAATTAGACAAGTGGCGGTATTTTCAATTGAAGAGTTTTGTTGGAAGCTTGCCAAAACCTTTAAGGACAAGAGACAATTGGAACTTGTTTGAAAAGGTTTTGGGCACACAAGGTGACGGGAAACACGGGATTGCTAAGGTATATAAAATACTCACAGAACTAGATATAAATACAAAGCCAACATATATAATAAAATGGGAAACTGACATGGGAAGTGTGATAGATGAGGAGAAGCAGAGGAGAATATATAGATTAACCCACGAAAACATCTCTATGAGAGAAGTAGAGATGAACTATAAGTGTTTGACAAGATGGCACATTACACCAATTGTTGAAAATAAGATGTGCAAAGAGAGTTCACCGTGGTGCTGGAGGGGATGTGGTGAAATGGGTACAACATATCACATATGGTGGGGTTGCCCAAAAATTCAGTTATACTGGAAGACAATAACCCACTTGATAAGGAAAATAACAGAAATAGATATTGGATTAGACCCAGAAGTGTGTATTTTACATAACATGGACATATCAGTCAATAAATATAAAAAATCAGGGATATGGTGCTACATTAATGCTGCAAAAGCTCTGATACCCAGGTTTTGGAAGCAAATAGAAGTACCGAGGGTAGAAGACTGGGTAGAAGAAGTTGAGCAGATTAAAAAGATGGAAAGGTTGTGCCATGTCCAGGAAGATAGGATGGAGATTTATAATAGGAAATGGGAGAATTGGGAAAAAGCTAAGTTATATACGAAATATAGGAAAGATTAAAGAAAATAATAGGAAAACTGCACTTGCTGAGATAAAATGATGCAGAGAAAAGGAAAAGTAGGAAGATGGGATTTGGGAGAGGGTGGTGGAGGGGGGGGAGAAATTTGGAATAAAGTAAATAAAGTAGAAATGTTGGATACTATGGTGTATAGATATATTTATATGTTTGTATATCATGATGTTGAAAAGTATTTAAAATGAAAATCAATAAATATTTAAATTATAAAAAAAAAAAAAAAATCCTTCATAGAATTTACTTACACCACAAAAGATTACATAAAATATACCCTGAAGTCTCTGCTCAGTGTTGGAGATGTGTCACTAATCTGGCTGACTATCTGCATATATTTTGGACTTGTCCTGTTATATCTAGCTTCTGGACTGAGGTTACAAACTTTATATTTTCTCCAACGTGATTCCCATTCCATTGACGTTAGAAACATGCATACTGGGTCTGGTGAACCCAGTGGCATGGACACAGGCCACCAGAACCTTCCTCGGGCTCATGCTATGCTATGCTAGGAAGGCCATTGTACTGAAGTGGAAGTCTGACCAGGCCCCTACCCTGGATTTCTGGAAGGCTTTGATCTGATCAATTCCACTGTTCCGCTTTATAAAGCTACAAACCAATCTTGTGGGTTCCCTAGTAAGTTTAATAAGGTCTGGGATCTTTGGGTCAATTCTGATACTACCAATGGCTCCTATACACCCCCAATCAGAGCTGCCCCCCAACTGGTGGACTACAAAGGTACTAATCTTTTGAATATACCGGGCTCCTGGAGTTCACACTGACCGAGGAAGGTGATCACACCTGTACAGTGCAGGGGAGGAAGGGTGTTCTCCTGTTATAATACCTGGAGTAGCTGTTCCTTGATTTATCCAGCAAACATTCCTTCCATTGGTACTGAGCACGATTGTACTTAATTGTTTAGTTGTACAGCAAATGTTTAATTGTGTTGTATTTTACCGAGCTGGGGTATGCCCCAAGACTCTGTTTTGTGACCTATCTTTTATAAAACAATAAAAAGAATTTAAAAATAAATAAATAAAAGACGCCTTTTGCAAGCAGGCTCAACAGACCAAGTTTTTAACCACGAAATTCTGCACATATGCAGAGTAAAGTCACCCTTGAAACCTGACAAAGTACATTCTTTAGGGCATCAACACAAAATAGCAGCACCAAAAGCATGATCTGCAATTGTTCCAGCAGAGCAAAGACAGGATTGTGTTCTTTATTAATTTGCCCTGTGCAGTTAGCAAAAGACTGAGAAATAGACATAGCCACAATGGCCAGCGAGAACAAAGGTTGCCTTCAATAGGGTTTCACAGCATCTATCAACAGGATCTTTAAGATAGGGAACAGCTTAATAAAAATAGTGAAGATAATAGAAATGTATATGTAGAATACTTGAGAACAGAAATGGCAGGATCTACTACCGGGACAGACCATGTTTCATAAATTATAATAAGTCTGAATAAGTGAGTTCATAGTAGAAAGCATATTGTGTCAACAACATAAACTAAAGCGATATTAAAGCAGACATTTATTAGATAGCAATTTACCAGAGTGGTGGCTGCATTAGTTTCTTTTTTTCACCTGTTGATCAGGCCAGTAAGTCTGTTATTTTTCAACTTCCTTTAACAGACCGGGCTGTCCAGTAAACATGACAGTTAAAGAATTGAGACAAACCACTTAAGATTGACAGGGGTTCCCTCCATGGTCAGATTTTATTAATTTATGTGAAATCTTTGTAGCAAAAAAATCTGTTTCCCTAACTGCCTACCAAGGGTTATTTGGAGTTGTTATGAATTTATGAATGTTAGCCAAATCTATCTAAATCAGTCTAACAATACTCTTTTCCCAGACTGAAAATGCTGCCGTCCAAAGATTTCTCTGTTACTTCTCTGCTACAATCAGAGTGGAGACACCCTAAGACAGGAAGTGTGTTACTAACCTGGTGAAAATAAAGGGAAAAAAAGACTAAAAAGAAAACTAATGCAGCCACCAGCACTTAGTCACAAACAGTATTAGAAGCTGAATCTCCAAAAGAGGGGTTGCTGCTGTGTCCATCAATATACTCAGAGAAAGGGATATAATGGTGAGTAATAACAATCCCATTTTCTCTTTCGTCCATTGATGGACACAGCTTCTCTGCTCTTCTCTTCTCATTCATGACTGATAGATGTCCCAAAGCCTTCTCACAATAAGGGATGGGTAAACCAAACAAAAGGAACAACCCAGCACAATTCCAACACCCAACAAACAGCAGCCTGCAAAACTTGCATTTAAAACTAGCATCCGAAGGTGCCAACACATCAACTGTGCAGCATTTAGGAACAGGGCACACAGACGACCAGGTAACTGCCATGCAAACCTGAGATACAGACACCTGGTGTCCTGGTGGAATGCACCATAATGTTGAACAGAGGCCTCGCCCCAATGGAATATGCCCAAACAACGACAGCAGATGCAACTAGATATAGTGGCAGAGAGGCCACCATACCATCCCTTGAACCGTCCTTGAGCACAAAGAATGAAATAGTGACACAGACCTCTTGAAAGTGGCCATGACAAATAAGTACACACAAACCATATCCAAAAAGTGCAAAGCGACTTCCATAGGACGCATATGTCAAGGCCACAGGGAAAAAAAGGACAAGGTCCTCATTTAGAAAGAACCACCTCGTGCTTGCACAAAATCAGATACAGAGGCTTACAGGACACGATGCCAAATCCAACACCCACTAAACTGAAGGAACAGCGACCAGGGAGGCAAATTCCTGAGACAGATTAAGCAAGGGAATATCCCAAATGCTCTCAACGGGAGCTTGTTGAGTAGCAGGAAAAAAACAAATCCAAGTCCCACAGCGGCAAAGAAGCATGCATAGGACGGGGGCGCTACCTGATGAACCCCTTCGAACAAAAAGGCAAATCATGGAATGGGCATCCAGGGGACACTGGAAAAAATAAGGCCAGACAGGATCCCTAATAATACCTAAGCTTTCGGTCACTGCCACATTGAGGAAAGACCAAAACAAACAAACCACCAACAAGGAATGAAGATGGAACCCCAAAGTCTCTCACCGCACAACATCAGCATCCCAAATGAAATGATATATCTACCAGGCGGTGGATACATGGGCCTTCAACATTGTGGGAATCGCCAAGCTACACAACCCCCTGTCCCTCCGGACCTGGCTCTGAATAGTCATGCCATCAAAGCCAAAGACTAGAGAGCAGGATGGAAGGCTGGACCCCGAGACACGAGATCCTCCCAAAGAGGTAATCGCCAGAGAGTGTCCACAACCAGCCATACAATGTTGGCGTGCCATTCAATGTTGGCAAGGCCATTCCTGAGGCACCAGAATAACCGAAATGCCTTTCGCCACTATCCCGCGCAGCAGAGAAGGAATCAGCTTGAGGGAATGAAGGCACATCCGTCGCATCCGCCAGAGGACCCCTAGTTCTCACCATGATCCTTGGAACCTCTCAGTTGAGATGGTCGCCAGAAGATCAAAGTCCGACATCCCCAATTGAAGACAGAGCCGTTGCACACCTCATAGTGCAGGGACCACTCCCCCTGATCCAGCATCAGACTGCTGATGTAATTCGCCTGTCAGTCTGCAAGGATGGAAAATTGCTGTCAGGGCAGGGGCCGAGGAACGGACAGGCAGGCCTAACAATGTAACGCACTGGCTGACGACAACCACTACCCACAGACCGAAGTCCCTCAGGGCGCGGAGTCTAAGTCCCAGGCTGCCCTTCACCAGGGCCCCTGATGGTGGGGATGGACTTGACGCAGCCAGGAACCAGGTCGCGGCCCCCGAGACACCTCAGCTGCGGTAATGGCCGCCGCCAATGGCGTGTAGCTGGTGGAAGAGACAAAAGAGTAGTCAGACAAGCCGGGTCAACACCAACAGGACAAAACAGTACAGGACAGCAGACGAGAATCACAGGTCACGAGCCGGGTTCAGCAACAGAGGGTCAGATCAAGGGAGAATACAAAGAATAGTCAAGTCACAAGCCGAATCAGATACCAGGAGAGTCACGAGAGTCAGAACAGAGTAATAGCAACACCAAGACACAAGACACAAGTGCAAAGAGCATGTGCGGGCCACAGGCTTATATGTCATCAGCCACACCCCTCTGGGGGATGGACCACAGAGACCTGAAGGCATAAAAGGATTCCCATCATGCACAGCAGAATCCAAGATGGACGCCAGCACATGGAGTAACATAACCTCAGGGAAAAGGTAGGACCTTGACAATTGCATGGTGGACAGGTCAGGAACAAACCTTTACAACCCCTATACAATGTGAGATGCCTCCATTGCTGCTCGTCTCAGTGAGCCACTGCAGTGGTGTTGTCTGAATGGATCCTGATAGGAAGCCCCCTGGAAAGAGTCCAGAGACAACCAGATTACTCGAAGCTCTCAGAGATGGATGTGCAGTCAAGCTTCTTCCAGGGTCCAGCGACCTTGAGGCAATTTGAGTCCAGGACTCCTCGCCAGCCTGAGAGGCTGGCATTCAACATGACTACCATTCAGCAAAAGGGGGGGGACTTAATTCCGTAGGGACACAGACTGTAGCCAACAGAGAAGACCCTCGCCGACCGGTCCAGACAAAACAGGTTGTCCAGGGAAAGAGGGGATCTGTCCCACTTGGACAGGATTACCTCCTGCAGAGTCCCCGTATGAAAACTAGGCATAAGGAACTGCAGCAATGGTAGTCACCATGAGACCCCAAGCCTCCCTGCAAAAATTGCATGGAGGTGTGCTGTGAAATAAAAGCAGCTGAACCGCAACAAAGAGCTTCTGAAATTTGCCAGCTGGATGAAACATTTTGCCCTGCCCTGCATCAAGAATCAGGCCCAGATACTTCAGGCGCCTGGAAAGAGGCAAGCCATATTGAGGTTCAAGATCCAACTGAAGTCCAGCAGGGAACGTATGGTGACTCAACACTATTTATCACAGTCGAGCGATTCTCTATATGCAGTTTCAAGTTGTCCAAGCAACCAATTACAGCATTCCTTTGTTGTCCCTGCAAGGCAAGGATCAGGGCCAAAAACCTAGGTAATACCGAAGGAACAGAGGCCAGACCAAAAGGGAAATGCCACACATAAGCATGAACATAACCAATCGCAAATTGATGTCCTCTGCAGATGGGAGAGTGCAGGTAAGCGTCATTGATGGCTATGGAGGCCAGGATATCCCTTTGAAGATAAAAGGACTCCGTAGTGCAAATGGAGTCTAACAAGAACCTGCACAACAGCATTTAAGGGCTTGAGGACCAGGGTTAGGCAAACCCTGTCTTGCTTGGAAACTGTAAACAGATTACGGTAAAGTCCCTGGAACCGCTCTGAATCGACACCAGTTTGTGCAGAAACAGGTCCTGCATTGCCCCATACTGGGCTTGTAGGCATGACAGCGAGAGCCGAAGGGTGCAGGGGAAGAATCTATTTGGTGGAAGAGAACGAAGGTCTATTTTATACCCGCCAAAGCAATGGAGAAGGCAACACCCCACCTTGGAAATGAGTATAGGCAAACTTTAATGCTGAGGTGGAATTATCCGGAAGCATGGAAGGCTGTGGGACCAGGAACGCTTGACACCTTCTTTGAACAGCTTGGAGCTTGGAGAAACTAGGGGCTTGACATATCCACTAATAAGCCATGAAGGCAGGCCCAAAGTCCTGACACAGTTCCTTCCCCTTCTTGCCAAGGGAAGAAGAAACTCGTGCCACCTGGAAGTACTTGATAAGCCAAGGCCTATTTGGAAGCCTGGTTAGCAGACTAACACAGGAGCCAAAAGACTCACCAAATTACCCCTGCCAAAACAGAGAGTTGGGGGAGAAGTGAAGTTGAATCCAATGATGTGTCCCAAATGTATGTAAATCCCTGGACCACTGGTCCACCAGTTGCACAAGCACCTGAGGCACCCGTCAAGAAGCCAAAGTTTATCATAGAACCATAGCCCATTTGGTCAGTGTCAGTGGCTGGGACACCAGGGCCGTTGTCAGCACTGACCCAACAATGGGAAACAGAGAAGGTGCCACCCACACAGACTCTGCAAAAGAAGGGAATTCCATTGGCGGGGTCAGAGTGACCTAGTGGGGGGATCCACCACAGGTGGAGAGGTCCAAATCTTCAGAAGGTACTCCGCAAGGGGAAGCATGCTGGCAGTCGCAAGTATAAATAGACGCTGCCATACTAGCAAACAAGTTGTCACACAACCGCATGACAGTCAAGGCTCTCGGGAGAAAACAGAACTCCACACTGCCTTCAGAAAGTACCTGGCTATGTACCCAGAAAGCAAATACACAGCTCCCCAGTGGGCACATGTACACAATGCCTAGACAAAGCGCCACATGCATATCCCTCACAGGTGGCCCCCCCCCAAATTCCCCACAACAGCCCACAGGCACAGTAAAGATGCACAGACAAGGGTGCCAGGTCCTAAGGCGGAAGAGGTGGTTTGCCTGAGCTAATGCCCTGAAGTAAAATGGTGGGCGCCACTGCTTGCTCCAGTAGGCCTGAAAAGCCTGGGCCTAAAGTTGTAACCAGCCCAACAGTGTGGTGTGTGCACCCGTGGCAAGGCCCTGTGGGGGAGAGAAACTGACTCATGCATGTCACAAGAAGGGTCCCCTGCAAGAAGGAATACGCAGGCACAGCCCCCAGACGTAATGTGGAATAAACTCACCACATGCACTCCGCACAGCCACTGGGTACACACCAGAGAGGGAATAGGGAGGAGGGTGTTCATTCCAGCAGTGAAACTCCATTACCAATGGACCCCCTCCAGCTGCAAACCAGGAGCCACCTGCCCAGACGGCGAGAAAGGCACAGATGGGCCATCTTTTCTGCACAGGAGTTAAGAGGTTAAGGGGAGAGGAAGGGAGGGGAGAATAGGCTGTGTCCATCAATGAACTAAAGAGAAAAAACTGTTGCTGTAACTGCTTAAACAGTGTTAGTTTGAGTTTGGCTTTAATTTGTTAGTCTAGTCCATCTAAATCTGCTAGTAGGTTTTGCAATGCTGCAACAAAGCTGTCTCTGTTGCTCCTCCATTCAGAGTGGAAACACCCTAAATCAGGAAGTGTATTACTAACCAGGTGAAATAAAGGGGAAAAAAGACTAAAAAAGAAAACTAATTTAGCTGCCACATTTAAGGAATTGGTAAACTGACATATAAAATTTTTGGTTTTGTATTTATATATACTGCTTTAATTCTTTGACAATCAATAGCTACCTTAGTACATTTTATGACACCATAGTAATTAGATTAAAGTAAATCAAAAGCCCAAACATTTTTCTGTATTTAAAAAATAATTTCAGTCCTCATGGTTAATATTTCTCTTAACCCCGTTACCTGATCTGCTGGGCTGAGCACAAATAACGT